>NC_056761.1:28461444-28776444 GCF_018687715.1 Carya illinoinensis
TTTGGTTATAAAGTTAATAAAATAAGGCAGGTCTGGTCCTACACACCGTTTTAGTGTTAAGAAGTTTGGGGTGCTACGCACTATGTGAGTGGGTCATTTTATTGAGTATGTAAACGTAGTGTTTGGTATTGATACCAAAACGTGCGTTCATCTATTATTTTGTGTCTGCTGTCAAGGTCAGTCTAGTTTATTCTCAATTCTGTTAAGATGGTAAGTGTCTTAAGGCAAGGGAAGATGAGTGGGAAGGATCATGGGGAACATTTGGAATTTTTAGTAGAAGAATTTTGTAAAGAGGTTTGGAAGCCCTCGAAGTACTCCCATAGCTATCCATTTGATTTTTCTTTCCATCATTTCTTCATACATCTGGCATGGACTCTGCTCTTTCCATATAGCAAACATCCTTCCACCGTTGCCATCATTTTCCTGATATACAACAGCACACAAACATCTTATTATCAACTATCCAGCACACAACAAGTCTAATATCTACAACTATCAAAGTTCTTAAGAATTCACTTTTTTAACTATTAAATAAAAAAAATTAAAAAATAAAATATGTGAAGGGTCAAATTGAAAGAACAAACTAGACGAAATAGTATTATCATTTTCTTATTTTAAAATATTTTCTTAGGATGCTGATTACCAAACGCCTCTCTGCAATAATAATGATACAATATAAATGAGTCATTAATGGATAACCTATATTAAATAGAATGAACCTCGTGGTTTGTGTTCACAACTAATCTCTAGATTTACTCCAAGTACTTAGTATTTAAACTAAAGATTCAACCATTAGATTTATCGTGAAAGGCTTTCAAGTTTCAACAATACTAGTAATTTCGAAAGTTTTGGCAAATAGGTTGAAACCAGTGCTGCAAGATTTCATATCTTGGAATCAGAGTGCATTCCTACCAGGCAGACTGATCACTGATAACATAATGGTTGCTTACGAGCTCCTGCATACTATGCAAGCTAGGCAAAAAGGAAGAGAAGACAGCATGGCTATCAAGTTGGATATGTCAAAGGCATATGATAGAGTGGGGTGGGGTTTTCTGCAAACAATGCTATCTAAGTTAGGTTTTGGTGACAAGTGGAGGAAGCTGGTTATGGCATGTGTAAAATCTGTTTCCTACTCAGTAGTAGTGAATGGGACCCCTGGAGACATCATATGGCCTACAAGAGGCTTAAGGCAAAGGGACCCTCTTTCCCCTTACCTTTTCCTTCTCTGTGCAGAAGGATTGAGTACCCTTTTGAAGGAAGCTGAAGCAAGAGGTCGTATTAAAGGAGTAGCTGTCACCAGGGGGGGCAAAAGAATCAATCACCTTTTGTTTGCTGATGATTGTGTGATGTTTTGTAGGTCTAAGATAGAGGAATGGACAGTCTTAGTCCACTTGCTAAAATTCTATGAGGAAGCATATGGACAGACCTTGAACAGACAAAAAACTTCCATTCTATTTATCTCAAACACTAGTACTGAGGCAAAAGAATACATTGTCCAACATGCTGAAGGTGTAGTGTGTGATAATTACAACAAGTATCTAGGATTGCCCACCATGATAGGAAAATCCAAGTATAACACATTCAGAGGCCTAAAAGAAAAGATATGGAAAAGGATTAATAGCTGGAAGAACTCCTTTCTGTCTTCTGCAGGGAAGGAAGTCATGATCAAAAGTGTCTTGCAAGCCATACCAGCATACACAATGAGTGTATTCAAGATGCCAAGTATGCTTCTCAAAGAAATTGAATCTATGATTGCCAAATTCTGGTGGAACCACAGAAAGGAAGGTAGGGGCATTCATTGGAAAAGTTGGAACAAACTTGGAGCAACAAAGGGTAAGGGGGGACTAGGATTTCGAGACCTTAACTGTTTCAATAAAGCTCTCTTAGCCAAGCTAGGGTGGAGAATTTTACAAGAACCTGCTTCACTGGTGGCTCAAGTATTCAAAGAAAAATATTTCAAGTCAAGCAACCTGATGAAGGCACAAGTAGGCTACTGTCCATCTCAAATCTGGAGGAGCCTAATGTCAGTAATGGATCTGGTAAAGACTGGGCTCGTGTGGAGAGTTGGCAACAGAAGGAGCATTAGAGTGTGGAAAGACAAATGGGTGCCTATACCTTCTACATTTCAAATTCAATCACTTAACAAGATATTGGACTGTAATGTAACTGTTAGTGAGCTTATTGATGATGAAAGCAAAACCTAGAAACAAGAACTGGTGCAAGCAATATTCAGTCAAGAGGAAGTCAAGAGTATCTGTAGTATCCCTATTAGTGTAAAAGGGATGGGTGACAAAGTAATTTGGGGACTGTCAGAGAAAGGGAAATTTTCAGTAAAGAGTGCTTATTATGCAGATTTGGAGACCAAGAATCAAAAGACAGGAGAAACATCCAATGGAGATCAAAATGAAAGGCTGTGGAGGAAGGTGTGGAGATTAACAAACTCAGGTAAGGTAAAACAATTTCTGTGGGAAGCTCTCAATGGAATATTACCCACAAGGAGCATTCTTTTCAAGAGAAGGATTATTGATAACTCAACATGTCCTGTGTGCAACAGAGAAGAAGAAACAGACATACATGTGCTTTGGGATTGTCCTGCTTCAGTAGATGTATGTGGTGAGGATTGTAGTCCAGTCAGAAAGTGGGGAAGAAACTATGCTGATTTCACGACACTGTGGTCAAATTTACAGTCTAAGTTAGAGGAAGGAAAGCTCCACATAGTAGCTGAGGTGTTGTACGACTTGTGGAAGAGAAGAAATGACATGGTTTTTGAAGGAAAATTCAAGGGGCCTTGTGTTCTGATCCAGCAGGCAGTGCAAGAAGTAGAGACGGTCATATTGGCTCAAGAAAAGCCAAGAGAGAATCAAACAAGTCCTACAGAGATGATAAGAACAGTGTGGAAACCCCCCAAGTCCTGGCTATCTGAAGGTAAATGTGGATGCATCCATGGATTCCAAGAGAGGAAAGGTGGGAATTGGTGTTGTAGTGAGGGACTTCAGAGGAGAGGTCCATGTGGTAGTTGCTGCCCCCATACAGGTAACTAAGAGTGCTAGTGCAGTTGAGAGTCTGGCCATGCTTCGTGCAACTCTTCTGTGCAGTGAACTAGGACTCAGATAGGTGCAGGTGGAAGGTGATGCAAAAGTGGTATGGAAGCAATCAATTCCAGTTCATACAACTCCTCGTGGGATGGACAGGTGATAGAGGACATCAAAGCTGTGGTGCACGCCCAGCCAGGGTGGTCTGTGACTTTTAAGGGAAGAGATGGCAATAGAGGAGCACATGCAGTTGCGAAGTTAGCTCTCTCCTTAAGTACCGAGTGTGTGTGGATGGAGGAGGTACCAACTGAGGTCCTCCCAGCTGTTGTATCGGACTTGCCTAGCTTTGTAATGTCAGTTTAATGAATCCAAATTCCAATTAAAAAAAAAACCAATACTAGTAATTAATTTATATACGATTTGTACCATGATATATAGGTGAGCGCATAAACTATTAAAATCATCGTTTTTTCTTTTTCACTTAAGAATGTTATTTGTACGAACATATATAAGAGCTGATGGCCAAAGAGTATAGATAGATCCGATGTCATAATAGATATAATCCTACCATAGCTATAGACAAAAGTTTCGAGGATGGCCATCGAATAGGCTAAAGTTTTTCGTTTCTTTTTATTCAAACATTTTTTATATCTTTAAATACTTTTTTAAAAAAGTTCATAACATTATTTAAAAAAACACTTCTTTAATCACTAAAAAAACAAAAATTCAATATGCAATCACTTTTATGTACTCTTTTACACACTCCACTGATATGATTAATTGAGTGTTAAAAAAAATTAATATAATCAATCACATCAGTGGAGTGCGTAATAAGTATACAAAAGTGATTATATATAACATGACTCTTTAAAAAAAAAAACAATCAGTGGGTTTTGTCTATTGGATGAGCATTAATACCCCAAGAGTAATGTTACATATATACAGTCGTGAATTATATAAACGTCGTGCAGTCACTTTAAAAAAGATTGAGATCTCCTATTAAAAAATTAATTTTCTTTTCACTTGGGTCTATGCATATAACAGAGATCATTCATACGGTTTCTTTTTTGATTTTTTCACATGAGGTGCTTATTGGGGTTCTCCTTCTCCCCTTTTATTAACGAGTTAATGTTTGTTACAAGTTTTAAATATATAAATTTTATATAAATTTTCAATAAAAATTTAGATTTCACTAGAAAGAATATATATATATATATATATATTTTTTTTGAAGTGGAGTATACTTTTTTACAAAGAGATTATACAAGACTTATCTATTAGGACTTGTACAAATTATTTCTCTTTATTAATATTAAGGATCTTGCTACCGGTACCGATAAAGGGTATCAATAGTTTGGACTGATCACTATAATTTTTTTCATGTATTTTAAAATATATTTAAACATATTTTTTTAAAAGATCGAATACACTATACCAATTCGTTAATAAATACTTTCTTAACCATTAAGTAAAAAAAATATTAATATATTTGGAGGGTTAGTTTATCGGTCTCCCAAGTATTTTCCTAATATTAATATTAAAATATAAAGTATTTAGAAAAAAAAATGAAAATCAGTGTCATTTCACCAACCATCCGCATGATAATTAAGTATTTTCCTAATTAGTATATATACACTTGAATTCGATTCTTTACTTGGGGTCGCTAGCCAACCATATATGCGCATTGGCGATGCTTGCAGCTTTGACTCCTTAATTACTTGTTCCTCGGTACAATCCCTTCCCATATATATTAAATCCTTACTCCAAGAATCATTCCAGATCACTCCTAACCGTATATGAAGAGGAAACCCATCAAACAGTATTAATTATCTTTGTCAAGAATTTATTATTACTAATTCATTGAATTTGACTATCTTTTCTTTCGCAATCATTGATCGCATGCACGTAAATACAGAGCAAGATGCATGCATGACCCAACTTTCATTTTGCCAACCTGGAAATTCCCTTATATAATTATGACGTCTCATCATGACTTACTTGCACAACATGGCAGGTTTGTAGAAGATACAGTACAATGCTTGTGACATCAATGTCTAGATTGTTAATTAGATCGATGCTGCCATGTCAAGTATTTCTATCTATTGATTTATTTTTTTATTTATAAATAATGTTTTATATTTTTATAAAAGATATAAATATCAAATAGTCATTTAAAAAAATTAAAATTTATTATTAAAAAATTAATTTCTTTTCACGTGAGTCTCGTCTTTATTTTTTTGAATAATTATATAGTACTTGTACATTAATGACTATAAATATTATTTTTTATTTATGCAATAAAAAAATCTCAATAAAAAAGAAGAAAAAAAAGACTTTAATTTTTCAATTAAACAGATAATAATAATAATAATAATAATAATAATAATAATAAAAAGACCAGTCCCCTTGTTAGCTCTTTACCCATCTTATGTAGCTCTTAATTAATAATTTCCGTACATTGGACCGTCGACAACTAGTAAATAGGAAAAGTTAACATGTATTTCTAGGAAGTAGCTTACCTAGTATTTGAACAAATTCCATCGAAAAAAAAGTATTTGAACAAATTAACCCCGTCTTTGTTTTTCTATCGAAGATAGTACTGTCCCTGTCTTTTCCTTCATCTAATCATTCAGTCTACTTTCTCTCTTTAATTTCTTTTACGGTGATCTGATCTTTGATCATCGTCCAATATTAATTAAAAAAAAAGGTATTTATAAATATATTAAAATTTTACTATACAAACTTAAAAGGTCAATTCATGATTCGTATAGATGGATTATGGGATATAGAGATGCTTTCATCTTAATTCCATCTCATCCCGTTTGTTTTTAATATTTAAATATCATAAATATAAATATTTTTTAATTTCAAATTTTCAACTTATTCATCTAATTATTATTTAATTATTACAAACTTCCAAACAAAACACAAAAAAAAAAAAAATCAACTTTTCTAAATTTTAAAATAAAAATAATATTATAACAATATTTTAATTTTTCTAATATTTTTATTAAATATTTTCTCTCTTATTTTTCAAAATTCCATAAAATATTTTAACTCAAACTATTTCATTACTATTCATAAACTATCTTTGTGACGCCTCCAAATCCCCACGCATGGACATGGGAAAATCGAGACGTCCGGATGATGACATCACGGGTCACCACCCTAACGACGTGTGCCAAGTGTGTGCAAAGCCAACAAAGTGCACGAGAAGAACGCAGCGAAAAGCAAGTCAATAACTAAGTACCAGAATTTTTCTTGTTTAATACAAAGCTATTCCAAAACACACATAAATAAAATATTATTTAACACGCATATAATATAATATCAAATACAAAGCATAATATCAGCAACCCGGCGGAGCCGCATCCTCGGGCTCAGCCTCCTCCTCCTCATCCTCGAACTCTGCACCAAAAGCTACGGAACCAAAAATGGTACCGCAGGTAAGCAAAACCAAACACCACCAGATAAAAACATATAGAACTCAAACAACATGGATGCAAGAAAAGCCAATGCACATGTCCCGCAAAACCACATTTTTACCACGCACGCCAAAAACCCATTTGGCCCAATAAAAACATATCATTAAAAACCACGCCTCGCCATTATCCCAGATAATGGCCCAAACCACCATTTTCTCAGAAAATGGATCAAAAGCCTCGAAAAACCAACATCGCCATTTTCCCAGAAAATGGCCACATCCGAAAACCATAAAAACAAACCGGTTATGCATGCACCATGATCTCCCCTAGGGATCATCCGCACACCCTGGCTCTGTGCCACACCGCAGGTAACGACTACGCATGTGACACCTAAACGAGCGATGCCCAGACTCGCGCCCCGTGCGTACCTGGCCAGGCCATCCTCTAGCCCTCGCCAGCGAAGGGCCACGGAGTTGGTGAGTAGAGCGATGCCCAGACTCGCGCCCCGCGCGTACCTGGCTGGGCCATCCTCTAGCGCCGTTCCCGTCGTCGCCCAGCGACAACTCAGGGGACGTCACTCAGTATTATCCACTCCCGAATGACCAGAGGAGCTCCACTGAGATAATAACCCATCCCGGCTTGGGCTCGTGAGACACACGCACCCGAAAATCCATTCACGCCAGCAAAACAGGATTTCTCAAATAAAAATAAAATACACGTGCATGCACCATGCAAATGCAATTATCAATGCACAAAACAAACAATCAACCATAAAACAATAAATCATAAAACAATAAATCAAGCAACTCCGTCCTCCATCCATCCGACCTCCAAACTCCTCGGACTCAGTCCGGAATCAACCAATCAGTAGATAAATTATTGAAAGAGCGATATATATTTAAATCTGAAAATAGGGTTTGAAAAATACTTACAGCGCTATACGGTAATTTTAGAAAACACCCGGCGTTGCAAACGGCGAAGAAAAAGCAACGTTACAGTGAAAAATCACTGTGGCCGTGGGTTGTGAAATACCCACTTTTGAACGGGGACAAACCAGGGCTTGGGATCGATAGGGAATGGTCTAGGGATGATTGTGAAGTTATTGGAAGTGGTGGTTGGCCGTGGGTGGCGGCGAAAACGCCGGAAAGAGGCCGGATCTCCCAAAAAGGAAAGCTAGCTCGTGGGAGCTGTTTCGGTGGTCGTTGGAGGCCGAAAATAGGTGGGTTAGGACGGCAAGGGACCGGTGATGAAGTGGTGAAGAAATGGTAGCCGGAGGTGGAGCGACGGCGGCGGATCGGAGCAAAAACCGTGCAGCCTTTGGATGGCTTTTCCGGCCAAACGGCCGACCGGATGGGGGTGGGTTTTGGTGGGAAGGTGCGCCGGAGGGAGGGGAGTCGAACGGTGCCGGCGGTGAGCCGCACGGTGGCCGGACGGTGGCGGTTCGAAGGGTTGAAGGCTCCGGCGTGAGAGAGAGAGAGAGAGAGAGAGAGAGAGAGAGAGAGAGAGAGAGAGAGAGAGAGAGAGAGAGAAGAGAGAGAGAGAGAGACCGGGGGGGTCGACGCGGGGAGAGAGGAAAAAAAAGAAAAGAAAGAAAAAAGAGAAAAAGAAAGGAAAAAGAAAGAAGAAAAAAAAGAGAAAAAAAGGAAAAAGAAAAGGAAAAAGGAAAAGAGGTGTAGGGAAAAAAGATGAGGTCTAATCCTCATTCCGGAAAACAAAACTAAACCACCGAAACGAGATTAAAAACCACAAAACAACTAAAAGAAATAAAACACAACATCAATTAAATTAAAAACTAATTTTAAAACTCAGTAAATTAAAATAAATAACTAATATATTAATTAAAATAAAAACAACCATTTCAGCGAAAATACAAGCGAAAGCGGGTCATCACAATCTTACTACTATATATTCATAAGTATACCAGAAATATATATAATATCTATCTATAATAATAAGTGGCTATAACACAGTTATAGTAATGAACAGTACTTTCTAATTCCGTTTCAGTGTTTATTTTTTTTTTTATGCAAGCTGTCCGTGCAAGATCATACGCTTGGTAGTTGCTCGGTTGTAGAGCTTCACACTTGTGGCCTACTCAAACCAAAAGGCAAACCGAAAGTTGCTGCCACCAAGCTCAACCAAGACCGAAGCCAAGCTTCACCTCCACCCAGACCCATTTTCATCGTCACAGCCTCACCTCCTCAAAGCCTCTGTTTGGTTGCTCAAAATCACAGCCCAGAACCAAGCAAATCAAACGAACCTCATGGTTTAGGGGCTGAAAAATAGAGCAAAACTGAACTCAAGGCAGCCGGATTTGGGGAAGAAAAAGTGGAAATACAAAGGGAGTTTCACAAGCTTGCATTCGGAAATGCTAAGGGAACGATGAAGACAAAACGAGGCAGGCATGGAGGCTCACATCAGACCTACAAATGGAGAAAAAAGAAATGAAAAATAAAATAATAGAAAAGAAGAGAAGGCAAGGTTTCGTATTAGAAGAAGAAGAAAATCAAAGATAGAGAGAGAAAAAAAACCATACCAGATGAAGAAGAAGAATGGAGCAGCTAGCAACAAGCATGTTTGTTGCCGTGTGGAGAGCTGTGCGGCGTTGCTGGGCTGCTGTGGCTTTCAGTGGAGGTTGGGTAGCTGGGCGCGCACGGCTAATTGCTAGAAAATGAGAGGAAGAAGAACCGAAGAGAAGCAGAAGTAGCAGCACATAGAAAAGAGAGGAAGAAAAAATAAAAATGGAGGAGAAGCAGTCAGCGCCAGGAGGAGGAAGAAGAAAGAATTAAACCCTAAGGGGCATGGACCAAAACGGCGCCGTTTAAGGGAATAAGGGCCTGGACTTAAGGTACAAGGGTTGGGCCCGAAAACTGAAAGGGCTTGACCCAAAAATAAAGGAAAAATCCACTAAAGCAGAGCCCATCCGAAAATATAAGTCTGATAAGGTAAAAAAGTATAATAAAAATAAATAAAAATTAAATAAAACACTACAGCTTAATATTAATAAAATAAAATAATTAAACCCAATAATAAAATAATTTAAATTAAAGAGTAATTTAAATACAAAATAATAAATAAAAATTAAATAAAAACACTACAACTCAATATTAATAAAATAAAATAATTAAACCCAATAATAAAATAATTTAATGTAAAGAGTAATTTAAATACAAAATAATAATTAATATCAAGAAAGAACATTAAAATAAATTGTATAACTTATCAATTATAAAATAATACAATGAAAAACACGTTAAAATTAAAACAACAAACTTGTTTTAATTTTAACGGAAATGAGGTGGAGAAGAACAACGGCGCGCAGCAGAAAGAAGGAGAAGAAAAGAAGAAGCCCTATGGCTGGATCAAACGACTCCGTTTGGGAGGAATTTAGTGGGCTGGGTTGAAGGCTCACGGGTTAGGCTGCGCCTAAAAGAAAAATAAAATACACTCTCCAAGCCTAATCCGAAAATAGAAGAGTTCAACAAAAGAAAAATGCACAATAAAAAAATAAATAAGAGCCAAATAAAAATACTATGACTCAATGTTAATAAAATAAAATAATTAAAGTTCAACATTAAACTAATTTAAAGTAAAGATCAATTTAAATGCAAAACAATAATTAATATCAATAAAACACATCAAAATAAATTTCACAACTTAAAATTCATAAAATAAATTTTTTCATTCATACAGTTTCTATAGTATACATGAAACATTTCAACTTTAAATTATAATAAAATACTAATTATTTTTTATTTTACTTTTTTTGTAAATTAATTATTTACACATTTATTCATTCTCTAATCTCATTAAATATATATCATATAGGAGCATACTAATTATTTTTTTATTTTGCTTTTTTTGTAAATTAATTATTTACAAATTTATTCATTCTCTAATTTCATTAAATACTTAACATATAGGAGTAAGTTTATAGAGACTATTGCAGTACAAGTTTCAAAAAAAAAGTAGATGATTCAACTTGCTGTAGATTCAGAAATATTCAATCAGCAACAACACAAAAATTTCAATGTTCTCTCTATTGGCCATGTGCAATATAACTGAGAATTACAATGATCATGAACAAAAAATAAATAAAAAATAAAATTCTGTTTGTATTTCTATTTTGTTGTTCAAATTTACTATGAATAAATTTTTTTATAAGACAATTAAAAAACACAACTAAGCAAACGTGCAAAGCACGTTTGGCCTCCACTAGTGTGTATATATATATATGCAGTGACCATACATGCATGCATGAATCCAAGTCCAGCGATGGTACCATTCGATATATTCTAGGGGTGGGCAGCGGGGCCCCGTTACCCGCTGCCCCGCCCCGACTATGCGGGGACGGGGCATCCACACCGTCAGGGCCGGGGCGGAGCCCCCCGGCCCGTAAGCTGTAATCCAGCAGGGGCGGGGGATGGGGACGGACCCCCCCCGGTCCGTTTTTCCCCCGCCCCGTATCATATATAATATATATAATATATAATATATATTATATATATATAAGTTTAACTATTTAAGCCGGAGATAGGTGAAGGGAAAGTAGGCGGGTTCGTCCCCAATTGCCCCTCACAGCAGTTCTTCCTCGTTGGATCTCCGAGCTGCATCTTGGACCAACAACCGGCCCCCCGCCTATTCCATCGCCTCCGTTCCCCCGTAAGTTCCTCTGTAAACGATTTCAGATTCGAATAAACACTCTGCCCATTTGACTCCTCTCTTTCTCGGTTAATCTCTCAACACTCTTCGATCTGTGTGCCACTCTCAAGTTTAGGCTTTGTTTCTTATGAAGATGAAACGAAGAAACGAGGACTGCCCCCCCACCCCATCCCGCATCACAGAGGAATATCAGAAACGAAGAAACGAGGACTGCCCCCCAGTCCATCCGGCAAGTGACGTTCTCGAAGCGGAAGGGCGGGCTGATGAAGAAGGCTCGCGAACTCGCCGTGCTCTGCCACGCCGGCAAGTGACTTATACCCCTTCCCCCCCCCCCCCCCCCCCCCGCGTCCGAGACCCCGAAACCCATACCCAGAAAGTTTCTCCCGAGTCCCTCCCCACGCCGTGCTCTGCCTCTGCCACGCCGGACGCACGCCGTCCCTCCTCCCTCTGCCACGCCGTCCCTCCTCTCTCTGCCACGCCGGACGCACGCCCAGAAGGGGGGTGCGGGGGGCCGGACGAACTGCCCCCCCATCCCGTACCCCGTCATGCTGGACGGGGTACCCCGCCCCCGCACACCGGAGGCGGGGGACGGGGGGGATTTTTTCCATCCGCCCCATGCGGGGGGGGGGGGGGGGGGGGCGGGGGGGTGCCTACCCCGCACCGTATGGTGCTGGTAGCACCCGTAATATATTCATATTCTCTAAAGTCTAACGATCGAGCTAGTTGGGATGTTGGAACTTGGGGATCTAATCTGATCCATATATTGCATCATGCACTATATTTAATCCCTTATCAAATTAGAACTGAATTGAGCAGTCCGCAACCCTGCCAACCCTTAGCTAGCTAGGAGCGACGTGATTAATTATTAGCAAGAGAATTTTTGGATTTTCTCATCAAATAATTAGATAATCATATTGTCCGCATATATTATGGGTTAATTATTCTCCATCGAAAAAGTGAACAGCACATAATTAATGTGATCGTGGAGTGTGCATGTGGATCAACTGCCCATGAAATCCGGAGTGAGTTCTTACGTGCCCAACAGACGCTTAAGTTGCGTTTGGATGCTATACATAATATTTTATAAATTTTATTAAAATGTTTTGGATATAAATGAATTGAAACATTACATAAAATTGCTCAATTGCGTTTAATTATTTATTGTGAAAATGATTATTTTATGTCAAAATAAATCTGTTTGGATCGCAAATAATCATTTTTGTCGCATATAATTTATAAATGATCATTTTTTTTATAGTGAAATATGTATCAAAATGTATAAAATAGGTTGAGATGAGTTCAAAACCTGACTCCAAAAAATTATACTACATACAGTCACTTTTACATACTTTTTACGCGCGCACTTCATTAATGTGATTGGTTAAAGCAGTTATTTTATATTAAAAAAATAATGCGACTAATCACATTAATATAGTGTAAAAAAATACATAAAAATGACTATACAGATAATTTTTAGACACCGAATTTTTTTTTTTTAAATTATGGGACCAAATGGTACTTAGTAACTTTTATATAATCTACATGAATTTAAAAAAAAAAAATTAAAAATTTAAATTAGATCCAATTCTAGCTTCCTAAACCAGACCAGCAAGGAAAGCAAATAAAGTAGCCAAAAACAGAAAAGGATGGAGAGAAGGTAGCGCAATATCTGTGGTTCCAGACTTGCAAACCAATCCTGATCAATCTCCAGGCCAGGAGGAATCGTTGGGGAAAAGTAATGGGTTTGCTTCAAAGCCAACCGAATCTCACTCGTTTGCTCGCCTCCTCATACTTGCAATAATATTGCTTAATTCTTTCTCTCTCCCTCTGATCTCTTACAGCGCACACCTGAATTTTATAACACTATATGTATATGTGTCCATAACTTCTAAGGTTGGAAACGCAAGACTGGCACAGCAAATTAAATTCACGGTTACTGTTCACGGGGCCATATTCTTTACAGCTTTTTAACTCTAGTACTACTCCAAAACCCTCACACCATTCACTATATTATTTGCTCCCACTCCATCTCTTTGCAATCGCTTCTTCCGCCATACCTCTCTCTCTCTCTCTCTCTCTCTCTCTCTCTCTCTCTCTCTCTCTCTCTCTCTCTCTCTCTCTCTCTCTCTCTCTCATTATTCCCTTTTGGCGCTGCTGAGATCGATAGAAGATGATGAAACCATCGAAAGAGGAAGTCGTGGGGCATTATAATAAAGATCACACAGAGATAACAAGAGCCAAACGCACAAAGCGTCATGGGCTGCAGTCACAGCTAGGGCTAACTCTGGCTTCTACCTCATCTAGTGATCATTCTGGCGCACCTGATCCTCATCGTGCAGCGCCCTCTCCTACACCCTCGGCAGAACTCACGGACAGTACTATTGCAGAAGAAGAAGAGGAGGAGGACATGGCCAACTGTTTGATTCTCTTGGCTCAAGGCCGCCATAGCCGAAAAGTACAAGAACAGGCTGCGTTATCAACGGCGTACCAGTGCAAGACCTGTAGCCGGCGCTTCGCTTCGTTCCAAGCGCTGGGTGGACACAGAGCCAGTCACAAGAAACCTAGGGCTGATATTAATACTGATGAGAAGAAACCCTTAACTCTTCTCGGCGTACAGGATTATCGATTTGACAACACTAGCACAACCCTTTCATTGCAATTAGGTAATAGGGATCATCTGTATAGTAGTAACAACAAATCCAAGGTTCATGACTGTTCGATATGTGGCGCTGAGTTCTCGTCCGGCCAAGCCTTGGGGGGACATATGAGGCGGCACAGAACGTTTATGAGCACTGCAACAACTGTCCCTAGTGCGGGAAATACTTTGAGTAATCCTCCTGAGTCGCACAAAGCCAGCAAAAAAAGAAACATTCTACAATTGGATCTTAATCTTCCAGCCCCCGAAGACCATGATCATCTGCACAGAGATTCCAGTAGTTTTTCCTTGGTTTCAAAAGAGCCAGTGCTCTTCTTCTCCAGTACTTCTGCTTTGGTGGATTGCCATTACTAAAGTGCAAGTCCATCTTCTTTTTATGGATTTAGTTATATATAATCTCACCCTAGTACAATTGTGACTTATCATTCTTCAAATTCTATCCTACTGTATATGTTGACAAAATACTCGAAATATTTCCCATCTTTGGGTAACTGGCTTGTGCATTTTCCGGTTGAATTTGGTTTACAAAAGGCTTAATTATTTTCACTTCAAGCCTTTTTCTTTGTTCCTGTAAACATGCGGTTCCTTTTCTTCATGTGTACGTAATTAGAGGCATATGAGAAATTTGAAAGACGGAGACACTGTATTTACGTACGTGTGCAAGGCGTGCAAAAGAGGGCAGGGACTTGGCACGAGATTGCCACCACGGAAACCCCAACCGAAAGTGATGCATGGGTTAGCAAAGTTCCCTAGCTTGTTTCGTTTGCAAGAAAAGTAAGTCTCTCTCTTTCTGTCTGTTTCATTAAACTGACAAAAACAAACGGGTGGCAAGCAATGCCGGAAGCTAACGGCCTTCTTTTATGGATCAGCTTTATATTTGTTTAGAAAGTGATATGCTGCACGCATCCGTTTTGTTTTTGGGAGACTTTTTATTTCTCAACTTTATAATAATCTCATGATGTCACTATAATCCTCGTGCATGTCTTCGATCGTACGAATCTTTCATTACTGCTTATAAAAAGTTACAGAATATCGACTTCTTTTATTTAGTGGTATACTCGTATAAGAAATGATCGATTTCATTTCAATCTTATATGTATGCATGAGATGAAAGAGGAAACAAGCTAGAATCTCATATATATATATATATACCTATTTTTGTTGCGCCTCTAACCTGTCCAAAATCACATAAAACGATATTTAAGTGGTTCAGCAAATTGCCTATATCCACTGGAGCCAAAATTCATTAAGTTTGTTTGAGATTACATACACTCAATAATTTCTATCTCACATCCATTATCTCTCTTTTTTGCCCCATCTCTTACATATCAGAACTCTCATTTTATAGGAGAAGTCATAGGGAACAAACACCCACAATTCTTTACCAAGTGAATCGGTGCAATATAAATTGCTGCCAGAGAATTGAGTGTCCTAATATGGACAAAGGACTTTCGGTGGGTGGGTGGCTACATATGAGGAGGTAGCTGTGCATGGGTATGCATACTTGGGGGGATTTCAATAATCACCCCCTCCACCCAAGTATGTCATACTAGGCTCCTTATAAACTGATTCATTCTTCAAATGAATACATATCCTTCTTTGATATGAGAGACTTCCACTATCGAATGTGCTTCAATGCACCCGAGACTGTTCAGCAGTGTACAATATTGATCAAGTCCAAACAGTATTGAAACTTAATACCTATGACGACTTTCGTCAATATATTTAATGGATTATCTTCAGCTCCAATCTTCTGAAGTTTGATGTCCTCTTCTTCTAATATGTCACGTATAAAGTGAAATCGGGCATCTGTGTATTTTGTTCGAGAGTGATACACTTGATTTTTGGCCAAATGAATTGTACTTTAACTGTCACAATAAACGGTAACCTCTTACTGCTTAAACCCCAAGTCTGTTACCAGTTCCTATAACCAAATGGCTTCTTTCACAACTTCTGTTACAACCATATATTCAGCCACAGTGGATGATAGTGCAATTATAAATTACAAATTTGATCTCTAACTAACTGGTCCTCCAGCCATAGTGAACACATATCCAATTGTCGATCGGCATCTGTTAAGATCACCTGCACAGTCTGAGTCAACATATCCAGTTACTAGACTATTTCTACTCTTTTCAAACTTCAAACTAATATCTACGTTTCTTAAAATATACCGTAGAATCCATTTAGCCACATGCCAATGGGCCTTTCCTGGATTATGCATATAGCGACTAACTAAGCTAACGGCCTGGGAGATATCAAGTCATGTACACACCATGGCATATATTAAACTTCCAACAATACTTGCATATGGGACATTCCTCATGTATTCCCGCTCTTCATCATCTTTAGAAGACTGCAATGCACTGAGTTTGAAATATGGGGCCATTGTAGTACTCACCAGCTTTGTCTTCGAGTCCATGTTAAAGCATTGCGGTATTCTCTTCAGATATTGCTTCTGAGTAAGGTGAACTATACTTTTCACCCTATCTCTACTGATCTCCATCCCCAATATTCTTCGTGCTTCTTCCAGATCTTTCACTTCAAACTCATGACTCAACTAAGTTTTTAAACGATTTATCTCCCCCTTACTTTTACATGCAATTAACATATCATCTACATATAAAAGCACATAAATAAAAGATTCATTTGCAAGTTTTCTTAAATATACACAGTGATCGTATTGGCAACGAGTCTATTTCCGATTCATCATAAAGTGATCGAAACGCTTGTACAATTGCCGAAGTGACTGCTTCAAGCCATAAAGTGACTTCTTAAGACTGTAGACCCAATTTTCTTTTCTAGCTTCTTTAAAACCTTCTAGTTGAGGCAGATAGATCTCCTCCTCTGAATTACCATGTAAGAAAGTTGTCTCCACATTAACTCAAGATTATATTGTGCAACCAAAGCTAACAATATCTAAATGGATGAATGCTTCACAACAAGAGACAATACTTCACTGCAGTCAATTCCCTTTGTCTGAGCGTAGCCCTTGGCTACCAATCTAGCTTTGTATAGTACTCCATTTTTAGCAGCTTGATCATCTTTTTGATTAAAGACTCACTTACAACCAATTAACTTCTTTTTTCATGGAAGCAGCATAAGCTCCCAAGTCTGGCTTTTGTGATGAGACTGCATCTCTTCATTCATTACATTTGTCCATTCAACTTGTTCACTGGACTATATGGCTTTTTTGTAAGTGGTTGGGATCTCACCCCCTTTAGCTTGCAGTGCATATGTCATATACTCTACAAAACATGTCGGTACACGTTTCTCTCATCCCAACTATTGGCTGCTATTGATTCAGGTTGACGTGGAGGTACTTTGACTGAACTATCAACCTTATCTTGACCATGCTCTCCCAAATTCTTTGCAGTAGTAAACTTCACATTCTATGAATCATCTAGTATTTCACCATCATGGCTGCCTTCATTGGAATCTTTATACTTATGTAACTTAAGTATCTCAGATTCGTTGAATGTAACATCTCTACTGATGATTACCTTTTTACACTCTATGTACCAGAGTTTATACCCTTTTACACCAATACTAAAACCTAAGAATTTTGCTTTCTTGGCTCTACGATCAAGCTTACTTTCTTTAGCATGATAGTAAGCAGGACATTTGAAAACGTGTAAAGAGTCATAATCAGTAGCATGTGTACCTTTAAAAATCTGTAAAGAGTCATAATCAGTAGCATGTATACCTTTCCACATTTCAATGGGTGTCTTCCCGTTATTAGCAGCTACGGGTAGTCGGTTGATGAGATGACAAGTATATGTCACAGCTTTAGCTCAAAATTATTTACTGAATCCAGCATCTAGTAACATACATCGCACTTTCTCTAATAAAGTATGATTCATCCATTCAGCCACATTGTTTTGTTGTGGTATTCCTCGTATCATAAAGTGTCTGACAATTACCTCTCTCCTGCATACTTCCATGAAAGAGTCTGAAGTGTACTCACCTCCATTATTAGATCTGAGCCGCTTGATTTTTCTGCCGGTCTGAGTCTCAATCATTTTCTTCCAAACAAGGAAGATGTTCAATACTTCATCTTTATTCTTCATCGTATATACCTACACACAACGAGAATAATCATATACAAAAGTTACAAACCAATGCTTACCTCTCAAAGATACATTTTTGGTAGGTCTCCAAACATTGAAGTGTACATAGTTAATTATCTATTGTGTATTGTGTACAGCGGTTCCAAACTTAATCTGCCTCTGCTTCCTCAATACACAGTGAAAACAGAAAAACAATTTACTAGTCTTGGCAAATTTGAGTAAACCTTGCTTCACTAGTGTTTGCAAAACTTTTTCTCCAGCGTGTCCCATAAGCATATGCCAAAGACTGGTGGTGTCAGCATTAGTCTCATCAAGCTTCTCACAGCATGTGGAAGCTCTTCCATCAACAATACTTCATTGCAAGAAGTATAAGTTTCCTTGTCTTAAATCCTTCATAGACACTTGAACTTCCATCATGACTTTGAGAGTTCCATCTTCAATGGTGATTTTGAATCCCTTTAAATCCAGAAATACAAGTGAGATGGGATTCTTCTATAAGTCTGAAACGTACCGAACTTCTGTCAGAGTCTTGACACTACCATCGTGTAGTTTCAACCGAATGCTTCCTATTTCCTAAGTCTTACAAGCACTGTCGTTGCCCATAAGTACTGTTCCACCCTCAATCTTTGTGAAGTCAGCAAACCAGTCCTGATTGGGACACATGTGATAGGTACATTCATAATATATAATCCATTCATCAGAATAACAAATGGATGATGAACTTGTCAAGACAAAATCTGAATCTTCATCTATGTACGCGACATTGGCTGTGGTGGGTTGATTCTGTTGTTATCCCTTCAGCTTGGAACAATCCTTCTTCCATTTTCGTTTGTTGCAACAAAAGGAACATTCGTCTATAGTGAGTTTTCTCCTGACCGATGAACCACGTGATGTGGCCTGAGTTTTTTTTTATTGAAAACCTTTCTTCTTTCCCGGATACCTTGACTGTAGTCTCCTCCTTGCTGTTAATGCTTTACTTGATGTATCTAGTTATACCTGCTTATCTTTTCTGCAGTACTCATTGCTAATTAAAGAACTAGATACATCGTCAAAACTGATCTTTCCTTTCCCATAAAATAGTGTAGTAATTAAATGCTTGTATGTATCAGGCAATGAATTTAATAAAAGTAAAGCCTTATCTTCATGTTGGATTTGAACATCCAAGTTTAATAAACAGCAAGAATTTGATTGTAACTATTTAGATGTTCAGACATAGAAATACCTTCACAAAACTAGAATCTGAAGATCTTTTTTTTCAAGTGAAAACGGCTCTCAATGCTTTTTTTCATGAACTTATCTTCCAATTTCTGCCGAATTTCCTTTGCATTTGTCTCTTTCATGACAAAGTACTTTTGTTCTTTGGTAAGACATAACCAGATTGTACTCCAAGCTTGGGTATTAAGCTTCTTCCAATCCTTTTCAGTCATATTATCTAGTTTTTCTTCTAACGTAATATCCAACTTTTGTTGGATCAAAACGTCCATAACTTCGTACTCCCACATACTGAAATTGCTTATTCCATCGAACTTCTCAACTTCAAACTTAGCATTTGAAACTGTGGACCGACACCCAAAGCTACTGGCATTTCCAGAACTTCTATCTCTTCTAGAACCTTCCATATGAATTTAAAAAATTTGGATAAAAAATTTCAAAATTCTAACCATACAGATGAGTTCGGAATGATCCAAACAGTTGGAAAGCACTATTTGATCATTGAAATCGAACTCCAAATAGCTTAGATCAAGCCCAACAAGGATTTAAAAAATGGATGGTGCTGATCGTCAGGCGCGTGAGATACATGTGCTGCAGCAAGGCTAGTGAGGTGCATGACTTACACGCGTAGTGAGCCTCAAAGGCATGTGGGGAGTGTGTCCTTCACGCGTCTTCAACCTCTTGGCATGTGGTATGTGGGAGTGTGCTTCTCAATTGTCTTCAATCTCCACCAGCGAGTGAGGCGCGTGGACTCACTCTCCGGCTTCTTAGGGAGCGTGTGAGCTCCTCTAACCTCCATTTTCGATTCCGTTTGAGGGAACAGATTCTTCTTGATGTGAGGAACACCTTGGAGTTGTCAAAAGTTGATTTCGATCAATTTGATTTTTGGACAGCACAAAAAAAAGCTCTGATACCAATTATGGTTTCTCTAGCCTGTCTAAAATCACACAAGACGATATTTAAGTAGTTCAGCAAATTGCCTACTTCCACTGGAGCCAAAATTCATTAAATTTGTATGAGATTACAAACACTCAATAATTTCTCTCTCACGTCCACTATCTCTCTGTTTTGCCCACATCTCTTACATATCAGAACTCTCCTTTTATAGGAGAAGCCATAGGGGACAAACACCAACAATTGTTGATCAAGAGAATAGATGTAGTAATTTATAACTATAAATTGTTGTCAAAGACTTGGGTGTCCTAATATGTACAAAGGACTTTCGGTGGGTGGGTGGCTACACATGAGGATGTAACTGCGCATGGGTATGCATAATCAGGGGGATTTCAACATTTTTTATTTGTTTTATTTGTCTTAATTGTTCTTTCATCCTTTTAGCAATTTCTTCTAGGCCGAGGTGGAACAAGCTATGATTAGTATATAAATATATTTATACATAACCAAAATTTCCTGTGTTTGTTATGTGCACATTTGGTTGGGTATCGAAAAACCCGAGTAGGTTAATTTCAACTTTGCGTGACACATAGCAATACATGCACTACAATAGAAATCCTTTGCATCCACATTAGTTTTTTTTATCCTAAAATTATACGAAAAATTATCATTTGCAGCGAAATTAAACTTGACACTAAATTTCATCGTAAATGGTGTGCCCATAAGGCGATTCCAATGGTATATTTTTTTATTGTAGTGAAATTTTAAGTTTTTACAACATTTTTTTATAGCCACAAAAACCACAACAAGAAAATTGGTTTTCTTGCAACAGTTTTAATTTGATCACAAAGGGTCAACTTTTTTGTTTTCTCGTCGTTTTATTTCCGACAAGTAAAAGTTGTTGCTAAAAATAACTTTTTGCAACCAAATTAAAATTATTGTCGAGAATAATTTGGATAGAAAAATTAATTCGAACGCCTTGATTTGTTTTACGGCAATGTCAATTTGTCACTAAATGGTTTATATGGTATTTAACTATTTGCAACAACTATTTAAGTATTTGAAATGATATTATACCATCTCAAAAAGGTAGATTTTAAAAACAAAAATGCAAAAAATCCTTCTTCTTTCCCCCCGCCCCAGGGTCCATTTCTCAGTTTCTTTTTCTCTCTCCCTCATTTTGTAGTTCAAATTCCATCCCGACATTCTCTCTCTCGTATGCCACCATCGTGCTCCAACACATTGGTAAGCCGTCCTTTCCCTTCTTAGAATGGTTTTATTCGTTGGCCTTTTTTTTTCTTTTCGACTTTGTTTTATTTTCAAATTCAATTTGGGTATTTCAATTTCAGTCTTTGTCTCTCTCCTCGATCTCTCTCGCACCTCTCTTTCTTCATTTCACTCTCCATCTTTTTTCTCTTTCTAAAAAAACTATGGATAGAGGTCATTTTCCTTGGTTTATCTCCACTTGCGACCAAGGCCCTGATCTGCATTGAAGGATGTCTTCTTTTGTGTTCATCTATAGTTTGGCAGAGGATTTTTGTGTTTTGTTCTTTTGACGGTGTGTTTTCTTGGTTTTCTTTTAAGTTGTCTTTTTTTGCCATTTGGGAGCTTGTTTTGATTATTGTTTGTTTGGAGATTTCTTCAATGAGGATTTTGGGCTAGCTTTCTAGGTTTGTGTGGGCATTGTGCAGATGGATTTGTCAAGGATGCTTCAAAATGCCATTTCTATTTTAGAGTACAAGAGAAGGTGGTCACCAATATTGACACAGTAGTAAATGAATCATTACATACAACAAAGAAGTCCAAAACCACAAAGATTAGCATGTTTGGTTTTGGGGTAAGTGTCTTAAAAAATATTTAAATAATCTCAAAAGCTCTACAATAAAATTAGTTTGCTTTACTGTTACATATTAAAGTGTTTTTTAATATTAAATAGTTAAAAAATTCCAATACAACATATGCCTAAAATTGTAGCAAAAAAGTCTTTTTACACAAAAGTTAGTCACGACAAGATCATGGAAAATACGACTCCAAAAAAAACTACTTTTCTGACATCAAGAAAAAGTTGTCACGAAAAGTCATTATCCACAAAAAGTAATCACGGAAAATAGGGTATAAATTCTAACCAAAATAAATTTGTTAGTGTAAATTTCAAAAAAATATATATATTATTTTGATGTTTTTTTTTCTCAAATGTGTCATCCCGAAGTGTGACACCCCTAGATTTCTATTTGGGATCGGATGAACATTTGAAGCGTTGAGACATGCAACACAAGGTTACCTACCCCCGTTCATGACATATAAGATGCAATGTTCCTAACATGCATATAGCATTATGCAATATTCCTAAGGAATAATTTTTTTTAAGTAATATTATGCATCAAACTTATAATATCTCAAATAGTTAAATCATAATCCAAGCATACTTAACAAAATAAACAACTACGATTTCAAAATGAGTCTTAGAAGACTGTAATCTCAAAAACATGGGAGACTAGATTCCATATTTACATTACCAAAACACACTATTGAGGAAGTTCGTCAAGTAACTCATGTAACTCGACTAATGAAGCCAGAATACTGTCCAAAAACTAACTATGAAAGATGTAAGCTATGCATCGTATCTACGCCGTCTAGTCAACCTCTGTCAATCTACCAGTGTCTACTCTGTGCTCTGATCCTGACACATCCGCCTAACATTTGGGAGGAATGGTAGTTGAGACTACCATAACGAGATTTGTTTATAAATCTCAGTAAGTTAACAGGAAATTCCCACACAGGTTAATGATACATGCATGACAGTAAAAGCATGAATGTATAATTAAAGTTATAAGTAAGCTTGAAGTTATAAGTAAGCATATCATAACTTGACATATAGCATGGCGTAACTGACATAACTTGAACTGAAACGTGAATTGAACTTGACTTAACATGACATTAACTTGAACTTAAAACATAACATGGATTAGCAACATAACATGAATGTGAACTTGAAACATAACATGGACTTGAAACATAGCAAAAACATGAACATACATAACATAAACATGAACTTGAACTTAATATAAACCTGAGCATGACCTAACATAAACGTGAACTTGAGACATAATATGAACGTGAACATAACATAACATGAATGTGAACTTGAACATAACATGACATGAATGTAAACTTGAAACGTAACGTGAACATGAATATAACATAACATGAATGTGAGCTTGAACATAACATAAATGTGAACATAACATGATATGAACATGAACTTGAAACTTAACGTAAACATGAACATAACATGTATGTGAACATAACATAACATAACATGAACTTGATCTAAAACTTGACTTAACGTGGACTTGATCTGAAACTTATTCTTCTCTCATTGGGTCACCATGATTGCTTATTTTTATCTCATGGGGTCACCATGATTGCTTATTCTTACCTCATGGGATTACCATGATGGTGTATTCTTATCTCATGAGGTTATTATGATTGCTTATTCTTAACTTCTTGACATAAACTTTGACTTGAATTTTGACAATCAAAATGATTCCATCAGTCATTTCGTCAGGAATAGTGAACAATCAGAATGATTCTGCCCAACATATTCCATTAGAAATATTCAGACAATCAAAATGATTCCATCATGAGTATTTTAAAAAATCACGTACCCTAGCAATCAGAATGATTACACCAAGAATACCTATTAATATTCTGATAATCAGAATGATTCCATTAAGAGTATTTTAAAATACGTACCCTAGCAATTAGAATGATTACACCAGGAGTACCTAGTAATACTCTGATAATCAGAATGATTCTATCTCGAATATTTTAAAACACATACCCTAGCAATCAGAATGATTACACTAGGAGTATCTGCATAACTGAAATTGAACTGCATTCTGACAATCAAAATAATTTTGCCAAAAGTACCTTGTGTGAATTACAAATGGAGAAGATTGGACAATCATAATGATTACATCGCGAGTATCTTAGATATAACTGATTTGAACATAACTCGAAAGACATGACTTATTTGAGATGGAAACATTTCGTAACATGATCAAACATGTAACAGATATCATACTTAACATGACATACTTGCAATAGTGAATATTACATTATATAACATACATGTAACATATGAAATACTTAACTTGGCATACTTATGACATATATCAATACATGACAGAATAGAATGTGTAACAGATAAATATTCATGACAGAATAAATCATGCATAACAGATAAACATGTAATGACGTGGCATGGCATGACATATATGGTAACATACATATATAAACTATAGTTCCCTTACCCATCACACATACATAATAAACTAATTGTAAGTTAAGAGCTAACTTACCTAAAATCGTCACGTTCTATGAGAATAAAATGTGAAACATGAGAAACTGTAAGAGTGTATTCTAAAAGTTAAAAATTTAATTACTAACAATTAGAAACATCAAAGCAAGATAACTTAGAGTAAAATTACCATTTTACCCTCTACATGTGAGAAAATGTTCATTTTATCTCTAACTTAAGGATTTCACATCCTAACTCCAAAAAATTTCAATATTTATATTCCTCATGTAAATTTTGTCCTAAAATCAACTCAGAAAAATTTAAAACAAATCACAACTATAAAAACATACACTATAGCCAAAACATTTATAGGACATTTCTCTTATTTTTGTTGCAATTCCATCAAACTTCAAAACTCATACTTAACCCAAAATTTTGCAACAAGGATCTTCCTATTCTAAGTTTAAAACCATACTTAAAACATCCATTTAGAAAAGGCTAATAATCAACACCAAACCTTTTGTAAAAAGATCCAACCACTTGAATCACAAGCTTTAACCTTAGTTCAAAAAATCTCCAAGAATTCCAAAAAATCAAATCTTATTTCTAAAATATTTATAACATCATCCTAAGATCAACCATACTTTATATCATCAAACTAAAGTCACCAACATCACAAAATAACACTTGGAGTTTTTAGTTTTACACTTAGTCTAAAAACAGAAACTTTTTCCCAACCAGCTTTGATAAATCTCTTTATCAATAGCTTAAGAATGTGAAATCTTCTAAATAAAGCATCAAATGGTTTAAAAAGGTGTAATAAAGAATATAAAACCATAAAAATTAAAATCACATGGCTAAAAATCAATAAAACATGGATCTAATGCAAAAACATCAAATCTTAGGCCTAACCAAAATCCTCTTGCAGAGAAAAATCATATCTTTGAAAATAATACTAAATATTTTCAAAATAACATCCTAACATAAAAATAAGAGACTTAGGATCATCATATAAAAATATAAAAACCTTTAGAGTAAGACAAAACTACAAAATATTCAAACTTTCTCCAAACAAAAACTGTTTTTCCACTTCCAGTTTTCAAGTTTCTATTCTAAGAAAATCTGTCATCAAAAATTTTATTCATACAACAATATCTTAATGGAAACTCATAAACATATGCTAACAACACTATATAAAATTTTCGGACCAAGATATGTCCAATAACTTGGTCAAAAACTCCAAAACATAACATACTCTCCAGTTTCACGTCCAGAATGACCTTTCCATGTTTAAAAATACTTTTGACCAAAAAATTGACAATGGAATAATACTATCTACAGAAACTATATTCAAAGAGAAACAACATTTATGAAGGAGTCATCGTGTGAAAATACTTACAAATGGTCAAAAATCTCCACATAAAAAGACTCATAAATCTGCCCGAGAAAACTCTTTTGGGTTTCTCTCTAAGAACGGGATGAAGAAGTGATTAAAGGGAAAGAAGTGTGTCTTGTACAATTCTAGACTTCTAGAGGGGGAAGATATGGGCTTGAATGACCCTTGATTGGAGGTAGCTATGTGACATAAAGTGGAGAATAGTGAGGGGCAAGGACTGCTTGCAGAAGCTATGAGGTATGGAGGTTGATGAGGTGGTTTTCTTCCTCACATCAAGACACTATTTGATGTAGCCAAGGGTAGTGGATGGTCTGCCATGTGGGGGAGGAAACTTCTTCAAAAATCTTTGCCAACGTGGCCAAATTCGTGGGCCTTGGTGGGCCTCAACCAAGTAGGCTTCAATTTGGGGTTCAAAGGAGGTTTGGTTAGGGTTTGATATGCTATCAAGTCCAAATCCAATTTTTCTTGGCCCAATCAAATTTTCAAAGTTTAAAAAGTTGGATAATGATGTCATAACAAGGATCTGAGAAAATAATAGTATGTAAAAGTGATTTAATTAAGTGATTAAATACAATGCTAGAAATTGGATCAAAAAGGGTTTGAAAGCCAATTTCCGGTTTGGGGAAACTATTTAGGTTTTGGTTTCAACCAAGATTTTGAGATTTCAATTGGATTCCAACCATTTAGGGTTTCACTAGGGTTGAAACCCTCTTTGATTTGGCTCAATTTGGTTGATCAGATGAAAAACGTTTTGCTTAGGTGGCATGATCTTACACCTTGATTTCGTTTACAAATCCATCTAATGGTTCCTCTTTGTGCCAAGTGTCTAATACTTTCTACTATGTATGGCTAAGATCTTGCCAAGTGTCCAAATAAAACTTCTCTAACCTAATTTGGACATCCACATTGATTTTGAAAATATTGCAATTAGTACGCTTATCGAGATTACTATTCACTCCAAAAAAATGCATAATAAACTTAGTATTGGAAAATCCTAAATATTCATATTAACCTACAGTGAAAATCGTTTACTAAAACTCAACCCCGAAATGCCTCTAAAAATAAATTTACAGTTTTAAACAGGCGTTTCGTCCAAAATTATGAAAATGAGTTATTAAGCCATAAAATCTTAAATATTCAACTGAGTCTAGTGGCACAGACCATAACGTATTCTGACACTTCTAACTACCTCAAACAATTAAAATCGCATTTCTGACACTATAATGAATGTATCTTGACAAACTAAAACCTTTGTGATTAGTCGACTCATGAAAACTTACGAAGTTTTCACGAGGTTTTTAAAGTCTATAGAAATTCTACAACTTAATTTTTAGTAGGCTGTTACACGAAGAGTATGGAACATAATCCCAATTTTAAAGAGGACTATTAATGAGAGAAAATACCTATACAAATTTTAAATAATTACAAGTTTTTTCCTTTTCTCTTTTGTATAGGCACGAATCACTCCAAGCATGACACCTCCTTCAAATAAATCAGTTTAACTCTTCCTTGATGCATCAAGAAAGTCTCTTAAATGGTTTGGTTGTTTGTTTCTCAAACACTATCTCCTTTTCCATCCTACTGAAACTCTATTTCTCTCCTCATACTCTATTTATACAACACCCACATTTTTGAAGGCTTGAACTGCTTCGGGTCTAAAAGACCATCACTTCCTCCTCTCAATTTCATTGTTTATGCTATGACTGTACATGCATTTATTTATGCTATAGCTCTTGAGGATTGCATCGAAGCACGTGAAGAAATCCTCTCACAAAGACAAAGGACTATCAAAGAAGAGGCAATTGGGTAGACAACGTGTGGACAAACTAAGAGTAAGGCGAGCAGAACGTTGTAAAGTACTTGGCTGGCACGGTCCAGCCCCGCGTGATAAGGGACTTTTCACCATGCCCCAAGTGGGCACTTTGCCAATCGTACAAGGACTAGAACAAAGAGTTAAAAAGGTAAGTAGTTTTGGAAAAGGATGACTCGCAGTATAAGGGTGAGCAACGGTGAAGGACAAAACCGATACGAACTTAAGAGCTCTCCAAGATGACACAAAGGTGCTCAAAGGCATCAGGTGTTATACACAAAGGCCCATACTCCATAAGACATATCACATCTGGACTAAGCCTATGAAAAAAAGATTACAAACCTACAGGTCATATTGTCTCATCTCAGATGTGTGGTCCAATGCCACACAGAGGCCCATACTCCATAAGACATATCACATTTGGACTAAGCCTATGAAAAAAAGATTACAAACCTACAGGTCATATTGTCTCATCTCAGAAGTATGGTCCAATGCCACATGGGAGACCCTTATGAGAGGATGGATTACTCCTTTTGAAATTGTTTATGGTTTTAATCCACTTACTCCTTTAGATTTGATGCCTTTACCTATTGATAGCAGGAGTAGCTTGGATAGAGAAAAGAAGGTGGAGTTGGTGAAGTCACTTCATGAGAGGGTACATCTTCAAATTGCCCAAAAGAATGAAAGGGTTACTTCCCAAGCCAATAAAGCGCAACGGTGTGTCATCTTTGAACCAGGAGATTGGGTTTGGGTTCACATGTGCAAAGAAAGATTCCCAGCCCATAGACGGACTAAGTTGCATCCTCGAGGAGATGGACCTTTCCAAATTCTTGAGAAAATTAATGACAATGCATATAAAGTGGATCTTTCAAGTGAATATAATGTTTCTGCTACTTTCAATATTTTTTATTTTTCTCCTTTTGATGTAGGTGAAGATTCAAGGTCGATGGGTGACTCACTCAAAAATGAGTAGCACTAAAGCTATCCCAAGTGCAGGAGGATGTCGTGTAATAATTAGGAATAAATTCCTAGATCGTCTCCTCAGGGAAAGTTACTTAGAAATCAAACTCATTGAAAAGGGTGAAAAACTTCACAAAGAGAAAATAAAATGATGGTATGTGCAATGAATGGGAGAGTACACTAGTCTTGGACTAGATTCATATTTTTGGATTTTGATTGTCAGATCGGAATGTAAAGGACTAATAGATTAAACTCAGAAATTAATAAAACTAAGTTAAGAATTAAACTAAATTAGGAAGTAATTGACAAAACATGCACTGAAAATTAAAAAGCCCCAAAATCAATGTTTTAGGGTTCATCATTGTATTCAAATCACAAATTCTCAAATTAAACCACCGTAATTGTAATCACTATTAAAATGAAATCTTAACGAAACGATAAAAATAAATAACATGAATTAAATGAATAACAAATAAATTACTCAAACGTCTAAATCAAAATTCTCTAAAATAATTCAGAAACTCAAAACTGAAATGAAACAGCAAGTAAGGAATTGAAAAGATCAAGCCAATTGAATGGAGATGAAGATTCAAAGCAGTGGAGGAGGCTGAGCTGCTGTGGCAATTGGACCCCTCAAGGAGTTCTTCAATCTGTTGCAGAGTGAGCGAATGATCCAGTAGAAATTGTGTAGCTGCATGAATAATTGATTATATAAATCCTCCTCTCCGAATCTGAATGAAAATCAATGGAAAAAATGAATTCTCAGTGTTTCTCTACTCAAAACCGAGTTTTCCCCAGCCAAGGGTCGGCCATAAGATGTAAAAAATCATTTATATACTTTGACGGCGAAATAAACCCAGATTTGTAAAATACGATATTCGCTCGAGCGGAGTGTCGAGCGAACATCGAGTGTTCGACTCTGCCTAAGTTCGTTCGAGCTGCCTATCGAGTGAACATCGAGCTTTCGACTCTACCTAAGTTCGCTCGAGCGGCCAAATGCCTCTGCTCGAGCGATCTCTTTTCCAGCAACTCGCTCGAGCCCACTGTCGAGCGGAAGTCGAGCGTTTGAATCTGCCTGACTTTGCTTGAGCGACCAGAAGCCGCCGCTCGAGCGATATGTACCATAAACCATATTAATACAGTTGATAAAATTAGAGCATAAATTCATGCTTTTAATCAATGAAAATCACAACTTTGATTTATTCATTTTTTCATATAAAACCAATGATAAAGTAATGAAAGAATTAATATATATTGGTTTCAAAAGCATTAAACATGCAATAATTCAGCTCAATCACACCCCCCAACTAGCATTTTGCTAATCCTTGAGCAAAATAGTAAAAATTAATTGAGATAAATATTGCATAAAGATCGAAATTCAAACAAAAACAATCAAACACAATTCTGAATTCTCACAAAAGTGACACGTTACTACTCAACCCCCAAGGGTTATACCCACCAAGACTATCTCAACAATCTTTCACATAGAATTAAGGCAAATGTCTCAGAACTCAAATGTGTGTGTGGAGCTAGACCGGTTGTGTGTTCCTCATTACTAGCCATGATTTGCCATAGGATTTTTCAACCTTAAGATTAATCATTGATGATTCTAACTACCTCAAAGCCCAAGGGACTAGCAGTTTTCACGCTAGCTCTGTTTTTAAAGGTTGGACACTCAACTCCCAAAGTCTTGGGTAACTGTTTCTAGCCCTTTTTACTTAGGAAAGTTCACTAAGTTGCCTTTATTCCTTTTCTCTCTCTTTTTTTTTTCTTTTTCTTCTTTTCTTTTCTTTTCTTTTTCTCTTTTTTTTTTCTCTTTTTTCGTTTTTCTTTTTCTTCTTTTCTTTTCTTTTCTTTTTCTCTTTTTTTTTTCTCTTTTTTCGTTTTTCCTTTTTGATATAGCTCGGTAGTCCTGCAGTTTACTTCTCCAGTGTTAAATTAATAAATGGTAAATAAGGAACACTACAAGCGTAAGCATGTGCAAAATGTCCTTCAAAATTTGCCTTTCGTTTTACAAAAATTTTATCAAGTTTCATCTCAATAAGCATAACATCCCCGTGTTTCAAGCCACATATCAACAAAATATGATGCATCAAAAATCATGCTCTATGTTTAAGCTTGAAAATAAATCTTCACAAATGATCCCGCTCAACTACTCCACCAAGATGCTCAAATTTCGCAAATCTTATTTATTTATTTATTTATTTATTTTTATTTTTATTTTAAACTGTGCACACATGCTACCCCCCAACTAGTGAGAGACATAGTCCTCAATGAGTCGAACGAAAGAAAAGAAAGTGCACAGAACTAAGCAAGCAAAACAAACAATCAACATGAAATATAAAATCAAAGCAAAAGATCAAATAAAAACAAAGCAAGTAAAGAAAACTGTAAAGAAGGAGAAGCAAATCAAAACACTTCCCTGGGGTCTTGCACAAGCAAGATCTCTTCATGTAGATCAAAGACCTTCAGAAATGACTTTAGGAGTTGTCCGTTGACAATGAAGCTATTACCATTCTTCGGATTGACAATGTCTACCGCACCATGAGGATGAACGATCTTTACAATGTACGGCCCACTCCATCGGGATTTCAATTATCCAGGAAAAATATGCAAGCGAGAGTTGTAAAGAAGAACATCCTGGCCAAGTGTGAAATGCTTTGGATGAATTTTCTGATCATGCAGAATTTTCATGCGTTCCCTTGCAAGCTGAGCGTTGTCATAAGCATTCCAACGAGCTTCATCCAATTCATTGATCTGCAATGTTCTCAACCCTGAAGCTTCATCAAGCGACATGTTAACATGTTTTATGGCCCAAAGAGCTCGATGCTGAATATCAACAGGTAAATGACAAACTTTACCATAAACTAGTCGATAAGAAGACATCCCTAGATTTGTTTTAAAAGCTGTCCTATAAGCCCACAAAGCATCAAAAAGTTTAACCGACCAATCTTTCCTATTAGGCTTGATGGTTTTCTCTAAAATAATTTTTATCTCTCTGTTTGCCAATTCAACTTGCCCATTTGTTTGAGAGTGATAAGGGGTAGAAACTCTGTGTGTGATACCATATTTCTTCACAAATGTAGAAAATGGTTTATTGCAAAAATGAGAACCCCCATCACTTATAATAACTTTTGGCATGTCAAAACGAGCAAACAAAGATTGCAAAAATTTCAGGACAACATGATGGTCATTTGTTTTGCAAGCAATGACCTCCACCCATTTTGAAACATAATCCACTGCCAATAGAATATATGTGTTTTCAAAAGGAACTGAAAAATGTCCCATGAAGTCTATTCCCCAACAATCAAAAATTTCTAAAGTAAGAATAGGGGAAAGAGGCATCATGTCTATTTTGCTAATGGATCCCAATTTTTGACAAGGCTCACAAGTCTTGCAAAAATTATAAGCATCTTTAAACATGGAAGGCCAGTAAAAACCGTTTTGCAAAATTTTGAAACTGTTTTCTTTGCTGAAAAATTACCACCACATGCACCCATATGACAAAATCTCAAAACCGAAGAAAACTCATCATCAGGAATGCATCTTCGAATCAATTGGTCCGAACAATATTTAAAAAGATATGGATCATCAAAATAGAAGTGTCGTACCTCAAAGAGAAACCGACGCTTATCTTGGGTGGACCATTCAGAAGGCATTCGCTCAGTCACCAGATAATTTACTATGTCAGAATACCAGGGAGCTCTATCAATCACAAACAGCTGCTCATCCAGGAAACTATCATCAAGAGGAAGGCTGACATTTGAAGAAGGAGATGATGACAATCTAGAGAGGTGGTCAGCTACCACGTTCTCAACTCCTTTCTTGTCCTTAATGTTGATGTTGAACTCTTAAAGTAATAGAATCCAGCGAATCAAGCGTGGCTTTGCATCTTTCTTAGCCAACAAATACTTAAGAGCAGAGTGGTGAGTGAAAATAGTAACAGGAGAACCAAGAATATAAGTTCGAAATTTATCAAATGCAAAAACCACTGCAAGCAATTCTTTTTCAGTAGTGGTATAATTTTTCTGGGCATCATTCAAAGTTCTACTAGCATAATAAATCACAAATGGCCTATTATCCACCCGCTGCCCCAAAACAGCTCCTAAGGCATAGTCACTAGCATCTGTCATAATCTCAAAGGGAAGGTCCCATTGCGGAGGTTACACAATAGGTGCAGTGGTAAGCAATTTCTTAAGGGTATCAAAAGATTTTTTGCACTCATCAGTCCAAATAAATTCAATATCATTTTGTAAAAGAGTGCACAAAGATTTTGCAATAGAACTAAACCCTTGAATAAACCGCCTATAAAAGCCAGCATGACCAAGAAAAGAACGAATATCCCTAACTGTCCTAGGAATAGGAAGTTTAGATATTAATTCAATCTTTGCCTTGTCAACCTTTATACCCTCAGAAGAAACAATATGCCCCAATACAATGCCCTGAGTAACCATAAATTGGCATTTCTCCCAATTAAGTAAAAGATTTTTTTCTCACATCTCTCGAGAATACGTGCCAAATTATGCAAACAACTCTCAAAGGATTTTCCAAAAACAAAGAAATCATCCATGAATATTTCACAAATATCATCAATCATGTCAGAAAAAATACTAATCATGCATCTCTGAAAAGTAGCTGGAGCATTACACAAACCAAAAGGCATTCTAGTAAAAGCATCTGCTCAGACCCACCTTCTTGAAATACTGGCATAATCGGGCAGTCTTGGGTCTTATGGTTTGAATCAACACATATAGAACATGCCTCTACTACTTTCACAGCCTTCACTTTTTCTATTTCCATGACCTCTAGTCTTCTAGTCAATGCAGCTATTTGGGCTTGAACATCAGTGTCTTCTTTAAGCTCATATCTACCCCCTCCAGAAATAGCCCTCAGTGGTTGTGCTGCTAATGGAACTCGATCAGTACGAGTGTTCCACTGTTGTGCGCTCTCAGCAAGGTAGTCAAAAAATGATAGTGCTTCATCAGGTTCTTTATTGAAGAACTCCCCATTGCACATTGTCTGAACAAATTGCTTGCATTCTGGAGTGAGACCAGTGTAAAAATAGCTCACCAACCTCCAAGATTCAAAACCATGATGTGGACAGATGTTCATCAAATCCTTAAATTTTTTCGAACTGGCCTGAAAGGTCTCATCAGGTCTCTAATTAAACTGACTGATTTGCTCTTGCAAAAACTGAGTTCTCTGAAAAGGAAAAAATTTTTGTAAGAATTCACACTGCATATCAGACCAACTAGAAATAGAATTAGGCCTCAAAGAATTAAACCAAATCTTCGCTTTATCCTTTAAAGAGAAAGGAAATAAACGAAGTCTAATGAATTCATCAGTAATAGCCCTAGTGATAAAAGTAGTGCAAGCCAACTTAAAATCTGTCAAGTGTTGGTAAGGACTCTCAAAATCCATCCCATGGAACTGAGGTATCACTGACATCATGCCATGCTTAATAGAGAAATTAGATGCATTTTCAGGTAAAACAATGCATGAAGGTATAGTGGTGCGAGTGGTTTGCAAATAATCCTTAAGAGTGCGTGGTGTAGGTGCAGCCATGTTTTCTGGTTCAATTTCAATTTCCTCACCTGGCTCACTAATAGAAAAGATAGAAGAGTTATCTATCTCCAAACTGTGTATACTACTCTCAACACTCGATGTGACTCTATGCAACCTATTTGAACTGTCCCTCACCCATGACATGAAACTTCAGTTTAAAGAGCATAACAAAAATAACGAGTTTAAATTTAAGCTAAAATACTTTCCCCGGCAACAGTGCTAAAAACTTGACTCACTCAAAAATGAGTAGCACTAAAGCTATCCCTAGTGTAGGAAGATGTCGTGTAATAATTAGGAATAAATTCCTAGATCGTCTCCTCAGGAAAAGTTACTTAGAAATCAAACTCGTTGAAAAAGGTGAAAAACTTCACAAAGAGAAAATAAAATGATGGTATGTGCAATGGATGGGAGAGGACACTAGTCTTGGACTAGATTCATATTTTTGGATTTTGATTGTCGGATCGGAATGTAAAGGACTAATAGATTAAACTCATAAATTAATAAAACTAAATTAAGAATTAAACTAAATTAGGAAGTAATTGACAAAACATGCACTGAAAATTGAAAAGCCCCAAAATCAATGTTCTAGGCTTCATCATTGTATTCAAATCACAAATTCTCAAATTAAACCACCGTAATTGTAATCACTATTAAAATGAAAGCTTAACGAAATGATAAAAATAAATAACATGAATTAAATGAATAACAAATAAATTACTCAAACGTCTAAATCAAAATTCTCCAAAATAATTCAGAAACTCAAAACTGAAATGAAATAGCAAGTAGGGAATTGAAAAGATCAAGCCAATTGAATGGAGATGAAGATTCGAAGCGATGGAGAAGCCTGAGCTGCGGTGGCAACTGGACCCCTCAAGGAGTTCTTCAATCTGCTGCAGTGTGAGCGAATGATCCAGTGGAAATTGTGTAGCTGCGTGAATGATTAATTGTATGAATCCTCCTCTCTGAATCTGAATGAAAATCAATGGAAAAAATGAATTCTCAGTGTTTCTCTACTCAAAACCGAGTTTTTCCTAGCCAAGGGTCGGCCATAAGATGTAAAAAATCATTTATATACTCTAACGGCGGAATAAACTCTGATCTGTAAAATCCGATATTCGCTCGAGCGGAGTGTCGAGCGAACATCGAGCATTCGACTCTGCCTAAGTTCGCTTGAGCGGCCTATCGAGCGAACATCGAGCATTCGACTCTACCTAAGTTCGCTCGAGCGACCAAATGCCTCCGCTCGAGCGATCTCTTTTCCAGCAACTCGCTCGAACCCACTGTCGAACGGAAGTCGAGCTTTTGAATCTGCCTGACTTCGCTCGAGCGGCGGTTTCCTCGAGCGGCCAGAAACCGCCGCTCGAGCGATATGTACCATAAACCATATTAATCAACAGTTGATAAAATTAGAGCAGAAATTTATGCTTTTAATCAATTAAAATCACAACTTTGATTTATTCATTTTTCCATATAAAACCAATTATAAAGTAATGAAAGAATTAATATATATTGGTTTCAAAAGCATTAAACATGCAATAATTCAGCTCAATCAATGGGCCAATTACAAGATCAAGAGCCAAGAAGATCAAGCAAGTAATGTAAGGATTGGTACAATCCAGTTGAGATGAAGCTAGGAAGAGCCCAACACTTAAGATAAGCTTGAAGGTAGAAGAACCAGTTTTGATCCACTTGATACAAGCTATGGAAGACATGACTTAAAGATTGTGCCTATTATTGTTAAGGTTTTCAATTTGTTTAAAGGTATTTTATTATTAGTTTAGAAGAAGTGGGTTTGAGGATGCTTGGCCCACATATGTCTTATTTCTAATGGACTAGGGTTTTTTTTTTTTTTTTTGGAAGGCCTTGTATTTTGGCCAAGGGTTTATTTGGAAAGTTATAATTTTATGTCTCACTAGGGTTTCAGAAGTTACTATAGCGTAGCTCGTGGCACTGTTCACTCTACAGTACCTGAGGCATTGTTTACTTAGGATTTTTGGGGATTGTCTATTTAAATCACTTGTAGTCTCATTTGAGAGACAGACTCTATGGAATTGTCATTGAGAGTAGAGTTATCTCCTCTTGTTCTTATTGAACTTTTGAACTTATTAAAGCTAAATCAAAACTTTTGTGGCGTTCCTCCTTTATAATCTAGGTTCTTAAGATGGGTTCTTCAACAGGTCTAGATTTTAATATAATCTAGGTTCTTTGAACGAGTTCTCATCGGGTCTAGATTCTCATCCATAGACTTGAGTTTGGCTTTCTTGGGGTTGTTTTTCCAGTATTATTGTTGGATCTCAAAGCAAGTCGAGTGGGGTTCACATCAGCTACCATAGTGATAGAAATAGTATTCAGGTAGATTAACTCCTATGACCATATTGGGAATGCGGGGTAAATCTATGATGAGGATCCTTCTCTAACTATTCGATGTCATCTAGCTAGGGGTGCACGGGTTCTTCGATCCCTGACACATCACTACAAATCAGGGGAAATGATAGTTGAGACTACCATAATGAGATTTATAATATTAGTAAGTAATGCTTCTAAGCTACTAATAGTATAAATAAGCTTCATGACTTCTAAACTACTAATAGCATAAATAAGCATAATTGATAATAACATAACATGAATGCTTGATACACATGGACTTGCTTATGAAGAATATTGCATGCTTGCTACTAAGATAGACTTACACATAATATATTATCTCATAGGATTACCATGGTGTCTTGTTCCATGGGGTTGCCCTGGTGTCTTAACCTGTGGGGTTGCCATAGTGTAAACTTGACTCTTCATGCTTGACTTGTAAAAGTATCTCGTGAGATGTTTGCATACTTCATGACATGATGGTCATGAAATGTAACATATATTCTTGATTGATATACATAACAACATGGCTTGACATAATATGATTCAATTAAATAAACATAATTAAAAATATGAATAACATTTGCATGACTCTTAACACCATACATACATAAGCTACAAGTAACTTACAGAATGTCGTGTAACGTAAGTGTAGTGTAAGCTGAAATGGGAACCGTTCTATTGTTAGAATTTCTCACTTAATCCTTATAAAAAAACAAAATTACTAACTTTGGGCTAAATTTGCAAATTTACTCCTTAAATTTTGAGAAATTGTAAATTAGCCCCCAAACTTAGAGAAATTGCAAATGGATCCCGAAACTTACCAAAATTTATATACCTCATGAAAATTTCATCTTAAATTCAAATATGGGAATTTTCAAAAACTAATCCTTACTATGAGAACTCCTTTTGGCACATTCATATAAAGGCTAAAAACCATGATTTTGCTTGCTACTTAACCATTTAACACACTAACATGCTTAACCAGTAACAACCCTCAAATACCACATCCTTAGTTTAAAATCATGCTAAGACACTAAATCATACATTTTACAAAATCTCATACTCACCACTTCAAAGAATAGTACCAAAAATATCAAGATTAGTTCAAATCGAACCTAATCTTGGTGGTCTTGGTCTAATGCTTTCATTTCAACTCCAACGACTCTAAAAGTCCACAAATTTCACTTATAACATGTTCATCTATCAAAGCTAGTTAATAGCATGCTTGATTGATAACAAAAATCACAAGACTGAACAACTTAAAATCAGTTTACAAGGAAAACTTAGAAACTAATACATGCATGCTTTTGACTTGAGTCATAGTGACTAAATCCTTGATTTATATGCAATAAATCTTGGAATAATATAACCATATATCAAAAATTCAAGTTCTAACTTGATCTAAGCACAAAATCTAGCATTCCATAGCATATAATCCATCAAAACAAACATCAAATCCTAGAGTCTACAAAACCATGCTTAAAAACATACTCTTGCATGTTTATCAACAATCCAACGAAGACCTACATTATAAATATTCAAAAATCCAATTTAATCCATAGTTTGGCTTTAAAAACAAGATTGAAAAAAAATAAAACCATAGAGTCAAGATCCTAAGGCTAAAGTGACAAACTAAACCAAAAAAAAGCTCATTTTGATCCATTGGTTTCTATCACTTAATAGATCATGTAAAAACCATTTTATAAAAACATAACATGCTATAAATTAAACCATAAATTACACAAAAATCATGTCAACACTTCATACAATAGAGATCAACAAAATTTTTCATTCAAACATCAGAAAACTTCCAAGGTTCATCAACAAACATCCAAACTGAACCCTTCCAACATCAACACCAACTTTCATCCATCAAACCTCCAAGAAATTTTAACCAATACTCTCCCAAGTAAACTATACTCAATACTTAAAAAAATAGAAAAGGCTTGAGCTAAGGAAAATAACTTACAAAGGGCTGGAACAAAGAAACACAAGCTGCCTAGAAATGTTCACCTCTAGCTCTCTCAATTTCTCTATAGGAAAGCAAGGAAAAGTTAGGTTGGAGTGGAGGTATATAGAGGGCTGATTTGGTGGTTGAATCTATGACACATTGAGGTTAGGGTTTCTTGCATAAGGGAGAAGGAAAATCTACTAAATTAGGCTAGAACCTTGGCTTCAAAGTGGGGTAAAATTGAGGGGGCTGATCTTGAGTGTTTGACTTGCCACAAGTGGAAGTATTTGGGCTGAAATGAAGGGACAATGTCAGTCCTCGTGTGTTCAACCAAGTGGGTGAAAGGTTTGTTGAAGAAGCTTGATGCAAATAGATGGTTTCAGTTCGACTAAGCAGGTGTGACCAAATGCACTCCATTTGGGATTTAAAGAGGGTTTCGGTTACGGTTTTGTCCAAATCTAATTTTTATTAGTAAAATAAAAGTAAAAAGGTGTAAAGGATTAGATGAGGGTGTAATAGTGTGTACTTGAGTGGTTGTTGCTTGTGGAAGTGGCTTAAACCAAGAGTGAATCATATGATCAAGATCGAGTGTATAGTTTTTTAGGGTTTCGACTCACTTAATCATTTGGGGTTTCAATTTTCACCACTAGGTTTGGGGTTTTATTAGGCTTGAAATTCTCTTTTGGTTGGCCAAATAGTGTTTGAGTGGATGGTATAATGAATAGTATAAGAGATCATGATGACAAGGCTTGATTTACACTCCATCACTTACACACTTGTACTCCTTTTGACAAGTGTCCATATGATTTCTGAGTTGATGGCTAAGATTTTCCATGTGTTTAAAATATTTTCTAGTAATTCTAAGTGGATTTGAACATCCTACATGGCGATTTGAGAGTTTTTTGAATTAGATGTCACATGGCGCTCTTACGAAGGGTTATCATTCAACCAAAAACTTTTAAAAATTTTATTGCACCTTAAAATCCTAAATATTCATATGACTCTTATGGTGCAACTTATTTCATAAAATGATAGACATAAATGCCTCAATTAAATAAAAAGGTAATTTTGTCTTCATAATGGATCAAAAATCTGAATATGCTAACCAACTAAGACCTAATCGATCACCCGATTCATAAAATCTTTTAGGGATTTCATGACATTTCTATGCTTTAAAGAAATTCATCTAAGTATGTCAAATTTCTTTTAGGACGTTACGAAATGTTCATGAGTATGTCGTAGATTAGACTTTGAATATTATGTAACTTACCTCTTTCTACATGAAAATAGTTTATCTTCTTTATCATGTTTCTTGGTTACCTATATGTTGTGATTTTGAGACGATGAGTTTGAGTAATGCAAATTGATGATATTGTGGTTTCCATGTATTGAGTCTTACCGTATGTCGATCATCATGGATGGGTTGAGGAGTCCCCCCTGTCACTCCTGCAGCACATTGTCACAAGTTTCACATGGGTAAAGTGATTCTCTGTGATGATCAGGTGGACCATCTTTATACTAGCCTTACTTGATAACACGGGTAGAGAGATTTCCCAGGTTGATCATGCTTGGTTCTTCAAGTTGGTTGACTGGAAGAGAGATTATCTAGATTGATCACCTGTATTGTCTTCGAGTTTGTTAATTGGGTTGAGTGATTCTCCTAGTCGGTTGGTTTGGATTTGGCAAATAAACTTAAGCATTGGTCGAGTAGAGTGAGTCCTCGAGTTGAATCGGTAGAGCGACTTACCGTTGTGATTGATATGACGAGATATTGCAGACTTTATGAGATTTGATAAGAGGGTGATTCATCGCCTCGGTAATGATATGCATACATGAGTTTTGCTGAGATGGTAATTCCTCACCATGCTTATATACTTGAGTATTATTCATAAGGTAATTCTATGCCATGACCTATGAACACATGTATTTATGTCCAAAGGGTGATTCCTCACGATGACATATGTGTTTATGAATTTACTTACTTAAAATTGTGCATTCCTATTCATCGTCATTGTCTCTCATTAATAGTACTTTCATGGATTTTAACCTATTAGAATATTTTAGAATTTTCATTGTGGTGGTCCTATCTGTGCTTTCATGACCAGAGCCATAGATCTTAATGCAGATGTAGGGCAGGTAGAGTTTGCCAAGAAAGAAGCTTTGACTCACTCGAGTTGTAGATACAGAGACCTATCTTCGATAATGTTATTTGTATTTATTAAGATGTAAATCAACAAAAAATATATCCATAAAAACTAGACTCAAATAGAAACAACTTTTGTGAATGAGACTTTGTGATAATACTTACAACTACTTCAAAAAGGTCAAGCAAAGTGAGCCAGAAAATCAACTCGAGAGTCTCTCTAGTTTTCTCTTCAAGAAAAGAGTTGAAAAGTGATGAACTTAAGGGAGAAGGGACTTGGACACCTCTTACATACATGAGAGGGGTGATAGGAGGGTTGTAAGTAACACTTAGAATGATGGGTGTGTCACCCAAAACAAAGGGCAAAACCAGCCCATGGTTTTCTGCCTTAAGCTGCCATCTAAGAGGGAGAAGTGAGGTAACCTTTGGCCTTCACATCATGTACTATTTGTAATTTTTCCTGAGTAAAGGGCTAGAAACAGTTACCCAAAACTTTGGGGGTTGAATGTTCAACCTTTAAACAGAGTTGGCATGAAAACTGCTAGTCCCTTAGGCTTTGAGGTAGTTAGAATCAATAATGATTAATCTTAAGGTTGAAAAATCTTATGATAAATCATGTTTATTAGTGAGGAACATACGGAGGTTTAGCCACACACACATATCTGAGTTCTAAGACATTTGCCCCAATTCTATGTGAACAATTACTGAGACTTTCCTTGTGGATACAACTCATGGTGTTGAGTAGTCACGAATCAATTTTTTTGTGAGAATTCAGAATTATGTTTGATTGTTTTTGTTTGAATTTCGAACTTTATGTAATGTTCATCTCAATTAATTTTCACTATTTTGCTCATGGATTAGCAAAAAGCTAGTTGGGGGGTGTGATTGAGCTGAAATATTGCATGTTTTAGCTATTTAAAAGCAATGTATTTTAAATTCTTCATGACACTATTATTGGTTTTAGATGGAAAAATGGTTAATAAGCATAAATACGAGTTGTGATTTTTAATTGATTGATATCATGTTTATGCTTAATTTTATAACTATGATTTAATGGGACAATATTTCTTCACATATATAGTCTATTTTTATAATCTATTTTTCTTTTAATTTATTTTTGAGTGTTATTTTTCTTCTTCTTATTTTCAGTTTAAATAAAATTCAGATAGAATTCGGTTGGAACTTTTGACCAAAAGTGCATATTAATTGAGAGGAACGAAGAGAAGAAATGAAGAAGTGTACTTGGGCAGCTAAAAATAAAGACGAAGACTTTTGATAGTCACTTTCTTGGTTGTTTATAGATGCATGAAGAAAGTAATTTGTGGTGGATAAATACATACAATGTAAAAGTCAAGAACAAGTTTGGCAAAAGAAGAAGTGAAGGACAGAAGGAAATGGAGCTGGACGAATACGGAAAGAAAAAGTCTTCACGTCTTCACGTTTGGCGTCTTCTTAAGGCGGTTATTTAATTGGTTTTGATGGTTGGTGCAGCTAATTGATTGTTTGGCTTTTTACGTTGATAGAGGAGAAGAAATCGGCGCTTGATTGAATTGAAGAGAGAAGTCGGTGGATTATTTCTTTATTTTCCAGGGGCTCTACATTTGAGTGGTGTGGCATCTTGCGGGCTCCAAGAGGTGGCTAGCTGTAAAAAGTGGAGTGTGAATGTAATTGGGCAGCAGCTTGTTGTTATTTGACTTAACTTTCACGTGAGATTCGATGTCGGTTGGTGCAACTAAAGTGTGGTGCAGCTAAAGTGGACTTGATTCAATCCGTTGAAAGCGTGGTAGTGTCAAGCAGAATAAAATAAATATGTTTGTGGCTGGACGGTAAAAAAAAGGGAAGAGAAGAGATAGGAGAGTGGGTGAGCAAAGGAGCCGTGGAGTTTTCAACCAATGGAGACGTGCGGAATTTTATTGTGCTAAAAAGTATTAATTGAAGTTTGGCACCGACGTGAGGCTTGGCACCGACGTTAGGCAGCTGTATATATATATATTGCTGGACAAGAAAGGTGGGCGGAAGGAGTTTACGTGGGGAGAAAGCTTACGGGAAAAAAAAAAAACAGAAGAAGAGAAAAAATATAGAGAACTGCAGAGAGCAGGGGGAGCTTCAGACAGAAATCAAACAAAGAAAAAAAAAGAAAGCCGAAAGAAAAGGAGGAGGAGTTCGGAAGAAGGGGCTAACATAGAACTGTTTTTGGATATATTCTGCAGTTGGTTTGTTTCCTTTTTGCAGGTTGAACTTTGAGTTCGGTTTGGAGAGCAAGCCAGCAGAGAGGAGACGGAGAGAGATACTGTGGTTTTGGGAGCGAAAATGAACCAGGTGAAACAAAGAGAGAGTGAGACGTAGAGCCAAAAAAAAAATAGAGGCTTGTGGGTGTTTTTGACGCTGAACGAGAAGGGAAAGGGAGGTTTTTGGTGAAAAGGCTTTCCGTGAGGAGAGTTACGGACTGGACGGCAGAGAGAACTTCACGTTTTGACGCTGGGCTGAGGTTCGTTTCGTCTGGGGTTTTCGGCTAGCTTTTGGACGCAACAGAGACGTGGAAAGGATCACGTAGGAGTTTCGGACTGCAGCTGAGGTGAACTGGAGCTTTTGTGAGAGCAGCTGGACAGCAGGTTTATGTAAAAAAAAATAGACTGGGTTCACGTGAAGGAAGGATAGTTCACCTTTGAGTAGCTGCGGGACGGACTGGTTTTTAAGGGAGTTCTTTTCGGCTCAATTTCCTGTTTTATGATCTAAGTTGTTTTCATTTTAGCTTGAGTTTTATTTTAATATTATCATGGATAATGTTTACTTAATTTTTATAGTACTTGTTATGAAAATGGTTGGCTAAATTTTCATACTAAGGTTAGAGGTGAAGTTTAATGATTTAAATATTGTTTCCGGATCCACGTAAAATTTATTCTACGAGCTTGATCGATTGAAAGATTTTATTGTTGGATATTTTGATTATCTATATACTCGTCTTGATTCATTGTGATTTCCGAATACAGTGAATGCTTGAGGAATCCCTGTGGTATTCAAATAGATTTGTAAATGTTTTAATCATCAATCGTTCACACTCAATCATAAGCGACTGTTTTTCTTGATCTTAAATGCTAAATCTTCCAATTAAACGGAATCATTATTCTAGTTTAATTGAAGTAAATCGATCGGAAACAATATCATAAATTATTAAACGAATCCTCGAAACCTTAGTCTTTCTCCATATCTTTATATTCGATTGTACGTTTCTTTTAGTAATTTCATTTCATTGTCTGAATTTGTTTCCTTTATCACAAAAGTCAATCCCTGTGGATTCGATCCTGTAAGATACTACAACACCTGTATACTTGCAGGTAAAACTGCACTAAATTTTTGGTTCATTAATTTGAGTCAAAATTTAGGCGCAAAAACAATCCGGACGCATGTGGTATAAACGCCTTAGCGAATATCTATTGAAAGAAGGATTTGAGAATAATCCAATATGCCCATGTGTTTTTATTAAGAAATCAGACTCCGGATTTGTTATTATTGCGGTTTATGTTGATGATCTAAATCTTGTTGGAACTCCTGAAGAGATCAGAAGAACTGCTACATATTTAAAGAATGAATTTGAAATGAAGGATCTGGGCAAAACGAAATTTTGTCTCGACCTGCAGCTCGAGCATTTGCCAAATGGAATTCTCAAGACGCCACACCACTCAAATGTAGAGCCCCTGGAAAATAAAGAAATAATCCACCGACTTCTCTCTTCAATTCAATCAAGCGCCGATTTCTTCTCCTCTATCAACGTAAAAAGCCAAACAATCCATTAGCTGCACCAACCATCAAAACCAATTAAATAACCGCCTCAAGAAGACGCCAAACGTGAAGACTTTTTCTTTCCGTATACGTCCAGCTCCATTTCCTTCTGTCCTTCACTTCTTCTTTTGCCAAACTTGTTCTTGACTTTTACATTGTATGTATTTATCCACCGCAAATTACTTTCTTCATGCATCTATAAACAACCAAGAAAGTCACTATCAAAAGTCTTCGTCTTTATTTTTAGCTGCCCAAGTACACTTCTTCATTTCTTCTCTTCGTTCCTCTCAATTAATATGCACTTTTGGTCAAAAGTTCCAACCGAATTCTATCTGAATTTTATTTAAACTGAAAATAAGAAGAAGAAAAATAACACTCAAAAATAAATTAAAAGAAAAATAGATTATAAAAATAGACTATATATGTGAAGAAATATTGTCCCATTAAATCATAGTTATAAAATTAAGCATAAACATGATATCAATCAATTAAAAATCGCAACTCGTATTTATGCTTATTAACTATTTTTCCATCTAAAACTAATAATAGTGTCATGAAAAATTTAAAATACATTGGTTTTAAGTAGCTAAAACATGCAATATTTCAGCCCAATCACTTAGAGTGCAAATTGTTTATTAAAATTCGACTCTGAAGAGCCTCAAAATAATCAAAACGCATTTTTGAACAAGCATTTCATTCAAAAATCAAAAATTGTTTTATTATACCATAAAATCCTAAATATTCATTTGAGTCCAATGGCGTAGATTGTATCTCATTTTGACACTTCTAGGTATTTCAAATAAATAAAATTATACTTCAGGCATCATAGTAAGTGGCAATACTAATTATGCTAACATACTAAAACCTATACGGTTAGGTCAATTCGTGAAAACTTTTAGATTTTCACGAGATTTCTTAAGTATAAAGAAATTTATTTCTTGAAATTTTGATGGGCTATTACAGGAATGATCAAATCTTTATGATTTTTTTTTTTCTTAACTTTAAATGGATCAAATGGTTCATTTCAGACTCTGGTCAAGTGTTTACACATTTAGTTATTTGTGTTTACTCAAAATCAAAATGAACATGAATAATTGACATGAACCCGACACTACCTAACAATTGATAAGGTTACTAGGGGTGAGCATGGACCAAAATTTTCAGTCTATCATATACCCTAGACAGAGCATCCCTAGCGACCGGTTTGGTCGGTTTATTGGGCCTAACCCTTTTTTTTAAATCGATTAATAAAAAAGAATTATTTAAAATATTAAATTAAAATTAAGTGACTTATTAAATAAAAATTACATAATAAATTGTATAATTATTAATATATACTAGTTCTATATAGTTATACATTAAAGAATATAATAATACATTGATTTAAATATATATAGTTATAGGCTTAGTACCAATACTATAACTAATAACTATACTAGTATTAATAATATACTATATATTAGTAATAGATTGATAATACTAGTACTATATATTATAATCATACATTAAAGAAGATAATACTTATTTAATATTGTGATATATTAATAATTAATTATATACAATTATTTATATAAATAATATAAATAAATAATAAAAAATATATATTTAATTTTTATTCAATTCGGTTCGATCCGGGTTGAAAAACCTTTGAACCAGGGACCGAAACCAAATGAATTCAGTCCTATTTAATTTGGACTGAACTGATTCAGTCTGATCCAAAAATGACAAATTTGACTGGTTTTTCTAGTCTGGACTGGCCGAATCTCACCCTTAAGGTTTACCATAGGATTTTCTTTTCTTTTTTCAATAATTATTATTTTATTTTATTTTATTTAATCACAGCCTATTTGTTGAAAATTAACATTTTTATTTTTTTGTATTTATTTTAATCTTTAAACGGATTAAATGGGTCATTTCAGACTCGGGTCAAGTATTTGCATGTTTAGTTATACGTGTGAACTCAAAATCAAAATGAATATGAATAATTCAACATGAACCGGACACTACCTGACAATTGAAAAGGTTACATGGGATTTTCTTTTCTTTTTTCAATCATTATTATTATTTTTTATTTAGTCACAGCCTATTTGTTCAAAGGAAAATGATAATATAATTATTAAATATGCTCATCAAATATACTCACTTATATATTTTTATTTTTTTATTTTATTTTTTTCTTAATTATTAAAAAAGTAACTATTAATAAATTTATATTTTTCTTCTTAATAGTTAAGGATATTTAAAAAATACTTTAAAAAAATAAATAAATAACTCATTTATATTAGTTTATATTTTTGATAGGTATATTTGATTTTCCCTCGAGCCTCTTGACATAACAAGTTTACAATGGGCCTAAGTTAATCTGAGCCCAAGTTTTTTGTAACTAGCTGCCCTTTTAGGCCCAATATATAGTTGCACCACTGTGTCCGTACACATCCATGTTCTTCTTTCAAACACGAAAATTCCCGCAGGCTTCCTTCTAAAGGTAACGTCCTCTTAAATCCACACTCCTTTATCTCCAATTTATATTCCTTTTTCTCTTATCTGAATTCCTCTCCAGTCTGTCTGTAATTTACTAATTTCCATGTGTTTTTTCTTTTGCATGCAATGAAGAGCGTGACTCCCTTGGGATGAGCCGGAGTTGAATCGAGCGCCTTTTGTTCTATCTTTTTGATCTACCACGACAGAAACGGAGGCAAGATAGCAGGGACTGCTAATAAAACTGAGTTGAGTGGTCTTTTATGGTGGTTTTTGGTCGAAGGTCATGGTGAGACAGATGGAAATTTGGTTGAGGTTTGGTATATTCCAGCACACCGCTTGAGTTCCCTTTTCTCTCATGGTTTGTGTAAACTTTGGAATGTTATAACATTATCAGTGGCTTAGTCATTCTTTAGTCAAGATTTAAATAGAAAATTTACTTTTTCTAATTTAACTAACAATTTTTCAACAACACCAAATAAAAAATTTTCTAAATTTATTACTATTCTATTAAAATATTGATTTTGATGTTTTCATTTATTTTAATTTTAATGGTAATTGGAATGTTTATTTGTTATTAATAAGTGCATATTAATTTTCTAACGTTCATATTATTTTAAACGATATAATTTTTTAACAGTCTTCTTTACAACGTTTTTTGTTTTTTTTCTCCCTTCGAACTTACATTCTTTTCAATATTTTTCTGGCACAAAATATTATATGCTTAGTTTGAGTTCATCTTCAACAAGCAGAGATAAGATGGCTGAGTGTGCGAAATAAGATGGCTTCTCTCGAGAAGAATATTTTAATGTGAAAAAATGGTTTGGGACATTTGGGCTGGATACATCTAGCTAGTCAAAAATGTAAAAGTTAAAAGTGCTGTAGATATGGCTAGCTTAATGTGGATGCATTTTAAGCAAGTTAGCCAAATCTTGACTGAATTTTGAATATGCCTAGTTTACTACTAAGAGTATTGGCAATAGTTTTACCATTGCCCAATGCAAGTCTAAAATAACTAGAAATCTACATAAAGTCATCTGCAATGACCTAGTCAAAGATTATTTATTTGACATAAATGCTACAATCATTCTTAGGAGCTCTTCAAGTCTGGCAAGACACTGTATAAAGAGCAAATAATATTTTATCAATTTCCTGCTACCCGCTCCGCACTCTTTCCCTCGATTGCTCGTTGTATTCTCCAAAGTGAGACTCTCTTTTCTTTCTTTCTCTTGAATTCGGTTCTTTCTTCTTCACCAGTCGCCCTTCTTCAGCCCGTAACCCCAAATCTCTCCACCGGTCGCCTTCTCTAGTGGACACTGTCGTCTCTGAGCTCTCCAAAGTAAGTCTATCATCCTCTCTCTTCCTCGCTTTTCTCTCCCTCTTCTCTGTTGAAGATGTTCTATCCATCATGTTTCATCCCTCTTCACTCCCTCTTCTCCGATTTTGATTTTATCTTCAATAGCCCGATTAAATCACATCCTCTTTTGCCCAACTAGGTCAAATCAATTGCTCAGCATCGGCTTGCTCCACAAATCACGCCAAAGGTTCTTCTTCCTCCACGAATCTGCCATTATCGGTAGCATCTGTTTGGGTAAATGCTTTGCCCTTTTTTTTAGAAAGAAATGGTATACGGGATATTGTCTATTAAATTTTCCATATTATTTTTTTGGGCAACTATTGATATTAAAGATGATTATTTGTTTTGGCATATTGTTCTTGGGTATGGTTTATGGTGTATTGCCTTAGTTTCTCTGAAATGGTATGGTCTCCACATTTGATATCTACGTATTGATTCTCTACCATCTCTATTTTGGCATATTGTTTGTCTATTATTTTTTCTTCACAATGTTCTGGACAGTCTACTATTGTTTTGGCATATTGTTTGTCTATTGGGAAACTGGACAAACAATATGCCAAAACTGGTCACTTCCAAACCTAAGAAGTATTTCAATACCCCCAGGTCTTTGAATTTGAGTCTGTCATCTAAGAATGACTTCAAGGCAGTGATTGAATCCATGTTATTGCTTGCTAGTATTATGTCATCTACATAAACTAACAAAGCAATGAAAGAAGAATCTAAGAATTTGACTCCAATCATGTATTCTAAGAGTTACTGATAAGTGATTCAATATTCGCTCTAATGGAGGAAAATTTGAGATTAATTATTACTTTTCAATGTTGTTTGGGCTTCTAACTTACATTTGTATATATATATATATATATTTTATAAAACCTTTTCAAGAAAATGTTTGTTGAGATTTTGAATTACTTTCCTTGAATGGTCATGGGTATGGGTTTAACTAGGAGTTAGGACAAGCTGGTTTGAATAGTTTGGATCTTATCAAGTTTTGTTTTATATAGACTTATAAAAAAACAAGTTTTGTAGTAAGTAGTCAAAAAACAAGCAAAAACTAGTAAACAAAATGTTATTTTTCACTTTTGGTTTGTGAGATATTGTCCTAAAGTAAATTATTGGACAATTTTTCTGATTCTCTTTGCACATAAGCATAAGATTGTCTGCTTAACGGGGATTGTTTGACAATTTGAACCTACTGATTTCTATGTTTATATTATTGGAGTTGTATTCTACTGTAGTCTTAGTTTTTCTCTCCCAAGAGATAGAGAAGCAATCCAGTAGTTTTTATGATGATGCTTCCAGACTTCACTTATGAAGTTAATTCTCAGTTGTAGCCAGTGTGCTAGACCCACATAGCTGAATTAAGTATAAAATAGTTGAGTTAATTTAAACTTTATAAATGTAAGTTTAATGGATTTATTTTATTTTAGTACAACTGTAGCTGAGATTTCTGAACTATTTCCATTTTATCTGTTTTATGGTAGTATTTTTATTATTATATGGGGGCAAGTAGATGCCAATTAATAGGGGCTTAAAGGGAAAAAAGGTCTAACTTTTAATTGGAGTTCCATTTGATGAGTGTCATGATTTGGTAGAAGTCATTAAAATTGGAGTTCCATTTTAATATCACCTAGAAATGTGTCCTGCCAGTTTCAGGTGCCATCCCTTGATATTCCTATGACGCCTCCAAATCCCCATGCACGGATACGGAAAAATTGAGACGTTCGGATGATGACAACACGGGTTACCACCTTAACGACGAGTATTAAGTGTGTGTAAAAGTAACAAATGTGCAAAAGAAAACGAAGTGGATAACGAAAGCCATATAACTAAGTACCAGAATTTTTCTTAATTTAATACAAAACTGTTCAAAACATACATAATATAATATTACAAAACACAAATATAGTTTCAAAGCCAAATACAAAGCATAACCCAACTCAAAACTCCGGCGGAGCCGCATCCTCGGACTCAGCCTCCTCCTCCTCCTCCTTGAACTCTGCACCAAAATCTACAGAACCAAAAATAGTGCCGTAGGTAAGTAAAATCCAAACACCACTAGATAAAAACATAATAAACTCTAAAATATACATGAAAGAATGCAAATGCTCACTTCCCATAAAATCATAATTTTTCCATGCACGCCAAAATTCTATTTGGCCCCAAAAACGTATTTCCTCACCAACTCACGCCAGAAGTCTCATTTAGCCCAAAACATAACCTTTAAACATAAGCTCGCCATTATCCTCAATAATGGCCTAAAAACCAGACCGTCAGAGCACTGTAGGCGGGAATCACAGGCGGGACTCTACCACCATCCCTGCTCACCACCGTCCCTATACGAACACCATAGGCGGGAATCATAGGCGGGACTCTACCACCATCCCTGCTCACCACCGTCCCTACACAAGCACCGTAGGCAGGAATCATAGGTAGGATTCTACCATCGTCCCTGCTTACCACCATCCCTACACGTGCACCGTAGGCGAGAATCACAGGCGGGATTTTACCTCCATCTCTGCTTACCACCATCCCTACACGTGCCTCTGACTCAAACCAATCAGTCAAACCATTCACATATACCATAAATCATTTCTCGCTTACAAGCCCAGCTTTCATTTTACAAACACATGTACATGCATGCAATTACACGAAAACTCAGTTTTCCCTTTTTTTAAACATGAACATGCGTGCACTATACAAAGCAAACATCAAGGCACAAATATCTCAAACAAACATCAACATCAACCCAACAACTCCGTCCTCAATCCATCCGACCCCCGAATTCCTCGGAATCAGTCCAGAATCAACCAACCAATCCAATAATTATTGTAAGAGCAAAATATATTTATATCTAAAAGTAGAGTTTGGAAAATACTTACAGTGCTATACGATATTTTTCAAAAGCTCGCGGCGTTGCAAACAGCAGAAGAAAAGCAACGTAACAGTGTAATTTACACTGTGGCCGTGGGTAATAAATTACCCACTTTCGAACGGGGACAAACCAAGGTAGGAAATTGATAGGGAAGGGTCTTGAGATATTTATGAAGCTAAAGGAAACAAGTTTTGGCTGTGGGTGGTGGTGGAAATGGCGGTGGAAAGCCAAAAGGGGGCTGAACGGAGTTGAGCTCGTGGAAGCTGTTTCGGCAACGAATCAAGGCAGGAAATGGGTGGGCTAGGTCGGCAAGAGATAGGGGAAGAAGCTATGAAGAGATGGTGGCCAGAGGTGGTGCGACGGCGCTGGAATCGATGAAAATCCTTGTGACTTGGAGGAGCTCGTGGTGGCTAACGGTGGCTCAGATGGAGGTGAAACTTGGTGGGGATGTTCACCGGTGAGAGGGGAAGAAAACTGAGTGGCTGGTGTAGGCCACGCCGCTGGCAAACAGCAGTTCTGGGCTGAGAAAGCAACTAGCGATAGGGGAGAAAAACAAGGCTGGTGCCGTGACTTCCAACCGTGCGTGGCAGCTAACGACTGGTCCGATAGCTCTAAAAATTAATGGGGATGATCTCTGGTGGGAAGGGATGAGAATGGTGGGGGTGGTGCACTACACGGAAGCCAGACGACGAAGAACTGGGTTGGTAAACAGGCGGCGACGGGAAGGGGAAGGAGAAGGGGGTTGTGCGGGGAGAGAGAAAACGGGGAAGAAAAGAAGAAGAAAAAGAAAGAAAGGAAAGAAAAGAAGAAAAAGAAAAGGAAAAAGGGAAAAAGAAAAAGAGAAAAGAACAGAAATGAGGTCCAAATCCTCACTCCGGAAACCAAAAACCGATCCGCCGAAAACGATATTAAAAACCGTAAAACGACTAAAATAAATTAAACACCACATCAAATAAATTAAAACCAATTTAAAATACAATAATTTAAAATAAATAAACTAATATATCAATTAAATTAAAAACAACCCTTCAGTAAAAATACACGTAAAAGCGGGTATCACATCCTCCCCCCTTAAAAACAAATTTCGTCCTCGAAATTTACAAGATCAAACACCAGCTCCAAAAAGATACATGATACAACTCTGAACATAATTGAGAGATACCTATCATCGACAACTTCCAACAAATCCAATGGTTATTATTTTTACACCATAAATTACTAATATCAATGACGTCTCTGCTTTACCTTCCAAACTTTCATCCCATTCCAACTTTGGTAACCTAATAGCCACTTCCAAAGTTAACCATCAATAAACAAAATTTGTACAACCAAAAGATCAATCTCCCATTAAAACTTCGAATCACTACTAATTCTTCAAAATCAATACAAAATTTGAACTTCTAATAATCTCCAAAAATCATGCTTTCGCGCGCACTCTGATAACTCACCAAAATACGTAAAGGCTATATCCTCAAAAATTAATATCATGATGTACAAGCTCAATCCACACCTAATCACAAGAAAACCTTTACCACATTTCCATAGAAAATCATATGCCTCCAAAAATCACAAATCTCCACTCATTCCTCAGTTGGTCATCTTTGTCCCAAACGAAAATCAACATTCCGCAAAAATACATCCATTGGTTGAAGACAGAAACCAGTACTAATCAACCTCCAGGCCCCAATTTGAAAACACATAACATCATCCCAAAATACACCTGTCTCTTCTAAAGATAAGGAACATCTCCAAAAGGCCCAAGTCCTTCCCAGCCAACCAACAAGAACGCCTATAACCTCTATCCGATATCCCACACTTCAAGCTCATTACCTATAATTTGAATAACATCTAATCTTGCAATAACTAACTCACTATAAACTACGATTGACTTCACCTAGACATAATCAAAACACTCTTGGTAACTCACCCACGTACTTGTACTCTCAAAAACTTTAGTTTTAGCACAACTAATTCCTTCAATAGCACTTCACAAAAACATCTCAAGACAGGCCATACTATTTAAATCTTCAATCCATCAAAACTATTAAACAACACTCATGGATCCTAATGCTTTATTACTTCACACATAAGATTATGCTACCCACCATTGGTGCGTAAGTTTCAACTTCCCAGATTTTCAAGATTACATACCTCACATGGTGACCTAACGTCTCTTTTCAAGTTAAATAACCATATCTCCAATTCTCCCAACTAGATACTTAATCTCCAAAGAAAAGTATAGCCTCACCAATTTAAATTCTTATGACTTCAAGTCGCAATTACTTCTCAAGATAAACACAACAGTCGTTTCAAACCATCATCCCAATGAGTAACCCGCTTCGACTGCACATTACGTTCAATTTACCAAACAACTCAAAGCCAAAATCTCTTTAATTTAATATTACCACACAGATTCCTCTTCAACTCCTACCAAGCCAAAAATAAATGAGACTAGGACCTGCACTCCCCGGAATCCATACGCACTTACCATTACTACTCATGGATCTCATGTAGTCTTAGCCAACTCCAAAAATCATCAGAACGTACAAGTGATCCATTATCACATTTCCATCATCTATACTTATATCCTCAACTCAACAAGAATCAATCTTGATTCTACTCAACTTATATCCTTAAATCAGCAACTAGCCATTGCTTAAAGTTTGGTACCGAGAAGGACCTTAAACCTGCTAAGAATCTATTTCCAAAAGTCTACGGATCATATAGCCTCGAATTCAATCTTATTCAATACCAACACAAAATCTACTATTTCCAACACCCTGATGGACCTATATCTTTCGAATCGATAGAATCATTTCCTAAAATCTGCCACTACAACCTCAAGGTAACAATAATTATTTTCTAAACTAGCTCAATACTTCAATTCTCAAAGAAATACACGAACTAGATCATTACCTCTAATCCTCGAAGGAATCTACTCTAGAAAATTTTCATATCAATAACTCAACTCTAATCAACTCCATTTTAATGGTTACAAACTAATCACTCACTAGAGTAGATCAAGCTACAGCACTAAGTCTGTAAACTAAGAACTCAATTCTTATAATAAATCAGTCCTTCAACTCTGCAATTCTAAAACCTTAAATCAAATAAGAATCATCTTTCGGAATTCCTAAGATCAAAGAACTTACACCCCCTAAAAGAAAAATCGACTCCCAAATCTTTCAAATTCTAAAACATCAATAAATAATAAATCATTTTCTGAAATTCTCAAGATTGGTGGCTTTAATCCAAAACATTCATCTTAAAAGCTTGTAAAATCTAAAACCCCAATTGCCACCAAATTATTCATCTGAATCACGAAATCTAAAACTCAAAATTTAATTATTCCCCCCTAAAGCTTGTCGAACTTAACACCTTAATTACCATCAACTTATTTTCCTAAAATCTATAAGGCCCCAAACTTTAAAACTTTGCTGAAATTTCATAAAATCTAACATCGAAATTTGTTGAATTTACAATCTACTACGTTATAGACCATTTCATAAACTCCACGGAACTAAAGAACTCAATTATTCTACTTCCCTAAAATATCACCCAGATCATGCCATTCTTTCCAAGCCTCGATAATATATATATATATAAAACAAGAAACAAAACCACACAAGACATTCATCACGAAGGATTAGATTAGACCCATACCTGCCATGACTCCAGTATTCTGAGTCTCCGTAACCTTGCCTCCAATAGTACTAGGAGTCACTGCATACATTCGAGCCCGAGCCAATTGCCTCTGGTTAGCTCTACCACTGCGACGAGTTCCACGGCTTTCTTGAACTCGACTAGGGCATTCACAAGCAAGATGCCCCGTTTGACAGCATTCAAAACATTGGTTACTACCCAGACGACACTCGCCTCCGTGAGCTCTATTACATCTTCCACAAACTGGCACTTGTCCTCCCATACGCACTCCCGAGGCTACTAATGGTCGAGTCCTAGTTCGCTGAACAAACTTTTGAGGCAAACCCGAACTACTTCCTTCACCAGAAAAACTCCGCCTCTTATGTCCTGAAGGGGAGCCCATTCTCAAATTATTCTCTCACTCCACAAGAGTAGCCACATCCACTAAATCCTGAAAAGTAGATATCCGGTCGCTGACCACCATACGGCGTATATCAGGACGTAGACCCTCCTGGAAATGCTCGGCTCTCATTTCCTTTGTGGCGATGAGGTGGGGAGCAAATCGCACAAGTTCTATAAATCTCCGGGCGTACTGTTCCGCTATCATGCTCCCTTGGACCAAGCTTGAGAACTCTCTTGCTTTTTGCCGCCTCACGGATGATGGAAAGAAGCGATTATTAAACTCTTTCTTGAAGCGCTGCCATGTCACAGGGGTGAAAGACCCCAGTTCTGATTTCAGCATTACTCTCTTGGTATCCCACCACTTAGAAGCGGTGCCTTACAACAGATAGCTGGCATAGAGTACTTGTTGCGCCTCAGTGCAACCACACACCTCAAAAGTTCTTTCCAAGTCTCTGACCCACTTTCCAGCTTGAAGTGGATCCTCTTTTCCAATGAAGTGTGGAGTTCTATGCGCCAGAAAGCGCTCATAGGTGCACCCAGCTTGCACCCCTCCACTAGGCTCTCCAGGTAGTAGCCATGGCCCTCCTTGTTGCCAAAGCCCTCCTTACTGTGGCCAAGGACCTCCTGGTTGTGGCCAAGGCCCTCCTTGTTATGGCCTAAAATTCTGTTATATAAATTCAGTCATCTGCCATAATGCTTGGGCTATGGAATCATCTCTCGATGTATCGTCCTGCGGCCCTTGAGTAGATTTCCTTGGTCTCATCATTTTTCCTGCCACATCACAACCTTTGACCCCCTTTAAGAAAACAAATAAAAACCAACAACATAAAACCAAAAACCAACACCATATAACAAGAAACAAAAAGAAACCAGCATGTAATAACATAACTAAATAAGTAAAACAAGCAACAAGCATCAAATAAATAAAACAAATAAAACATGTCAAATAGCAACTTTACTTAAAATAAATTTTAAAACACAATTTTAAAAACATTCTAATACTATCTACGGGACATGTGGTTTTATCCAGAGCCAAACCGCTCTGATACCACCTATGACGCCCCCAAATCCCCACGCACGGATACGGGAAAATCGAGACGTCCGGATGATGACAACATGGGTCACCACCTTAACAATGAGTGTCAAGTGTGTGTAAAAATAACAAATATGCAAAAGAAAACGCAGTGGATAACGAAAGTCATATAACTAAGTACCAGAATTTTTCTTAGTTTAATACAGAGTTGTTCAAAACATACATAACAAAATATTACAAAATACAAATATAGTTTCAAAGCCAAATACAAAACATAACCCAACTCAGAACTCTGGCGGAGCCGCATCCTCAGGCTCAGTCTCCTCCTCCTCGAACTCTGCACCAAAATCTACAGAACCAAAAATGGTGCCGCAGGTAAGTAAAATCAAAACACCACTAGATAAAAACATAATAAACTCCACAATATGCATGAAAGAATACAAATACTCACGTCCCATAAAATCATAATTTTTCCACGCACCCCAAAATCCCATTTGGCCCCAAAAACGTATTTCCTCACCAACTCACGCCAAAAGTCTCATTTGGCCCAAAACATAACCTTTAAACATAAGCTCGCAATTATCCCCAATAATGGCCTAAAAACCGGACCGTCAAAGTACTGTAGGCGGGACTCTACCATGATCCCTGCTCACCACCGTCCCTACGTGAACACCGTAGGCGGGAATCACAGGCGGGACTGTACCACCATCCCTACTCACCATCGTCCCTATGCAAGTACCGTAGGCAGGAATCACAGTCTGGATTCTACCACCGTCCCTACTTACTACCATCCCTATGCGTACGCCGTAGGTGGGAATCACAAGCGGGATTCTACCACCGTCTCTGCTTACCACCATCCCTACACGTGCCTCTGACTCAAACCAGTCAGTCCAACCGTTCACATATACCATAAATCATTTCTCGCTTACAAGCCTAGCTTTCATTTTACAAACACATGTACATGCATGCAATTACATGAAAACCCAGTTTTTCCTTTTTTTAAACATGAACATGCGTGCACTATACAAAGCAAACATCAAGGCACAAATATATCAAACAAACATCAACATCAAGCCAACAACTCCGTCCTCAATCCATCCAACCCCCAAACTCCTCAGACTCAGTCCGGAATCAACCAACCAATCCAATAATTATTGTAAGAGTAAAATATATTTATATCTAAAAGTAGAGTTTGAAAAATACTTACAGCGTTATACAGTATTTTTTTAAAGCTCGCGGCGTTGCAAACGGCAAAAGAAAAGCAACGTAACAGTGTAATTTACAATGTGGCCGTGGGTAATAAATTACCCACTTTCAAACGGGGACAAACCAAGACACGAAATTGATAGGGAAGGGTCTTGAGATATTTATGAAGCTAAAGGAAACGAGTTTTGGCCGTGGGTGGTGGTGGAAATGGCGGTAGAAAGCCAAAAAGGGGCTGAACGAAGTTGAGCTCGTGGGAGCTACTCTGGCAATGGATCGAGGCCGAAAATGGGTGGGTTAGGTCGGCAAGAGGTAGGGGAAGAAACTGTGAAGAGATGGTGACTCACTCAAAAATGAGTAGCACTAAAGCTATCCCAAGTGCAGAAGGATGTCGTGTAATAATTCGAAATAAATTCCTAGATCGTCTCCTCATGGAAAGTTGCTTAAAAATCAAACTCGTTGAAAAGGATGAAAAACTTCACAAAGAGAAAATAAAATGATGGTATGTACAATGGATGGAAAAGGGTACTAGTCATGGACTAGATTCATGTTTGTAGATTTTGATTGTCGGATTGGAATGTAAAGGACTGATAGATTAAACTCAGAAATTAATAAAACTAAATTAAGAATTAAACTAAATTAGGAAGTAATTGACAAAACAAGCACTGAAAATTGAAAAGCCCCAAAATCAATGTTCTAGGGTTCATCATTATATTCAAATCACAAATTTTTAAATTAAACCACCGTAATTGTAATCAATATTAAAATGAAAGCTTAACGAAACAATAAAAATAAATTACATGAATTAAATGAATAAAAAATGAATTACTCAAACGTCTAAATTAAAATTCTCCAAAATAATTCAGAAACTCAAAACTGAAATGAAATAGCAAGTAGGGAATTGAAAAGATCAAGCCAATTGAATAAAGATGATGATTCGAAGCGGTGGAGGAGGCTAAGCTGTAGTGGCAATTGGACCCCTCAAGGAGTTCTTCAATCTGCTGTAGTGTGAGTAAATGATCTAGTGAAAATTGTGTAGCTTCGTGAATGATCGATTGTATGAATCCTCCTCTCCGAATCTGAATGAAAATCAATGGAAGATAATGAATTCTAAGTGTTTCTCTACTCAAAACCGAGTTTTCTCAGCCAAGAGTCGGCCATAAGATGTAAAAAATCATTTATATACTCTGACGGCAAAATAAACCCTGATCTGTAAAATACGATATTCGCTCGAGCAGAGTGTTGAGCGAACATCGAGCGTTCGACTCTGCCTAAGTTCGCTCGAGCGGCCTGTTGAGCGAACATCGAGCGTTCGACTCTGCATGAATTCACTCGAGCGGCCAAATGCCTCCGCTAGAGCGATCTCTTTTCCCGCAACTCGCTCGAGCCCACTTTCAAGCGGAAGTCAAGCGTTTGAATCTGCCTGACTTCGCTCGAGTGGCCAAAAGCCGCCGCTCGAGCGATATGTACCATAAACCATATTAATCAACAATTGATAAAATTAAAGCAGAAATTCATGCTTTTAATCAATTAAAATCACAACTTTGATTTATTCATTTTTCCATATAAAACCAATGATAAATTAATGAAAAAATTAATATATATTGGTTCCAAAAGCATTAAAAATGCAATAATTCAGCTCAATCAGATGGTGGCCAGAGGTGGTGCGACGGCGCCGAAATTGGTGAAAATCCTTGTGGCTTGGAGGAGCTCGTGGTGGCTAACGGTGGTTCGGATGGAGGTGAAACTTGGTGGAGATGTTCACCAGTGAGAGGGAAAGAAAACTGGGTGGGTGTTATAGGCCACGCCACTGGCGAATGGCGGTTCGGGGCTGAGAAAGCAACCTGCGACAAGGGAGAAAAAAGAGCTGGTGCCGTGACTTCCAACCATGCGTGGCGGCTAACGACTGGTCCGATGACTCTAAAAATTGGTGGGGATGATCTCTAGTGGGAGGGGAAAAGAATGGTGGGGGTGGTGCACTACACGGCGGCCGGACGGCGGAGAACCGGGCTGGTAAACAAGCGGCGACGGGAAGGGGAAGGAGAAGGGGGCTGCGCGGGGAGAGAGAAAACGGGGAAGGAAAGAAGAAGAAAAAGAAAGAAAGGAAAGAAAAGAAGAAAAATAAAAGGAAAAAGAGAAAAATAAAAAGAGAAAAGAAAAGAAATTAGGTCCAAATCCTCACTCCAGAAACCAAAAGCCGATCTGCCAAAAACGATATTAAAACCGTAAGATGACTAAAATAAATTAAACACCACATTAAATAATTTAAAACCAATTTAAAATACAATAATTTAAAATAAATAAACCAATATATTAATTAAATTAAAAATAACTCTTCAGTGAAAATACACGTAAAAGCGGGTCATCACAATTCCAATTTCTAGTTTTAATACCTTTTACCTACTGTTTTGCTAAGAATCAAATGATAACAATGGGTCTTGGTTAATACTTAAAAATGATAAAAAATTAGGAGGCTAGTCTAGCTTGGCACTTGACATTGTTGTAAAGCCTTTTTGCTCCTTTTAGAAAGGTTTGGGTATAAGCACAGCAAGGTGGGATTGTGTTAAATTGGACTCTGCAGTTTGTTTTCTTTTTCCCATTTGTGAAAAATTTACTCAGAAGATTTTATATTCATGGAAAACAATGTATTGATTGTGTAAAAGAGATGTTCCATAGTTAGTCCAGTACTCAGCATCTATACAACATGAAGATGTCTCATTTTAAAAGAGATGTTGAATGTGCTCAGCAGAGAGACAGAGAGGACATTAAATAGACATAGGGGCAAAAACCAAACACCAGAAACAAATAAAGAGGTGCAGAGGATCACTTTTACAGGAGTGGAGAAAAAGCAAGCAGAATTCAATCATGCTTGTTGCTTTCCAAAGTGATTTTGATTCTCTTTGGAAAGCAACAAGCATAGTTGTGATTTTCCATACTTTTGGTAATCTGTTGGTAATAATATAATACATCTATACCAAAACTTTAGTGATTTTCCAAATGAACACAGTAGCTCTTTCTTTAGGAATGCATCGGTGTCTAACTTAAAATACATACTAGAAGAAGGGAATTAATACAATTCGTATTAACCATTAACTACAATACTAAGTTTTGGGGTGATATTATGAGCCTGAAGAACATTCATTCCAAACCATTATGAACACTTTCTCTTCCTTAACAAGTATACAAAGAAGATATGAAAGAATTATAGGACAAGACAAAGATACAAAAAAATTATCTGTCTTGACAGATCTTATGCACCCAACCAAAGAAGGATGTACATGATGTAGTTGTTAAATGAGGCAGACAGATTACTTTGTTGGTAAAACTCAATATGATGATATGGCCTTAATGATTACTTTGTTTCCAAATAATTCTCTATATATTATCTTTTAAGCTAAATAAATGAAAATGAATTCCATATGCAACATTGGAAGTTTGATATGCAAATGAATTTATTTACAGCTTTCAGATGAGCCATTAACTTCATTACTAGTATTTTTTTTTTTTTGATGGTATTTTCACATGTTGTCTTGCTAAATAGTTGAGTTATATCAATTATTCAATTCAGCTTTTGGCTTCCATGTGGACTGTTCTCCTTTGTTTCTACAAAATGATGTTGAGATAAATGATATATGGACTGAAATACTGCAATATGATGTTAAGATGCTTTATAATTCTCAGCAATATGATGCTGAGAATTGACTATTGGTCAACTTGTCTAACTCCTTGAAAATTACATATTTTTCAAGGTGGACACACATTTTGATGATGACCCATTCTTCACCACTCTATTACAAAGTGAAGGAGGAGGTTGTAATAGCATCCAAACGCAACATGATAATGTTGTTGTCTAAGCAACTCCAAATGATGGTGAAAAGAGGCATCTTTAAAAATAAAGTTCAACAAGGTGCATCTTTCACTGTTAAAGAGGATAACCTCATCGTCTCAGTTTAGCTCAACATTAGCATCGATGATATAACAGGCACTGATCAAAAGTCCACTCAAATGTGGAAAAGAATTACCGCATTTTATCATAAATGTAAAAAACCGAACATTGCCAACCATTCTGAAAGCTCTTTGATGAATCGTTGGTCCACGATTCAAAAATGGACAAATAAATTTTGTGCATATATAGCACATGTAGAGAGTCATTGCACTCGAGTGATGCAACGGAGTAAGATAATGTATGTATCCTATTCCCTTTTTTCATTTAATTTGTAATGAACTTACTTATGAATTAACAAATATTTCTTTCACCTTTATATATTGAAAAAGCGAAGGTGTTGTACAAAACAATGCTAGGGAGTAATTTCACAATAGAGCACTATTGGTGTCTTCTGAGGCACCAGCCAAAATGGCAGCAACATAATTAGTTCATTCAAGAATTGTAGATGATGATTGGTTGCTATAAAAAGTTATTGGCATGTCTGTTAGCTTCAACCACAATTCTAAATCTAAAAGTTGGATAGAAGATGTGACGCCCCCAAATTCCGTTTGGGATCGGACGGACATTTGAAGCGTCGAGACATGCAACACAAGGTTACCTGCCCCCGTTCATGACATATAAGATGCAATATTCCTAACATGCATCTAACAATATGCAATATTCGCAGCGGATAAATATTTTCTTTAGCAATACTATGCACCAAATTGAAAATATCCCAAATGCTTAAAACATACTTCATACATAAAAATCCATTGAACAACTAAGATCACAACACTAGTCCAAAATGGTTATGATCCAAAAAGTAGTAGAGATGCAACTCAATCGTACAAGTAGTAATTTACGTTAATTACTATATCAACATTTATGTCGCACCATCACTTAGTCAACTGTGTCTAGTTGATCAGCTCCTGATTCTCTTTCAGGTCCTGTAACAAGATCTACCATTCGGGGGGAATGGTAGTTGGGACTACCAAAGTGAGATTTGATTACAAATCTCAGCAAGTTAACAAAAAACTTCCATACAGACTAATGATACATGTATGACAGTAAAAGCATAAATGCATAATCAAATTCATAAATAATTAAAGCATAACTTAGCGTACAACATAGCATAATTGACATAGCTTAAATTGAATCATGAACTGAACTTGACTTGACATGAACTTGATCTGAAACTTGACTTAGCATGAACTTGCTCTGAAACTTGAATTAACATGAAAAATACATACTCCATAGTTGTTGTGGCCCCATGTATTCTACACAAACTTGACTTAACATTAAAAATACATACTCCACAGTTGTTGTGGCCCCATGTATTCTACATAAACTTGACTTAACATGAAAAATACATACTCCACAGTTGTTGTGGCCCCATGTATTCTACGTGTAAATACATACTCCACAGTTGTTGTGGCCCCATGTATTCTACACAAACTTGACTTAACATGAAAAATACATACTCCACAGTTGTTGTGGCCCCATGTATTCTACGTGTAAATACATACTCCACAGTTGTTGTGGCCCCATGTATTCTACACAAACTTGACTTAACATGAAAAATACATACTCCACAGTTGTTGTGGCCCCATGTATTCTACACAAACTTGACTTAACATGAAAAATACATACTCCACAGTTGTTGTGGCCCCATGTATTCTACGTGTAAATACATACTCCACAGTTGTTGTGACCCCATGTATTCTACGCATCACAATTGTAGTAAAATACATACTCCACAGTTGTTGTGGCCCCATGTATTCTACACAAACATAATGTACTCAAGATGAAATGTGACTTGAACATAACTTGAAATACATGACCAACTTGAGATAGAAACATTTCGTAACATGGCATAACATATAATAGACAACATATTTAACATGACATACTTGCAACAGTGAATATTACATGACTTGACATACATGTAATAGATGGCATACTTAGCATGACGTACTTGTAATGTACAGTAATACATAACAGAATATATTATGTAACAGATAAAAATTGATGACAGAATAAATTCTGTATAATAAACAATTACGTGATAACTTGGCGTGGCATGACATATATGATAACACACATACATACACTATAGTTCTTTTACTTAGCACACATACACAGTAGACTGCTAGTAAGTTAAAAGCTAACTTACCTCGATCTCCGCGTTTCTTATAAAACCTCAAGCGCGATCACGAGGAACTGTAATTAGTGATTCTAAAAGTTAGTACTAAATCACTAATAATTTGAAATATGGAAAAATACTAACTTAAAGAGTAAAATTTCCATTTTACTTCCTACATGTAGGAAAATGACCGTTTTACCCATAACTTAAGGATTTTGCATACTAACTCCAAAAGTCACCAAAATTTACATGCCTCATGTAAATTTTATCCTCAACTCAAATATCAATTTAGAAAAATTTAAAACTAATCACAACTATTAAAACTCCATAGGGCCGAAATTCTCATATGCTATTTCTATTGATTTTTGTTTCTAACTTGTTTTGATCAACCTTTTGATCTATGACTTATAAATATGTGATCTTCAAACCAAACCATCACATGGTTTAAAAAGATGTCCTAAAACATATATAAGCTTCTAATTCAAGATCACATGGTTAAAAATTAAACAAAACATAAATTTAGCCAAGAACATCCACACTTTGGTTTATCTGAATATCTCTTTGTATAAAATTTCATATCTTTGAAACTAACATCAAATATCTTCAAAATAATAATATAACATGTATATAAGATGCTTAGGATCCTCCAATAAAATTATCAAAGTCATTAGAATAGGTTTAGACCACCAAAGAGTTAAACTTTCTCAAAATAGAAACTGTTTTTCTTCTTCCAGTTTCTAAGTTTCTAAATCTAACAAATATTTCATCAAAACCTTCAATCATGCAAAAAATCCTCAACCAATAGTCATATATACATGTTAACAATACTCCATAAAAATTTCGGACCAATATCTATCCATTAGCTTGGTCAAAAACTCCAAACTATAACATATTCTCCAGTTTATCTCCCAGAATGACCTTTCTATAGTTTACACAATATTTGACTGACCAAATGATCTTAAAATGGGGCAAATAAGATATCCATGTAAACTAGACTCAAAAAGGAACAACTTATATGAAGGAAACTTTATGATAAAATACTTACAACAACTTCGAAATGGGCATGCAAAAGAACTCCTAAAAGCTGTCCGAGAGAGAATGTTTGATATTCTTTTAAAGAAACGTGTAAATGAAGATAAGTTCGTGGGTGATGGCTGGAGATGCTTATGGAAGAGATAAGGGAGATGATAAGGCTGGAGTTGAGAGTTGAGTGTGGTTTTCTCCTACCCAAAATATCTATAAAATATTATCTCAAAATATTCTATCCAATAATATCTATAAAAATCAGCTCAATATATTTTCCAAATGTGGAGTAGACTTGGAAGAGTAAGGTGGCTAAAATCTTTCTATGTGTATTTTAAATCTCTATTCTTAAGATATTTTCCAAATGTGTATTTTTCTTAGGTGTCATGATCTCACACCTTGATTTCCTTCACAATTCCATCTAATGGTTTCTCTTTGTGCCAAGTATCTAATACTATTCATTATGTGTGGTTAAGATCTTGCCAAGTGTCCAAATAAAATATCGCTATCCTAATTTGGACATTTCATACTATGATTTTGAAAACATTGCGCTCAGTACATTTATCGAGGTTACTATTCACTCCAAAAATAAACGTAATAAACTTAGTACTGAAAAATTCTAAATATTTAATTAAGCCTAGTAGTGTAGACTATAATGTATTCTGACACTTTTAACTATCTCAAATAATTAAAATCGCATTTCTAGCACCATAGTGAGTGATAACACTAACTATGTTGACAGGCTAAAATTTATGCGATTAGTCGATTCGTGTAAACTTACAGAGTTTTCACGAGGTTCCTAAAGTCAATAGAAATTCCTTAATTGAATTTCTAGCGGGCTGTTACAGAAGAAATGTTGGTATGTTTATATATGTAATTGTTGGGTGAATGATTGGCAAAATATATTTATTGAATAATTAAGTTGAGGGAAAAATAATATATTTATAATAATTTGTAGTTAAATAGTTAAATAATAATTCATTTAATAAATTTATTAACTAATATATGAAGTGTATTTGTAAAATATTAAAAAAATTAATTATTATTAAAATATATAAGATTTTATTCTTATTTGAACTTTAAGATAGCTAGTCCAATGTTATGTAGTGTATCTATAAAATATTAAAAGAAAAAAAATTATCAAATATTATTAAAATAAATAATATTATATTATTTTTTAGACTTAGAGATAGCTAGTTCAATGTGAATCAATCTAACTAGAAGTCCATATTATGGCCAAAACACAACATCTTAGCTAGATTTTAGACTTGGCAATGCTCTAATACTCTTAAGTTGGACGGAGAAGAGATGTGGCAATTGAAGGGAGGAGAGATGCTACTAGGAGAGAGAAAAAAATATTAATTTAATGTTTAGCTGAGTTACAATATCTAACATTTGCGCATGAATATAATGGCTAAAATTAACATCCTAAACTTAGATAAGGAAAAGACTTGTAATTCTTGTAAGGAAGTGCATGTGTTTGCAAAATAGACATGTAAATATATATCGCAGTGAAATAAGTAAAGGTTTAATCGCAGACTAAGATGTCGTTTTTTTTTTTTTTTTGAAAGGAACAAGTAAGAGCCAAAAGGCCCCTACATATTTCATTAACAAACAATCAATCATTACAATATTTTTCCTTCAACACAGAATTTTTTATCTGTGGAGGATCCTCCTCAATCCATACAATTTCATCACTACAATCAAAAGCCAATTTGGCTAGCATATGAGCTACATTATTAGCTTCCCTATGAGTAAACTTTACAGACCACCTCCCATTGTTGTTAAGCATTTTCCTAGTATCTTCAATTATAACACTATAATCTGTACTCATTTCATCTTCACCATTGGCAGCCTTAACCACCATCAGGGAATCACCTTCAAAAACAGCATCTGTACAACCCAACTCCAAGCAAAAAAACATAGCCCTTCTCAAAGCATATGCCTCGGCACAAGCAGGTTTCAGCAAATAATTCACACTTAAGCACAGGCAAGCTAGAATTTCCCCATCCGAGTCCCTCACTATGATCCCAACTCCCACCCTCTTCTTAGTAGCATCAATGGCAGCATCCCAATTAAATTTATAGACCAACACATCGGGCTTCTTCCATCTAGCATAACTTCTATTAACCTGAGCAGACTTGGGACCAGAATTTGCTTCACTGAATTCAGCAAAATTCTGTTGAGCAATACTAGTTAATACTTTCGGACATTCAAACTTCTTTTCAAATATAACTGCATTTCTTCTCAGCCATATTCTCCTCAAAGTGCAGGCCACCAAACCAACCTTCTCCCCCTCCAAACAATAATTCAGCTTCTTCCAGAGTTCCATGAAGTTCACTACTGAACATGCCCATTTCTTGACAGGACTGTCATTCTCTGCCCACACATCTGATGCAGATGGGCAACTCCACAAAGCATGTACAGTTGACTCCTCTTCTCTCTCACATATTGGGCACAAGCTACTATCAATAATTTTTCTCTTAACCAAATTCATTCTGGTTGGTAGCAGGTCATGACAGGCCTTCCACAGAAAATGTTTTACCACTCCCTGCACTTTTAACTTCCATATTGATTTCCAACCAAATTCATTTTCAACCACATTTGAACTTTCCCCCTTTTCAGCTATTACCCTCGCATGCTCAAGATGATAAGCACTCCTTACAGAAAACAGACCATTACTTGAGAAGCCCCACTTCATTCTGTCTTCAGATCCCATCCTACTAAGAGGAATGCAGCAGATAGCTTCAGAATCTTCTGCATTGAAAACTTCAGAAATCAACTCTGTCTTCCAATGGCCTGTATACCCATCAATGAGTTGATTAACACAAGCATCTTCATCTAATAAATTCACTGGAGAGGACACCATATGAGAAGAGGATGATGGAATCCATTTGTCCTTCCAAACCTTAATTTTATTGCCCCTCCCAACTTGCCAAATCAGACCAGACTTAATCAAGCCCATAGAGGACCACAGACTCCTCCATATCAATGAAGAACCACGACCCAATCTAGCTTCCAACAAATTCTCTCTTTTAAAATATTTCTCCTTCATAACCCTTGCAACCAAAGAAGAGGGATTATTCAACATCCTCCACACTTGTTTAGCCAACATAGCTTTATTAAAGCTCTCAAGTTCCCTAAAACCCAACCCTCCTCTTTTCTTTGAATCTCCCATCCTTGACCAACCCCTCCAATGGATTCTTCTATCATTTTGCATATGTCCCCACCAGAATTTGGCCATAACTACAGCAATTTCTTTACACAATCTCCTTGGAAGCATGAAGACACTCATTGAATACGTTGGGATTGCTTGGACAACAGCTTTCAAGAGTATTTCCTTCCCTGCCTGTGAAAGGAATGTATTCTTCCAGTTATTCACCTTATTCCAAACTCTTTCTTTTAAAATCCTAAAAGTATTATACCTTGATCTGCCTACAATAGAAGGAAGACCAAGGTATTTTTCAAAATTGCCACAAGTAGCAACTCCTGCAACTTGCTGAATCTGTCTCCTCACTGACATTGGTGTGTTGGAGCTAAAGAAAATTGTAGTTTTCTGCCTGTTTAGACTCTGTCCTGAAGCCCTCTCATAATACTGAGTAGATCTTGAATCTTAAACCACTCAGACAACTTGGCCCTCCCAAAAATGACAGAGTCATCAGCAAAGAGTAAATGATTTACTCTTATACTTCCTCTGGTTACAGCAACACCACTTACATCACCCCTCCTTTCAGCCATGTCAACAAGTGAGCTAAAGCCCTCAGCACAAAGGATGAACAAGTATGTGGAAATAGGGTCTCCTTGGCGTATTCCCCTAGAAGGCTTGATAGTACAACCTGGCTGCCCATTAACCAACATAGAATATGTTACAGAAGTAACACACACCATCACCAATCTAATCCACCTTTCACCAAAGCCAAGCTTCTTCATTATGGCCTCCAAGAAACCCCACTCAATTCTATCATATGCCTTTGAGATATCCAGCTTCAATGTCATGCTACCAATCCTTCCTTTTTGCCTTGTTTTCATGGTATGCAAAGCCTCATATGCAACCATTACATTGTCTGTAATTAATCTTCCAGGGAGGAATGCACTTTGGTTCTTTGAGATGATCACTGGCAGCACTTTCTTTAACCTATTAGCTAAGACTTTTGACACTAATTTATACAAAACATTACATAGGCTTATAGGCCGAAAGTCACTAGCTATAACAGGTTTATCAATTTTGGGAATTAAAGCAATATGAGTAAAATTAATGGACTCATCCAACCCAGATTTTTCATTTAAAAAGGATAAAACAGCTTGAAATACCTCCTCTCCAATAGTACTCCAGTAATTCTGATAGAAGCATGCTCCAAAGCCATCTGGTCCAGGAGATTTCAAAGGTCCCATATCTTTGAGTGCTGCCTCAACTTCTAGCATAGTGAAATCCTTCTGCAATTCTTCATTCATTAAACCAGATACCTTGCTCTCTATTCCCCACAAACCAGCAGCTATATCATCTGTTGAAGGGCTGGAAGAACAAAACAGATTGCTATAGTACTGGAAAAACATCTCTTCAATTCCCTTCTGATCTTTCACACATCTTCCTTGATCATCTATAACCTCACTAATGCGATTTCTTTTCCTCCTCTGGTTGGCACATTCATGAAAAAACTTGGTATTTTTGTCACCAAGTTTATACCAGGATCTTTTGGCCCTTTGTTTCCATTTTAAATCCTCCTTTTCAAGGAGAAGACCTAACTCCTTTTGCAATTTCCTCACAACAGAAACATTGTGAGAACTCTCATTTGCTTGCTCCATTTTCAACCTCTCAGACAGCCTTAATATCTCCTTTTCTCCATCACTAGCTTTCTGAGAATTCCATCTAAGAAGGTCTCCACTACATGCTTTCAGCTTCCTTTGAACCTTGATCAATAAATTTTTTGTTTCCAAGGTTCTTTCCCATGCATCTTCCACAATCCTTCCACCTTCCTCATCTAAACTCCATTTTGCCTCAAATCTGAATAGTCTCTTTCTATTCCTTATACAAGGTTGGTTTTCAAGCAAGGTGAGTAGAATGGGCTTATGATCCGACTGCCTAGCAATCAAAGTCTCTACCCCCCTTTCTTTAAAGATCTCCAACCATGAAGGATTAGCAACAGCCCTATCAAGCCTTTCTTGGTAAAAGTGTCATCTATGTGTTGATTCGACCAGGTATACATCATAGCCTTCCATCCCAGGTCAAAGAGATTGCAGTTCTCTAGGCATTGTCTGAACCCTTCCATCTGCCCTTCAGGCCTCTCCCTCCCCCCAACCTTCTCAGATTGTGTGATTATTTCATTAAAATCACCAATCACACACCACCCTTGCTCCTTTGCAGGTTTCAGGCTAGATAATAGACTCCAAACTGCACTTCTTTTAGAGACCTCTGGATGGCCATAAAATCCAGTCAACATCCATTTCCTTACACCATCATCATGCATCACCAAGACACTAATGTGGTGTTGAGTAAAATTCAGCACCTCAAGATTAACCTCTTGATTCCATAAGAGAGCCAATCCTCCACTATTTCCTCTAGCATCCACTACAAAACAGCCAACACATCCCAACTTCTTTTTTACAGCATCAAACTTCTTTGCTAATAGTTTAGTCTCCATGAGAAAAACTATTGTGGGCTTCTTATCCTTTACCAAAAGGTAGAGGTCTTGAATTGTCCGAGAGTTCCCAAGCCCTCGGCAATTCCAACTTAAAATTTTCATAATGATTGGCAGGGCTGTACAACAACCACTGCCAAAACTTTTGAATCCATTTCCTCATAACTGTCATTCACCCTCCCTTTTTTCACAGGATTTTCATTTGCAGTATCAACCTCATCAACTAACTGCAAAATTACGTTTACCAAGCATCATATTTACATCTGAGCAACCTGTATACCTTGCCCTTCTTTTCCACTTCTCTCTACTAACCACTCCCACATCCTCATTCCTTTCAGACTCATTTTGTTTTAACTCTGTCAACTGACTGCTGACCTTCATCACTGATTGTTTCTTCTTTGATTCCCCTGCACTCAGCATACTACTCCTTGTACAGATCTGCTTTGGATCTCTCATACATTCAGTGGTAACAATTTCAGACATTTCAGGCATTGCAGGCATTTCCTCAAGCACCTGACTGGCAGAACAAAAACCACATTTTCCACGGATAACAGATGGCACCTCAGGACTACTAACATTGACTTCTTTCACACCACTCACCTTCAGACCAACCATCTCACCACTACTATTCGATTCCATAGATCCTTCAGCTTGTACAGGATCAATTTGAGCATCTAATCCATCCACCCTCCCTGAATTGTCATCATAAATTTTCCCCTTCCTCTCCTCATGCTCCTCCCTCCCATCAAATGGAATACCACTTCTCTTCCCCATAGAATAATTGGCTCTGAGCCAAGTACCATACTGTTTCCCTGATCCATTACCATTTGCACTAGAACAACCTTTCCCCCCATGAACAATCATACCACAATCAAAGCAACTGCCTTCTCATATTTTAGAGAGATCATGTGCTTCTTTCCTAAAACATCCACAGTTCTACCACGAGCAACTGCCTTCTTCAAATTCAATTCTACCTTCACTCTTAGAACACCACCCCATTCAGATCCACCCTCCCTTACATCAACCTCTTGAACCCTCCCTATTGACTCCCCAATTTTCTTCCCAATCTCACTTTTCATACAAACAAAAGGCAAATTATGCATCTGAATCCAGAAACACTCACTATCGAAGTTCATTTTCATCGGATGGATGAATCCATTAAGAGGCTTAAGAACCAGCAGACAGTTACCAAACAACCAAGGCCTCCCTTCTAACACTCGGTTCTTATCCTCCTTACATACAAAGGTAATTACAAACAGGTTTGTACTAACCTCTTGGAACGTGAAAGAGCTATCAACTCTCCAAATCTTAGCCATTGTAGCACGTACAATATCCTTCCCCACTCACCGATCAGACCATAACTTGCACACTACACACAGCTCTCCTTTCTTAGTAACTTCACTTAGATCAATAGAGCCTATCTCAATTACCGAGTTCTCCTCCTCCGTAAGACTAAATTGATCCCACTGCATCTCCAAATCCTCCATTTCTTCCCTCCTTAATCTTCGGGTTTTGATCAAGGGGAAGTAACTACCTCAGCCACTCCACGAGCACCAAGACTCACACTCCACCTATTCCCTCTCAGCGAGAGAGTTTTAGAGGAGACTTATAAAAATTTCGTCTTTTTAACCTTCTCTTGTAATTTGATTATGTGCAACAAAGATGTCGTTTAGATAGTGAGTTGAGATGAGATAAAAGTTAAAAATTGAATAAAATATTGATAGAATATTATAATTATTTTGAGATTTTAAAAAATTGAATTGTTATTATATTTTGTGTGAAAATTTAGGAAAGTTATAAAGATAAAATAAGATGAAACACTTTCACTATCTAAACAGTAAATGTCATTTGTACCAAAGATAAAAACCATAAATAGCTTCCGTCATTAATCCACAAATATCTATGTGTCACTCTTAATGCTCAAATACCATTACACAGTACCATATGTTCCTATCCTACGTCTAGGTACGACAAACCAACCATGATTTGTCGTGTAACTGAATAGTACATATCCCAAAAATGCAAATAGCTATTAAAGGAAACAGTCTCCGCTACTAGTACTTAGGTAGGGTCAGTTTTTCTTCTTTGAGAACCTCTTTGGGAGCTATCTCTGAATCAAAATCTACAGTTCTGATAAACGAAACTATATGTAGGTTAAATAGTTCTAACAAAACTGCTAATGAGAGACAATGCACGTGAAAATATAATATACAATTTAATGTAAATGATCTGTGAACACCTATATTCATGCATGACAAGGGATCACCCTCTAAGCAAGAAATGTTAGACTTTTGGTTTTCCTAGAAAACCTTTGTCTTCCCTAAAGTGGTTCACTTCATCTAAGATGATACACTTCATCTATCAAGCATAGGTAATTGCCCTTCATAAATAAAGTGGTGACCCTTGCTATTTTGTGATGGATGGAATAATGAGGGTAGCCTAAAGGTTGTAGGAGTAATAAATGAGGGTCCCTAGTCTTGCCTATATAAAGGGGCTTGTGTTTTCCATTAGACTCACCCAAAAAAAAAAGTTCTAAGGCAAAAGACTAGAAGTCCCTTCCCTGCAAAATCTCTAGTCTCTTTTGTAGATTTGAAGTTTTCCAGTTATCAAGCACAAATGGCCGGAGGTAAAAGATCCTATAGATCTTTTTATTCATTATAGCTTTTTCTTACATTTGGTATCAGAGCGGTTGCCTTTCAGCTTTGTGTTTGAATTATTAGTATTTTTTTTTGTTCATTTAATGGGCTTTTGAAATCTAGTTTTGTTCTTTGCATGATTAATTTTTTTTTTTTTGTCATAATCTATATTGTGAGAGAGGAGCCGGGTCATGATTTCAATCTTTTGTGGGCTCAATTTCAAGTTCAATTCATATTGTTGGGCCTTTGGGCTAATTTACAGTTTTTTAAGGAGATGTCCAGTTGTATTTCTTTTAATAATGAAGGTAATGCCACAGCATCCCTATTATTTAAAAGAATACATATAAAAAAAAAAATGGAATCTCATTGTAATTAAATCATAGGTTTTAAGGATTTATCCCTACAAGGAAATCTTTAATTTTTGTGATTTAATTAGTATAAGAAAATGATTTTCGGTATTAACAGTTAAATTTATCTTCTGCCTACAGGTGTAGATAGTTTTATTTGTTAATATTTGGAATAATTTGTCTTATAAATAAAGATGAGTAAATTTATGCTGTTTTGCAACCTTTTCTCACAGGAAGGTTAAAATTTACTTGAATTCATAGCATTAAAGTTTTTCTTGGTTTTGCAGCTGTTGTACCACAATCTTTAGCTGATGGTGTTTATTTTATTCCAATACTTGATGGTACTAATTTTTCTGACTGGAAAGATTCGGTTCAATTTACCTTGGGGTATATGGATCTTGACTATGCACTCCGTGTGGAGCAACCACCTGCTGCCACGGATACGGATGCACAGGAAGTTATTGAAAATCGCCAATGGTGGGAGCGATCTAATCGCCTAAGTCTAATGCTCATAAAGTCTCGCATGAGTAAGAGCATTAGAGGTTCTATTGGTGATTGCGCTATAATTAAGGAATTAATGCAGGCAATTGAGGAACAGTTTGTTCGCTCTGACAAGGCTTTAGCTAGCACTCTTATCAGGCAATTCACTACTAAAGCTTTCGACAGTTCTAAGGGTATGCGTGCATACATTACAGAAATGAGAGATATTGTTTCTCAACTTAAGGGCTTAAAGATAGAGATATCTGAGCCATTCTTGGTCCATTTCATCCTTGACTCATTGCCATCTGAGTATGGACCTTTCAAGATCTCTTATAACACACATAAGGAAAACTGGTCAGTTACGGATCTTCTGACCATGTGTGTGCAAGAAGAGGAAAGGATGAAGCATGATCGACCTGAAAGTGCAAATATGGTCGTGAATGATAAAGTTAAGACCGAGAAGGGCCAAAGTGGACCTCAAAAGAAAAGGAAGCATAATGTGCCATCAAAATCCAATGGATCTAATGGCAAAAAGGTGACCTGCTTCTTTTGCAAGAAAGAGGGACATGTAAAGAAGAGTTGCATCAAGTATAAAGAGTGGCTTGAAAAGAAAGGTAGCTCTATATCTCTTGTGTGTCATGAATCTTTTTTCATTGATGCTCCTAAAAATTCATGGTGGATTGACTCTGGTTCTTCAATTCATATTGTGAATACATTGCAGGGTTTTCTCACCAGAAGGAAACCAACAACAAGTGAACTTTGGGTTTTCACCGGAAATAAAGGGCGTTCACAAGTTGTTGCAGTTGGAGTTTTTAGAGTGATTCTCAAATCGGGACATGTTTTGGATTTAAATAATGTTTTTTATATTCCAGAATTTTGTAGAAATTTAATTTCTGTTTCCAAACTTGTTATCAAAGGATACAGTTTCCTTTTTGAAAATGTTATGACTGTTTTTAAGAATAAAATTCCTGTTGGTTCTGGAACTTTAGTTGATAACCTTTTTAAATTAGATATTCATCCCGATTTTGAAGAGAATTATCTCTCTCTGCATTCAGTTGGCATTAAGAGAAACCTTTTGAATGAAAAATCTTCTCTATTATGGCATAAGAGATTGGGACACATCTCTTAGAGAGGATGAGACGGTTAGTAAAAGAAGGGGTCCTACAGGATCTTGATTTTACTGACTTCAAGAATTGTGTGGACTGCATAAAGGGCAAGCAGACCATCAATAATTCTAAAGGTTCAAGAAGGAGCTCAAGTGTTCTTGAGATTATACACACAGATATATGTGGACCATTTTCTACCCCTTGCCTGAATGGTCAGAGATATTTTATCTCATTTATTGACGACTATTCTAGGTATATGTATCTTTATCTTCTGAATGAGAAGGCTCAAGCACTAGATGTTTTCAAAGCCTATAAAGCAGAAGTAGAGAATCAAAGTGAAAAGAAAATCAAGATCGTAAGATCTGATAGAGGAGGGGAATATTATGGTAGGTACACAGAATATGGACAAATTAAGGGTCCATTTGCAAATTTCCTTCAGGAAGAAGGCATTGTTGCCCAATATTCAATGCCTGGTACACCATCACAAAATGGTGTTGCAGAAAGAAGGAATCGTACGCTAATGGATATGGTAAGGAGCATGATTAGTAAATCTAATATGCAATTTTCCTTGTGGAGTGAAGCTCTTAAAACTGCAGTGTATATATTTAATAGGGTTCCATCCAAATCTGTCTCTAAGACACCTTTCGAGTTGTGGAAAGGGTGGAAACCTAGTTTAAATCATATACACATATGGGTTTGTCCTGCTGAAGTTAGGATTTATAATCCTAACATAAAGAAGTTAGATCCAAGGACAACTAGCGGTTTCTTTATTGAGTATTCAAATAACTCCAAAGGATATAGATTTTATTGTCCCAATAATAGCCCTCGAATTGTTGAATCTAAAAATGCAAAATTTCTTGAGGATGTTGAACCTAGTGGGAGTGTGAATCCTCAAGAGGTCACTTTTGAGGAAACACCTGAACATGCTACTTTGCCTTCTTTTGGAGAAAGAATGGTTGTCTTAAGGCAAAATAGATCGCAAGATCATGTAATGACACCAATTCAAGTACAACATGCTCCCGTAAATGAGGTTCAATCTGAAATTATTCCGCATTTACAGTCTGAGCCAATTGAGTCATCTCCAAATGATGAAGTAATGGCTCTAAGAAGATCCTCAAGAATACGTAGGCCTGCTATTCCAGATGATTACATTGTATACCTAACTGAGTCTGATTTTGACATTGGACTTCCGGAAGACCCAATTACGTTTTCACAAGCCATGAGTGGAGATAAATCTACACTTTGGTTGGATGCCATGAAAAATGAGTTAGAATCCATTTATAAGAACCAAGTCTGGGATCTCGTCGAATTACCAGAAGGGGCGGCAACAGTTGGCTGCAAATGGGTTTTTAAAACCAAACGAGATTCTTCTGGTAATGTCGAACGATATAAGGCTAGACTTGTCGCTAAAGGATTCACTCAGAAGGAAGGCATTGATTATCATGAAACCTTCTCTCCGGTCTCTAAGAAGGATTCGTTGAGGATAATCATGGCTTTAGTAGCTCATTTTGATTTGGAGTTACATCAAATGGATGTGAAAACGGCTTTTCTTAATGGGGATCTTGATGAAGTGGTATACATGAAACAACCTGAAGGTTTCAGTAACGACAGTCAGAAAGTATGTAAATTGAAGAAGTCTCTTTATGGACTAAAACAAGCTTCCCGTCAATGGTATTTAAAGTTTCACAAGATTATTATCTCATACGGTTTTATCGAGAATCTTGTTGATCAATGTATATACTTTAAAGTCAGTGGGAGCAAATACATTTTCTTAGTCCTATATGTAGACGATATTCTTCTTGCAAGCAGTGATTTGGGATTGTTACATGAGACTAAACAATTTCTCTCCCAAAACTTTGAAATGAAGGATATGGGTGAAGCCTCTTATGTTATTGGCATAGAGATTCACAGAGACAGGAAACAAAGAGTCTTAAGACTGTCTCAAAAGGCCTACATTGAAAAAGTTTTACAGAGATTCGGTATGAAAGATTGTAAAGCCTCTGTAGCTCCCATAATCAAAGGTGATAAATTTCATAAAGGACAATCACCTGAAAATGCATTGGAACAAGAGCAGATGAAAAGTGTACCTTATGCATCTGCAGTGGGTAGCTTGATGTATGCTCAAGTTTGTACCCGTCCAGACATATGTCTAGCAGTTGGATTATTGGGTCGCTATCAAAGTAACCCAGGACTTCAACATTGGATAGCTGCAAAGAAGGTGATGCGGTATTTGCAATGAACCAAGAATTACATGCTAACCTACAGGCATACAGAAAATTTACAAGTGGTTGGCTATTCAGATTCGAATTTTGCCGGTTGTGTAGACACCAGAAAGTCTACTTCTGGATATATCTTTCTTCTTGCTGAAGGAGCTATATCTTGGAAGAGTACGAAGCAATCTATAGTTGCTACGTCTACAATGGAGGCAGAATTCATTGCGTGCTATGAAGCAACGACACAAGCCATATGGTTGAAGAATTTTAGTTCTGGTCTTAAAATTGTCGATTCCATTCAAAGACCAATAAAGATTCTTTGTGATAATACCGCTGCAGTGTTCTTCTCAAAGAACAATAAGAGCGGAAGCAGAAGCAAGCATATTGACATAAAGTATTTAAGTGTGAGAGAGAGCATCAAATATAATGTGGTGTATATTGAGCACACCAATACAGACTTGATGTTAGCTGATCCAATGACCAAAGGTTTACCGGTAAAACAGTTTCAAGGTCATGTGGATCGTATGGGCCTAACTAAAGTGTAATCTCTCATGTTACTATATAGAATAAAGTTGAATTCAGTTTTAGTTTTGCGCATAAAGTAAAGAATTCGTCATATCCATTGGGTGATTAAGTTGGACCCGAATGACTTTTAATAGTTGTTCATAAAGTATTTTTAAGGGATACTATGTATTGTGACACATGGAAGGGAAATGTTCACTATAAAGAGCACTACCACCATGGTTCGTATATAGGATACCTTAACAGAATTAAGGGCATTATTTTGGCCATTTCAGTTTTACCTATTAAGTGAACCAAGTGGGAGAATGTTAGACTTTTGGTTTTCCTAGAAAACCTTTGTCTTCCCTAAAGTGGTTCACTTCATCTAAGATGATACACTTCATCTATCAAGCATAGGTAATTGCCCTTCATAAATAAAGTGGTGACCCTTGCTATTTTGTGATGGATGGAATAATGAGGGTAGCCTAAAGGTTGTAGGAGTAATAAATGAGGGTCCCTAGTCTTGCCTATATAAAGGGGCTTGTGTTTTCCATTAGACTCACCCAAAAAAAAAAGTTCTAAGGCAAAAGACTAGAATTCCCTTCCCTGCAAAATCTCTAGTCTCTTTTGTAGATTTGAAGTTTTCCAGTTATCAAGCACAAATGGCCGGAGGTAAAAGATCCTATAGATCTTTTTATTCATTATAGCTTTTTCTTACAAGAAATACATGTATCTATAGTCATGGCAAGGAAATCGTCCTCTTAGTAAAACACAGTATATAAGAAGGCTAGTAGGTCGGGTGAAGGGTGAGGTACGAGCCTGTTCAGCTATTCTTTCTTGCCTTCTGCACCAGACTTTCTCACCTTCTTGCTTATTCACCTGACATAGAGTAAAAAGTCCTTTGATAACCTTGCGCGAATATGTATTTGCTAGGCTTTCTACATGGCGCAACTCATCCTTTTTTTGAACTAGGTACACTTTGTATACCTTGCCTCCTTACTTTCCACCAAAATAATGAAAGAATATCATCTTTGTCTTCCACTTGCCAAGAAAAGGCTATCTTCTTCTCATTCCCTTTTGTCCTCAGATGTGGTTTGTCCTCTTGCACTAGCGCAATCCTCAAATGCTTAGTTCTACCTAATTACATATTTTAACTACTCCAATGTTATTGCCCTAATTTTAGACATTAAATGTTTTAGCTATAAAGAAATTAAATTAAATTAAATTCATAAATTAATGTTATTAAATATAATATATTAGATTGTAAAATTACATACGGTCATTTAATTATACCAATATCAATCTCGCATTAGTTTTCTGGTAAGAGAATAGCCACGCGACGTACTAATATCACACGAATGTCACATGTTAGCGAATGCCAGGCTAGCAATCTTATTAAAAAAACTAAAAACATATCAATGGATTTAAAAAGTAATAATTAAAATACCCAATTTCACAGTTTTAAAAAAAAAAGTAAAATAGAAACAAGGAAAGAATTCATTAAAAGTTCAAAATAGAAAACAAAAAATAAATAATTATAATAATAATAACAAAAAACAACAACGCGTAAGGGATCCCTTTGTCCATAGGGGCGAAGCCGAATTTGTAAGATTTTGGACAATGGAAGGGATATTCTGTTCCCACTTCCTAAAGGGCCCATCGAGTATAATGAAAGTCTGGTAGTCAAATGCAAGCCCACGGATGAGTCTTGTGGATATATATTATGAATAATAGATAATATCTCTTATTAATAAAAAAGAAAATATAGCTATAAGTATAATTATATATTAATCTATATATTAATATGATGTGATTGGTCAAAAAGTAGATTTGATTGAAAATAATATTAATTTAAATTTTAAATATGAATAAATCAGTATTAATACACAGATTAATATATGACTGTGCTTGTATATAACAAAACTCCTAATAAAAAAAATGATTACTTTAATTAGTATATAGAGTCTTCAAAATATATTTTGAAAATTGATCATCATCACGTCACGTTTCTGTAAATAACATTTAAAGATAATATATTTATATTCTTTCATATATTTATATTGAGATTACTTTTCTAACTTTAGCATTGAAGGTCCAACCGGCATCTCTATCTTCCTCTCATTTCATTGCAAATATTCCATATAATTAGTAGTGTGAAACACGTCTTTAAAAGACCTGTTTGTAGGGTATGTAAGGTAGGGAAAGTGGTGTGATTATGATCACTAGCTAAGTTATCAAAACTGTGATTGGCCCTCAAATCATTGTATCATTTATAAGCTATTTAAATTTTAAAAGCTTACAGTTCAAGTCGAAAAAAAATAGTATTTTATTAAAGAATAAACAAAACAATCAAGCAAACCAGCTAAAGAGCCGTGCCTTTTCTTTTTTTTTTTTTTTTTTTTTTTTTTTTTTGTCTTTCAATCATAATGAATGGATTTTTTTGATAGAGAACTGGAATATAAAAACATCACACTTTTAATTAGTATTTTATATCAACTTAATTCTAATAAAACATCATGTTTTTAAGCTACAAAGGAACCCCCACAATCAGGATTGAGCAAGAAAGTCAAAGCTTCAATCAACATTATCGTTAAAATTATTCCGTAGCGCAATAAAGAATATTTATTAAGAACAGACAATACGCAAGGAGGGGGGGGGTTAAAAAAGTGGGACCCTCCCATCGACATTTTTTTATTATGATCCTTTCATGTCTTTATCCCGTTGATCGGTCGATCAATCATACCTTTGTTTTAGAGAGGAAAGGGAATAGGCAAAGAGAGCATTATACCTTCGTGGATGCCAGATTCTATTACCTATATATAGGCCGAAAGGTCTGTTTCATTGTAGACCCAATAGTAAAAAACTGTTTAGATTAAAAATAATATTCTCGATTTTTTTTTAATTTTTAAAATAATAATAATATTAAAAAATAATATTTTATTTAAAATCAATTCATCTTATCTTATTATCTCAACAACTCTTAAGTGTCCATTAACAAAAAAATAAATATATAGCTTTTTATAATTATATTTTAAAACAGAATATTTTTATAATGTTACCTTTTTTTTATAAGTTGTTTAAATCAAATGAAAGAGTTCAACCCGAAAGACTTGGGGATCTTCACTTTTCTTTAAAAATTATATTTTCTTTCTTGGAATGCTGCTTTTTCTAAACTCGTGTGATTTCATTGCCAAGGGTCCTTTCTAACTTTGTGCTATTTTTGTGATCAATATATGAATATATATTATATTTAGTGTTATATGTATTTATAATTTTATTAATAATTTTATATATAAAACTCATTTTATCATTTTTTTTAATTTTAAATTTTATAATTTTTAACATTTCAATAACTAATGTCTGAAAAATAAAACTTTTCAGATTCCAACTCAACCTGTTCATATCATAACCATTTAAAAGAAATTAAAAACTTGAAAAGAATAAAAAAAGAATATGTGATTTGATTTATACCATAAAAAGGTTGTCCGATGGATGGGTGGTACAAAAATTTTTAAGTAATTTAACAAAAAATAAATAAATAATCATTTTCAAGTAATTAATTTCATTACATAAATAGGGTTTCAAGTAATTCTGTGATTGGGACGCGATACTCATCCTAGATTCCTACTCGAAGAGTCGAAACATATCCGTCGGCAGAGCTAAAATATCTTAGTTATTGACTTTGTCCCTTATTGTTCTCGAAAGTTCATTACCTACATCCAAAAAAAAAAAGACAAGAAGATATTCTCTCAAATAATATAATTTAATAGAGGAATTCTGGCGTATCTAAGTATTATTTATGTACAATTTTTTTTAAAATAATAATATTTTTAATTTTATAAAATTATATTATTTTTATATAAATATTTCTTATTTAAAATAAAAATAAAAAGTTATATGCAATGAGAAATTTTTCATATGAATCTAAATTTTATGTAAATTTAATATAATAATATTAGATACAGTCGTATAATATATAAGTATTAAATAATTATTTAAAAAATTGATTTATTATTAAAAATAATTATTTTTTTATAAATTTCATATATATTTATTTCACAAATATAAATATTATTCTTGAATCTAATAGACTAGATTATCTGCAGAATGGATTGGAGTCCACGAAGAGGAAGGAAAAAGTGAAGTGGGAAAAGGCAAAGAAAGGACAAAGGGTGAGGTCCTTTCGAATAATAAAAGTAGCACAAGGCCATATGCACCCCCCCAACTCTTGAGTACAGAACTTTCACGTGTTGCGCTGCATGTCAGTTCATCCTGATTTAAGACAGGGGAATCTCTAGGCCCAACCACCCACTCGCTGTAAAGCTGCTCTTGTTGGGTTTGATACACACATACACACATCAGGAGTCGTACCCCCACCTCCCCGTCTCCAAACGTGGGATTACCTAAAACTCGGATTTAAGTAAAATGACCATTAACTTACCCCTCTTTTATAATAATATTATATTATATAAAAATTAGTTTTAGATTCTTAAGAAATTACAAGAGTGCCGTAGATTCACTTTGTAATTCTTATTTATAAATAATTTTTGTATAAGTAAATTTATAAATTAATATAATTTGGTGTGATTTATTATATATATTATATCTTAATGTTTTTTTTAGTTTTTTTATTGTTAATTTAAATAAAAAATAATTTGTTTGTTAGATGTTTGTTTGTAGAGGTTAAGTCATCTCTTTTATGAAGGGTGAGCTGAGTATTTGTTTAGGTATAGAAAATATCAATAATAGTGAAGAATAGACTAGTTACAAAAGAACATAATATACTAATAGTTTTAAATATAATACTTTATTTTATGATGTCATATTTAATATGAGAATATTATAAAATATATACGGTCATAGATATAAATTTTTTTTTAAGGATGAATTACGACACTTTTCCTTAAAAAATACACTTAAATTTATTTATTTTTTTATCTATTTATAAATCTTTGGTTATGCACAGTACTACGTACATCATTCATCAGTAGAAACAATAACGCTAGTATTAAAAGTAAATCAGTATATGTTTACATACAAATGAAATGACTTTTAGTCCAGAATCTATACCAGCCTTTGTGATTAAAATCCTTGTTTAATAACGAAATGTGAAAAAAATAAAAATACAAAAAAAAAAAAAAAAGAAAAGAAAAACGTGGAAGAAAGCAAGGAAATTAAAGGATACTCTTGAAAAAGACAAGCTCATGCGCCTGTTAATTGTTATACAATATCCAAAGACAATGGAATTAATTTTTAAGAGCAAAAATATAGCATGAGTAGCAAACTCTATCCAAAAAAAAAAATTATTCATCATCTTCACACACCACATATTATATTTTCTTTTCTCTTATTAAATTTGTAATATATTGTTATCCAGATGACTAATACAAGAGATAAGTGAATTGAGTTGTATTTAAAAATTAACAATTATAAATCAAATACACAATATAAAATATAAACAAAATACGAAATAGCAATAAATAAAAAGAGTAAAAGTAAAAGAGAAGCAAACTCAATATATTAACGAGGTTCAGTTCCACTGTCTACGTCCTCGCATCAAGTTACTCTTTAACAATCTTCAAATTCACTATTCAACCTCCCTCAAGTAAAGGTAGAAACTTATTACACGTTTGAACAATACCGCTACAAAGAATTTGTATAGAACAACTTCTACACTTGCAATCACCTTACACAAGTGATTCAACTATTTCGTGTGTAGAATATTTCTACACGCACAAGAGTTATACACACCTTTTTACTGATACAAGAACTGATAGTGGGTAGGTTATCAGAGAACACTCCTCAATGAATGAAATAAGAACAATACAGTGCAAACTATATCTCTTTCAAAATGAATAAGGGTTAAGGCTCAATGCTTAGAAAAGAGAGAATGAAAAATTTGAATGAATATTATATGCTCATCTTAAATGATCTATTTATAGACATATGAGATTTCATATTTAAATATAAAAAGATTCATATGTCAAAGATAACATCATTCACTCTTTCAAAAAATTCAAATAAAAACTTCTTTGTTTTCAATTGTCAAAGATAATATCATTTATTTTTAAAAAAATTCAAATAAAAGTTTCTTCTTTTTCATTTATAAAAAACAACATCATTCAATTTTCAAAAATCTCAAATCTAATCTTTTTATTTTTCACATATGCCAAAAGGAGTATTATTTACTTTTCAAAATTTTCAAACAAAGTCATCTACCTTTTTCGTAAGTCAAAAAGGACATCAATTTCTTTTAAAAATATTCAAATAAAGCATGCATATGTGAAAGATGACAATCAATTATCTTTAATATTTTCAAAAATCAAACCTTTAATTATGTCCTGCATATATGAAAAATGACAATCAATCATCTTTCAAAATTTTCAAATTTAATTTTCAAAATATTCATGCACATGTGAAAAATATATTTTAATACTTTATGATAAAATATTAATTTTGAGTCTTAATCCTAATTTCAAATTTTTAAAAGATTTACAATATTACTTTATGAGTTTTAATATGAACTTGTTCCCTTCTTGCTTATGTTTGGTTCCTTGATGTGCTTAATTCTATTGTGTAGACAACTTGAACTTGAGACTCCTTTATTCTTTGAATTCATTAATTATCATTAAAACTTATATGTAAATATATAATTATACAAAATTTGAAATCTTGGATTCAACATATATGAATTATAAGTAGAAGGATTTAATTAATTTAAATAAATTAAAATAAAATAAAAATAAAAATAATTATGATGTGTGACTTGCAGAGATGATGAGCAGTAATATTATATAGAGAAATATTGTTATCATTATAAGATTACAAGTTCATGGATAAATTCTTAGCATTGCTAGCTGCTTATCACAATGTTATATAAAAGAAGAAAAATTTTCTTGCAAGTAGAGTTCGTTCATCAATATACACAACAATATTAATACGTAAAATATATGTTTAACGAAATGATTTGAATTAAAGACGGAAATAATTTTTATTAGATAAGAGATTTTTCTCTTCTCTCAAATTTTTTTTTATATTTTTTGATTAAAAAGATTATTGATGTGTGAATTAGTGCATAAACTTAATTGTACCTAACAAAACTCATAAAATAATTAAAGATCTACTTATAAAGAAAAACTAAACTTAAGAATTCTTGAAAAGGTTTAATTAAAATATGTACGACCGTTCATACAATGACCAAAATAATGATCCACAGTTTCTAATCCTTTAGAAACCAATAAAGTAATTATGCAAAAATAAATTTATAAATTAATGTAATTTAATGTGATAATCATATTATAGATTTTATCATAAAATTCATATTAATTTATAAATTTATTTTTCATTAATCTCTTAAATGTACTAGCAGTTCTCTTCTTTCAATAGTCTGTCAGACCAGGCAGCTGCTCGTGAGTTTGGTTGATGAAAAAGGAGTCGTAGACAATTCCCGCTAGTCCACCACCGATAAGAGGCCCAGCCCAGTACACCCAGTGGTTCTCCCAGGACCAACTCACCAAGGCGGGACCGAACGACACTGCTGGGTTCAGGGAAGCTCCATCAAACGCACCACCCGCTAGAATGTTAGCACCCAGGATAAATCCGATGGCAATGGGGGCGATAACTCCCAGATTACCCTTCTTTGGGTCGAGTGCAGTGGCGTAGACTGTGTAAACTAAACTAAAAGTCATCACAATCTCGAAGACGAAGGCGTTCCAGGGGCTCACTCCTGAAGACAGAGAGAATGCACTGGTGGTCTGCTAGGCACGTACAATAACAAAGTATAAAGTTACAATTAGATACAACTATCAAAGTATTGTGTTAAGCAGCATTAAGCATGAAATTATCAATGATTATAATCTCACCAAGCCGCCGGTGGAGAACTTAAGAAGCAGGCAAGCAACGGTGGACCCAAGGAGCTGGGCTATCCAGTATAGGATGCCACGCAAGAGGGTGATGTTACCACCGATGAAGGCGCCAAAGGTGACAGCCGGGTTGACGTGGCCACCAGAGATGTTGGCGGAGACTGAGACGGCGACAAAAAGACCGAAAGCGTGGGCCAGGGCAGCGGCCACAAGCCCAGCTGGGGTAGTCGAGCTGTCGTTTGTTAGCTTGTTAAACGCCATGCCCGAGCCTTCGCCGGCAAACACAAAAATGAGCGTCGAGATGAACTCTGCCAAAGCAGCCTTCAAGGCATCTGGGTGCATGGCCTCCTGGGGCCTACCCACGGCAATGTTCCGGACCGGCATGGTTGTCTCGACCGGAGGATTTGGGGGATAATTAAGCTGTGTGTTTGAGGACTTAGGTGCTGCTCTCCGCTTCTCGGCCAGTGCACTTGCACACTTATATTGAACGTGCCGAGGCCTTACTATCTGCCTGCAACTTGTGTGATTGGTGGACAGGCTGAGACATACTCGGATAACGATTTACTTTTTGGTTTTTCATATTTTGTTTTGTTTGTGGGAGAACAGATCTACCCATCATTCCTAATCTTTACAGCAAAGCAATTTTGTATTAGTTACCGGAATTATTGCCACGTGTACACGTTGGATAAGGGATATGTAACACGTGGTATTAGAGAAACTTTGTTTGCTTTTGCTTTTAAATAATTTTGACTTAAAGATTATACAATTTAGACGTTTAAGTGAGATAAAATAAAATAAAATAAAATATTTTATTAAAAATTAATTAAAATATTATTAAAATATTAATTTTTGATATTAATTTTAAAAAATTAAATTATTTAATATATTTTATATAAAAATTTTAAAAAATTATAATCATTATATAAGATAAGATAATTTGATTTTAGATATTTATAGTTTTTTTTTTTTTAATTTTTCCTTATAGTTTGAGTACCCATAAATTGCAACCACACAATAATATATGCATATTTATCAATAATAATAAATGTCTATCGTATTACTACAGTAATAAATGGTAAATTCTAATTTCGTTTTTTTTCGTGTATATGAAGATTTACATTATTTTACATTCCGTGTAAAAATTTACACTGGTTTACATTCCGTAGAAAGCGATTGCAGTCGTCGACTACACGAACACCGTCGTACAACCGCATCATGCACACCAGAGAGAGAGATATGAGGCAATGGATTTGGCCATCAATCACGCAAGGCTGAGGATGAACGAGGCGCTGATGCCTCTGTTACTGAGGCTCGACTCGGTACTCGGTGTTGATCCGTTGTTGAGGGGCGCGAGGAGGAAGGTGAGCTGTCAAATCGTGGGGTTGCAGGAGATAGTGGACGCGATTTCAAAAGTTTTGTCATCGGAACCCACGAATACATGGCATTGGAGGTCGTATCCAGTGGATCGCACCAAAACGCTGTTGATTGGTAGACAAAGATCTGGTTTTACACCTAGGATTGAAGCACGGAGCCACCGTCACCGTTGTATCGTGCAAGGGAATGAAGAAGAAGAAAGAGAATGGACTAATAACGAAAATGAAGAAGAAAGCAACGAGAATGAAGAAGAAAATGGAAACGATGCAGGAGAGAAGAAGAAAGAGGAAGAAAAAGGAGCCCTAATATCCTCTAAACAACGCCATTTTGGAGGGATCCACTGGGCTGGGTTTAAGTGCTACGGGCTGGTCTAAGCTTGAAGGAAATTTAACCCAAATCACAATAAAAACCCACTAAAATAAAGCCAACTCAGAAAATAAGGTTCTAAGAAAGTAAAAAAGATACAATAAAAATAATTAAAAGCCAAGTAAAAACAATACAACTCTATATTAAAGTAAAATATTTAAAATCCAATAATAGAATATTTAAAGCATAGAGTAATTTAAATACAAAATAATAAATAATAACAAGAAAGCACATTAAAATAATTTACATTACTTAAAATCATAAATGAACCCAACAAATAATACATTAAATTTAAAATAAAAGAGTCATAAAGCATAATAAATAAAATAATCTTTCCATACAAATACACATAAAAAGAAAAATACATAATAAAAAAAATAAATAAGAGCTAAATAAAAACACTACAACTCAATATTAATAAAATAAAATAATTAAAGTCTAACATTAAACTAATTTAAAATAAAGATCAATTTAAATGTAAAACAATAATTAATAATAAGAAAACATATCAAAATAAATTTCACAACTTAAAATTCATAAAATAAATTTTTTCATTCCTATAGTTTCTATACTATACATAAAATATTTCAATTTTAAATTATAATAAAATACTAATTATTTTTTTATTTTTGTAAATTAATTATTTACACATTTATTCATTCTTTAATCCCATTAAATATTTAACATATAGGAGCATCTGCCATTTATAGAGACTGTTGCAGTACAAGTTTCAAAAAAATAGTAGATGATTCAACTTGCTATAGATTCAAAAATATTTAATTAGCAATAACACAAAAATTTCAATATTCTCTCTATTGGTCATATGTAATACAGCTGAGAACTATAATGATCATGAAAAAAAAAATATTCTATTTGTATTTCTATTTTTTTGTTTAAATTTATTCTAAACAAATTTTTATATAAAACAATAAAAAAACATAACTAAACAAACGTGCACTGCACGTTTAGCCTCCACTAATATATATATATATGTATGTATTTATTTGTAGAGTTTTTGGGATGAATAGGAAATCTGCGTTGCTTTCCCTTTTGCTAGATGCAGTTGCTATAATATATAAAAAAAATGATATTTACAGTTATGATTGTACAAGCGACGTGTAATCATTTTAAAAAAAATGAATTAATATGAAACTCACATGAAAAAAAATTAACTTTTTAATCGTAGATTTCACTTTTTTTCAAAACAATTACGCAATATTTACAATTCTACGACTGTATATAGCATTGCTCAATATATAATTGGCCGCGCAAAAAGAAAATAATCATCTCCATTCTACAATATTTCTTGTTTTCAATTACATCAACAGATACAATGAACATATTTAAGTAATTAATTATGTAACAAAATCTCAATTAATTTTCATCAAATCACCTAGCCTTATCCGAAATGACAAACTCGGGATCCATGAAACAGTGATATATGAAAAATGCTTGATTGACTTTTAAATATGAAAAATGATAAATTAAAGCATTAATAGGCCAATATTTATTCCTATTAGGCTCCTTCCTTATAGCAGTCTCGTTGGATTATTACATCTAAAGGTAAGTATACTTTTTAATTATAAAATAGAAAATTCATTTATAATAGATTAATCATTAACAAATTTTGTAACTTTTAATTACAATAATTGTAAAGAAAATATCAAATTTAATATTTACTGTTCATATATCAAATATTTATTTTATTATTTTTTTTATAACTCTTCCTATCTTTTCTCTCTATCTACGTCTATAAATTTCTATAAATTTCTTTAAATTAAATAATAAAATATGATAAAATAAAATAAATTCATAATTAATAATTAAAATATAATATAATAAAATAAATTAACAATTAAAAAAATTAAATATTTTTTAAATTATTAATTATTTATTACTATATAATAAATAAATAAATATTTAATATAAAAATTTGATGTGAATAGTTAAATTTAAATTTATTTTATATTATTTTATTATTATATAATAAAAAAATAACTATTCAAACTTTTGTAAATAAAATACTTAAAATTTAAATTTATCTTAAATTATCCTTTATACATGCCCAATCCGTTAACAATGCCCTAACACTTGAGTGCCATTAATGCAGAGCAGCGGAAGCTAAGGCAACGCCTATCGTCTCAAGATCCTTCAAATAAAAAAAACAAAGAAGGAAAGGAACAACTCTTGAAGATCGAACGGTTGACGTGAAACAATACTGACAACAATTTGTCTAACACGCGCGATTCAACCTACACCACGTAGCAATAATAAAAGAAGCAGAGCAAACAAAAAGAAAGAACAGTGTTATAAAGGCGAAATTACGAAGGACTGGTATCATGCAACAGAAGCAAAATAACATAAAGCACAGCCCTATCTTCAGAACCACAAAGATGACTTCTAGGGAAAAACAACAGTGGTTATGACATCCATGATGATGCTGAAAAAAAGGGAAAGTTACATTGACGAACTAAACACAACTCCAACTCTAAAGACGAAGTACGTACAGCAATAAAAGCCGCGCCCCTGTTTATTTGATACCCAAAATAAGACATCGTTTCTTTCGTTGTTCAATACTTCAATCAGTAGTCTGGCGGGGGCAGCTGCTCGTGAGTGTGGCTTATGAAAACCAACTCGTACACTAGTCCGGCGATCGCAGCACCGATGAGAGGCCCTGCCCAGTAGACCCAGTGGTTATGCCAGGACCAGCTCACCAGCGCGGGCCCAAACGACACGGCAGGGTTCATTGAAGCTCCGTCGAACGCACCGCCCGCCAGAATATTAGCTCCCACGATGAAACCGATTGCAATGGGGGCGATGATCCCCAAACTACCTTTCTTTGGATCAACGGCGGTGGCGTAGACTGTGTAAACTAAACCAAACGTCATTACGATCTCGAAGATGAAGGCGTTCCAAACGCTAACTCCTGAGGACAGGGAGAAAGCACTGGTGGTCTGCCATGAACAATAACGAAGCCCAAATCAAGATTAAACAACCACATACATGACTCTGTAACTTAGGGAAATGAAAAAACGAAATAAATAAAACCATCGATGACTATGATCTCACCAAGCCGCCGGTGGAGAACTTAAGAAGCAGGCAAGCAACAGTGGATCCGAGGAGCTGGGCGATCCAGTAAAGGATGCCACGCAGGAGGGTGATGTTACCACCGACGAAGGCGCCAAAGGTGACAGCCGGGTTGACATGGCCACCAGAGATATTGGCAGAGACCGAGACGGCGACGAAAAGACCGAAAGCGTGGGCCAGGGAAGCAGCCACAAGCCCAGCCGGGGTAGTGGAGCCGTTGTCTGTGAGTTTGTTGAAGGCCATGCCGGATCCTTCGCCGGCAAATACGAAAATGAGTGTAGAGATGAACTCGGCCAACGCAGCCTTCAAGGCTTCCGGGTGAGTAGCCTCTTGAGGCCTACCCACGGCAATATTCCGGATCGGCATGATTGTCTGGACGGAGATCGAATCGGAGGATTTTGAGCTCACGACCGTCGCGCGTGTTGCTTCTAGGTACTACTGCTCTCCGCTTCTCAGCTGATGCTGCACTTATATTGACGGTTCCGGTTTAAAGGAAGGAAGATTAAATTGATTAATAGAGGTTAATAGAAAGGTGATTGGTGGACAGGCTGTGAAATACTCTTGAATAATTATGTACATTACTTTTTCTTGAGCTTTCACATTCTGTAGGCCAGCAACTTGCCATCACGCCATTTCTGTTCCTGCAGCAGTGCACTATGGTATTAGCTGCCCGAATTATTGCCACGTGTACATGATTTAGATCTCAATTATTAAAAAATCACATCATTCAAAAGGATAAGATTGATAACTATTTCAAGCAAGTATTATTTATTTACATGAACAAAAGGTACAAAGGATTTTTATTTTTTAGAGATAGAAAACAAAATGAATGAATACAGTAATGAAACTCTTCTAAATCAATCATAACATTAATGACACTTGAAGCATAATTACTTAATTAAATATGGGTAGCCATGTTACAGTTACCCCCTTTACGGTTCACTGACCGTTGATCACAAGAAGTCAGAGACTTGTTGATTTCTAATATGAACATATCAACGAGTGTCATCTACTTCTTACTCCTAGGGATACAAAAAGATTCGGTTGAGCATCTTAATAAATATTGGTACTTTTTTTTTAAAGTAATAAACATCCATACTTAGACTGTAAAATCATAGTTGAGAGTTTGACCAATTGGAATACACTGTGTTCCACATATTTAAATTTCTTAGAGTTTTTGCCGAATTTTAATGTAGAGAAATATATATATATATATATATATAATGATTTTTATAACTTTTATAAATTATAATTGTCCCAGTAAATAATATTAAATTGTTAATAAGTATTGTGAACCCAATTTATTAAAAAAGAATGGATGAAAAAGAAAGGAAAATTTTTTGGTAATGAAAAGAGGGCATTATAATATAATAGAGTGGCAATAATGGAAATGGACGATGGTTCGTAGTGGGGGAAGGGATTTTGGATTTTGACATCGGAAGTCGCAAGGGAGCGCCTTCTTGAATGTTCTTGCTAGATCCAATAGATAAATATTATTCATGTAGATAAATCCAAAGGTAAAAATATAAAATATTAAAAAATAATCTTTGTAGCATAGATGTATAAATGTTGTTCTGCATTCATTTTTTAAAATTGAATAAATAAGATATTTATATAAAAAAATTAATTTTTAAAATCTTACACTTTTTTAAAACAAATATTTGGTGTTTATCTAATTTATGACTATATTTACCATTATTATTTTTAATATGATTGATAAACCTGATTCACGTAGATAAATCCAACCATAAAAAGTATAAAATATAATATATTAATATATCAATTTGAGCGTCAACCAATAAAAATGTCTCATATATTTATTATTTTTTTAAGAAATATTTTATTTATAAAAAATTTCACAAAATTAAATATATAAACTGACTCACTTCTCATGTTTATAACTGTTACTATTTTTATAAAATATTTTTATAGAATATATAAAGGAGATTTATTTTTATAGAATATTTTTATTGGTGTTACAGTGTATATATATATTTATATATATATATTTATTTATTTACGAGAAAGGAAAACTTGGTGCATTATCATGCTTGATGCTGACTCGGGGGCAATAGTCATTGCCCATCCCTATATGAACTCTAGTGGGGGAGGATAGAGGCCTAGTGCTATACAACTATCTATTTTTTGTTTTTCTTTCATAAAAGGATCAATCACTTCATTGCTAACCTCAATCGAGGGAAATAATATATGATGCACAAACTTCCATATCAACGATGTCCTCACAAGCTCCAAGAGCTTCTTTAGCTTAAGGTAGTAGCAATAAAATTGGCATCTCTATTAACAGCTTTCCAAGATTCCATTTGTGACAACAGAATTCTAGTATCTTATGTTAGAGGCCTAGTTTTATTGGAGCTTTCTTCATCTTGGTTGATGCTCTTGATCACTATCAAGGAGTCTCCTTCCAAAATAATTCTTCTTAGTCCAAGTTCTTGAGCAAACTGTACAGCTTGGAAGGCACCATATGATTCTGTAATGTGCGGGTCTTGGATGAAAGTTCTTCTCATCCTTTTGGCAGCAATTACATGCTTTTCATGGTCCCTGATAATAATTCCAATCCCCACCAAATTATTACCTTTACCCAATGCACTATCCCAGTTTACCTTATAGAAATCCTCGGGTGGAGCCTTCCATCTAGCAATGCTATTAGAAGAATTAGGTTGCGGAGCACTTCCTGTTATAGCAGCTTCTTCGAAGTCCTCAAATGCCTTTAAACTCTTTTGCATCAGTTTAGTTGGATGGAGGAACTCTCCCTCAAAAAGAAAACTATTCCTCATTTGCCAAATCTTCTGGGTAATGACAACAATTTCCTCCACTTGATCTTGCTCAAAGTTATAAAGACAAATTGTTAACAGGTCTTTAAAATTCTCTACCTTGAAAGCAGCCTTATGTAACTTCTAGTCTTCGTGGACCCTAAAAACCATACATCTCTTGACTCTTCTTCTAACTGGCATACGGGACTGATTGGAGAAGAATCTATAACCTTTCTTCTATAAAGATTGAGCTTAGTTGGAAGAAATTCCAAGCAAGCTCTCAAGACAATTTTTTTTACTAATCTAGGCACGCTGAATTTCTAGAGGGATAACCATAGCTGACTTTTAGATCTTGTTGTAGAACATTTTTCTCTAGCCTTCTCAACTAGCTCCATCTGAAGATAATAAGCACTCCTTACTGGAAAGAAACCATTTTGAGTATGTGATGTAGAAGAGTACTTGATTTAATGCTCACGATAGAAAATATCAACTCAACTTTATTAATCTGTTTCTGTAGTCATTTATACAGAGGGATTTCAAAGGAACAATCTAAGAGATTTGTACAGCTAGGAAGATTTTATAGTTATTGTATACAGATTTGAATTACAAAAATAAAACAAACTACAGCAACTAGAGAGCATGAGACTCGGCTTGTTGGTTGCTGCAGATAACGTCCAGATTTGTTGATGAGTTTGAATGATATTGTTATCTTGTGGAACTTTCCTTAATACGCCCCCGCAAAATTGAGCTTCCATCGGCAAGACCAATTTTGGCTCTTAGAAATTCTGTGCGTTCCTTGGACAGTGGCTTAGTCAGTAGATCAGCCAATTGATCTTGAGTATGAACATGACTTACTTTAAGGGCACCTTTCTGGACTTGATCACGCACAAAATGAAGATCAATTTGAATATGTTTCATTCTGGAATGTTGGACCGGATTGAAGCTGAGATGAGTAGCTCCAAGATTGTCACATAGAAGAGAAGGTGGTATTTTTAAGGAAAACCCCAGTTCTTGAAGGAGACCAAGTAACCACATTGTTTCTGATGCACCATTGGCCAGCGCACGATATTCTGCTTCTGTGGTGGATCGAGCAACAGCACGTTGTTTCTTTGAACTCCAGGAAATAGGATTGCAGCCCAGAAAAGTTATATAAGCTGATGTGGAAGTGCGATCATCAATGTTGCCAGCCCAGTCTGCATCAGTGTAGGTTGTTAAACATGGTGCTGCAATGGATTTGAGGTGAATACCATGAAAGATGGTTTTTTTGAGATAGCGAAGAAGTCTCTTAGTGGCAGTCCAATGAGTGACTGTTGGCTTGTGCATAAACTGAGAGAGCTTATTCACAGCAAAGGATATGTCGGGCCGAGTGAGGGAAAGGTATTGTAGGCTACCAATAACACGCCGATACTCCGTGTTATTTACAGCAGCTGTACCATCTACCAGGTGAAGAGATTGAGTGGTTGACAACGGGGTAGAGACATCTTTTGCACCATCCATGTGTGTAGATTCCAGGATGTCACGAACATACTTGTGTTGAGAGAGAAAGACACCTGTAGCAGTTGGTATAACTTCCACCCCGAGGAAGTAATGAAGAGAACCCATATCTTTTAAGGAAAATTGATTACCAAGCTTGGTAACAATATGAGCGATAAACTTCTTGTCATTACCCGTAATGACCAAATCATCAACATAAACAAGGAAATAGCAGATACTGGAAGCATTGCGATAAACAAAAAGAGAGGAATCAGCTTTAGAATTGTGAAACCCAAGTGCTAAAAGAGCAGTTTTTAATGCTGAATACCAGGCCCTTGGGGCTTGTTTGAGACCATAAATTGCTTTCCTTAGCCGACACACATAATCAGGATGAGACAAATCCTTGAAGCCAGGAGGTTGCATCATGTAAACAGTTTCAGTCAGACTTCCATGTAAAAAGGCATTATTTACGTCCATTTGTTTTAAGGACCACCCATTCATGACTGCAATACTCAGTACTGTCCTTATGGTGGCTGGTTTAACCACAGGACTAAAAGTTTCATTATAATCAACTCCAGCTTGCTGATTATAACCCTTGGCAACAAGCCGGGCTTTAAATTTATCAACTGAGCCATCTGCTTTCCTTTTAACTCTAAAAACCCACTTACAACCCACTGGATGACAGTTTATGGGAGGAGGAATTAAATCCCAAGTACCATGTCGCATGAGAGTAGTCAATTCACTAGACATGGCTTCATGCCATTCAGGATGAGACACAGCTTGAGTCACGCATGTTGGTTCTAAAGGTAAAGGAACAGAATGCTTGGACACAGTGTGAACTTGCTTGGGTTTAAAAATTTTGTTCATAGATCTAGTGGTCATGGAATGGGTTCGGTGGGAAGTGGATTCGGCTTGTACAGGTGATGATGAACCATGAATTAAACGAGATGCAAGTGGATGTGAAAGAGAATCATGTGAAACATTCATATGTAAATCGGCATCTGAGTTCAGATTTAATTCACAAGCATTATCATTCGAATCACAAGGAAAAGAGGGAAAGATGGAGGGTGATGTACCTGGAGGTTCAGCTTGAATGGCACCTGCAGATTTCGAGTTCGGTGGTGGCTCCAAGAGGCGATCGGGACATGCTGGATGTGCAGAATTAGAACGAGCAAAGGATTGGGAAAGTAGAGGCAAGAATAGCACTAAGAATTAATTTATCTTGCGTAACCCAGTGGTGTTTGGTGGCTAGAGACGATGGGGTACCGTCGGAGGAGGGGCAACGGAATGCACCAGTAATGTAATCCATAAGATCGTAGCCGATGAGGAGAGCCTCAAACTGAGCTCGCCATTGGGGAAAGGAGGAAGGTGTGAGCTTTTCATTTATCTGAGCTGTGATGTTAAAAACAACAAGGGGAGTTTCAGAGATAGGTTGAGTTGGGGAAGACATTAGGATCAAATTCTCGTTTGAGATGAGGTCGTCTGATACCATGTAGAAGAGTACTTGATTTAATGCTCACGATAGAAAATATCAACTCAACTTTATTAATCTGTTTCTATAGTCATTTATACAGAGGGATTTCAAAAGAACAATCTAAGAGATTTGTACAGCTAGGAAGATTTTATAGTTATCGTATACAGATTTGAATTACAAAAATAAAACAAACTACAGCAACTAGAGAGCATGAGACTCGGCTTGTTGGTTGCTGCAGATAACGTCCAGATTTGTTGATGAGTTTGAATGATATTGTTATCTTGTGGAACTTTCCTTAATATGTGATATCCCGTTTTTACGTGTATTTTCACTGAAAGAGTATTTTAATTTAATTAAAATATTAGTTCTTTTATTTTTTTATTTTAAATTATTGTATTTTAATTGGATTTATTTGGTTGTAATATTTGTTTTGTAGAGCTTTCTTAATATTAATTATCGTTTTGAGTTTTAAATTGCTGTGTAATTTATTTTAGTTTGTTTTTGGATTTAAAATTTAGTTGTTAGTTTTTACTAATTATTTATTATATTTTAGCTTGATGTGGTGTTTAAATTATTTTAGTCGTTTTATAATTTTTAAAATTGTTTTCGTCGGATCAGTTTCTGGACTCTAGAGATGAGGATTGTACCTCATTTCTTTTCTCCATATTTTTTTTTCTCTTTTTCTTTCTTTCCTTTTTTTTTTCTTCTTCCTTTCCGTTCTTCTTCCGTGTGCGCTACGCTCTCTCTCTCTCTCTCTCTCTCTCTCTCTCTCTCTCTCTCTCTCTCTCTCTCTCTCTCTCTCTCTCTCTCTCTCTCTCTCTCTCTCTCTCTCTCCTCACTATTGCCATTTTTCGTTCCATCGCCTAGAACTGCCGCTCGCCGGAGACGTGGTCGATACCACCCACCCAGAAATCTTCCCCTTCACCTCCCCACCAAGTTTCACCTTCATCCGAGCCACCGTTAACCGCCACGAGTTCCTCCAAGCTGCACGGTTTTTGGGCCATTTAGCCGCCGTCGTTCCACTTCCGGCCACCATTTTTTCACCACATCATCACCTACCTCTTGCCGTCCTAAACCACCCATTTCTGGCTCTGATCCATTGTCGGAGCAGCTCCCACGAGCTCATCTTTGTTTTGCCGTTTTTTCACTTCCACTGCCATTTCCTCCGCCACCCACGGCCCATTCTCAGTTCCACTAGCTTCATAAACATCTCTAGGTCATTCCCTATCAATCTCAAGTCTTGGTTTGTCCCCGTTTGAAAGTGAATATTTTACAACTCATAGCCACAGTGTATTTTACACTATTACGTTGCTTTTTTCCCGCCGTTTCTAGCTCATTGATCCTTTGAAAATTATCATATAACTCTGTAAGTATTTTTCAAACTCTATTTTAGATTTAAATAGATTTTTGCTTTAACAATAATTTGTGACTGGTTGGTTATTCCGGAGTCGGGGGTCGGATGGATTTGAGGATGGAGTTAATTATGTTTGGTTGATGTTGATATTTGTTGGAGATTTTGTGCCTTGATGTTTGCATTGCATAGTGCATGCAAGTTCATGTTTAAAAAGGGAAAACTGAGTTTTCGTGTAATTGCATGAATGTACACGTGTTTGTAAAATGAAAACTGGGCTTGTAAGCGAGAAATGATTTATGGTATATGTGAATAATTGGATTGACTGGTTTGAGTTAGAGGCACGTGTAGGCATGGTGGTGAGCAGGGATGGTGGTAGAGTCCCGCCTGCGATTTCCGCCTACGGTGCACGCGGCGTAGGGATGGTGGCAAGTAGAGATGGTGGTAGAATCCCGCCTGTGATTCCCACCTACGGTGCATGCGTAGGGATGGTGGTGAGCAGAGATGGTGGTAGAGTCCCACCTGCGATTCCAGCCTACAGTGCTCTGATGGTTTAGTTTTTGGGCAATTATCTAGGATAATGACGAGGTTATGTTTAAAGCAAATGTTTTGGGCCAAAATGGGATTTTTTGGCGTGCGTGGAAAAATGTGAATTTTTGAGACATAGGCATATGGCATCATGTTCATGCATATTGTTATGGCATGGATATATTTTTATCTTATGGTTTGTTTGGATTATTACTTATCTGCGGCGCCGTTGTGGTACCGTAGATTTTGATGCAGATGTCGAGGAGGAGGAGGAGGCTGAGCCCGAGTAGGCGACTATGCCAAAGTTTTGATTTTGGAGTTTTTATGTCTTGTATTATGGTTTCGAAACTATATTTAAGACTTGTAATATTTTATTATGTGTAGTTTAAATGGGTTTGTATTAAACAAAAATTCTGGTACTTAGTTATAAGACTTTTATTATCCGCTGCGTGATTTTATTGTACACTTGTTGCATGTACACACACTTGGCACTTGGCGATAGAATGTGTGACCCGTGCTGTCATCATCCCGACGTCTCGATTTCCACGTGTCCATATGTGGGAGTTGGGGGCGTCACAGAGTACATCTCCAAACCAGTTTATTTGGACACCCTGCTATGCTAACTAGCATTTGGGTTATGAGATTGACTTTTCTTTCAGAAAAACAGCTCCTAATCAGTTATGTGTTCCAATTCTTTGACATTGGATCAATAAGCCTTGCTACTTTCTCATTTGGATCTAAGATAGTTGGACTGCTTTGAATCCCAAATGAATTTGGTTGAGGGATCCATCTATCCTTCCAAATACTCACCTGAGCCCCAAGCCCTTCATCCACCAATTTCTTAGCTTCATACAGACTTCTCCAAATATATGAGGGATTAGTTCCTACTTTGGCATCAATCAATGAACTGTTAGGGAAATATTTATTTTTAAAAACTTGGCTAACTAAAGAATCTAGAAATTGAATTAACCTCCAGAATTGTTTAGCTAACAGGACTATGTTGAAATTTTGCCAAATCCCTAAACCCTAATCCCCCTCCCCCCTTGCTTTGGACTTACCCATTTGCCTCCATGAAATTCAATTTATCTTCCTCTCATACTACCGCTAACTCCATCAGAACTGTCTCATCACATTATTCAGCTTACCTAATAGGGATTTGGGAAGTTTAAACACTGCCATACAGTAAGTTGGTAAGGTTTGGATTACTGCTTTCAATAGCACTTCCTTTCCAGCTTTTGAATGAATTTTATTCTTCCAATTGTTGACTTTGCTACTGACTCGATCCAAGATAGATGTAAAATCTTAAAATCTGGACCTACCAATAAGAGCTGATAGCCCCAGGTATTTCTCATAAGAAGAGGAAGATCTAACACCCACTAAGCTCAATATGATCTTCTTGGTATTAGATGGAGTATTTTTGCTAAAATAAATAGAAGTTTTCTCCTTGTTCAAACTTTGACCAGAGGCCAGTTCATAACATTCCAAAAGATAGATCAAGTTGCTCCATTCCAGGGAAGAGGCTTTACAAAATAGTTATCTACAAAATATAAGTTATTAACACAAATATGTCCTCTAGCAATAGGCACTCCTGTTATGGCTCCAGAAAATTCAACTTGTTTCAACATGCTACTCAGAACCTCAGAACATAGAATGAAAAGGAAAGGTGACAAGGGGTCACTTTGCCTCAACCCTCTAGATGCTGTGAATTTCTCTTGAGGTGAGCCATTTATAAGTAGAGAAAAGGAAGTTGACTTCAAACAACTCCCAATCAGACCACACCATTACTCATTAAAACCCAATTTAGACAATGCAGCAAGCAAAAACTCTCACTCCATCCTATCATAGGCCTTATTCATGTCTAACTTCAATGCCACAGAACCATTTTTACCCTTCAATCTATTATTCATAGAGTGCATAGCTTCATAGGCAACCATCACATTATCTTGGATAAGTCTACTAGAGATAAAGGCACTTTGATTTTGAGAGACGAGATCAGGTAGAATTTTTTTCAACCTATTTGCTATCACTTTAGAAATAACTTTGTAAATCACATTGCATAGAGAAATAGGTCTATAATCTATCACCTTTGGAGGGTTTCTCTTTTTGGGGATTAACACAATGAATGTGTCATTAATAATTTTCAGATCTTCTCTACCAAAGTTCAAAAAATCTAGCACTGCCTTACATACATCCTCCTCCTCTATCTGCCAATGTGCTTGATAAAAACTTGCACTAAATTTATCTGGCCCAGGAGAACTCAAAGGGTTCATTTGGAACACTGCCAATCTGACTTTATGTGATATCTGCTCATTCTTTCTTCTTCTTTAAGTATGAGCCTCGATCTACGTATCGAGCTTCAGTCTATGTGCTGAGCCTTGATTTACGTGCTAAGCCTTATCCTACGTGCTGTACCTCAATGGCGTGTTCCGAAAGTTATTCAGTGGATTTCAAACTAAGATAGATATTTTAAAGCTTACGAATATTTTAAATATTATGAAAATATCTATAGGAGATATTTCTAGTATTATTAGATAAGCTTGTTTTTAAAATAATACAATTATAATATTTTAATAAGCTTTAAAAATATTATAATTGTAGATAATTACTTAAATTAAATATTTTAGTTGTTTTAAAATATTAAGAGATTTAACTTTACGTTGAAAACTCTAAATTAATTTAAATAATTTTATACTCTTTGAGTAATTAACGATACTTTATCATTTTAAATAATGATGAAGAAATATTATTTTATAAACTTTAATTTATAAAATAATATTTTATCTTAATTCCTCTCAGTATTTTAAATAAAACACTTACACGTTTTAAAATCAATGTTTAAACTCATCGTTAGATTGTTTTGAGAATCCCGAAGTGTAGGACTGAGATTAAATACCCAGGCCAATCTCTCTTCCTCCTCACTTTTCTCTTTTCCCTCTCTCTCTTTTCTTTCTTCTCTCTCTCCCATGCACGTCTAGCCTGTGCTCCCTCTTCATCACCATACTTGCACTTCATCTCCACGGCCTAGCCACCGTTGGTCTCACTGCTGGTCACCGATCACTCCCCACATGCCTGCCAATACTTCCTCCCGTCGGCTAAGCCACACGCTCTCTCTCTCATCTCCCACGGCTTCATTAGCTGAAATGGGTAAGAACACACTTTCCTCCTCCATGCCGCCGTACACGGCAGTTATGGTCTCACCTCCGGTCACCAAATGACCACCACCCTCCGGCCATCATTCCCTCCCATTGGCGAGCCCCCATGTGCCCTCCTCCTCCCTCCATGGCACCACCCTCAAAATGGGTTTTACACCCATTTCCTCCACCTAGAGCCACCATACTCGGCCAAAACGGCCACCAAACACCACCAATGGCTTCACCACATCATGGGTTTCCTCCCCATGTCCTCCTTTTCCTCTACCTCTCTCTCTTTCTCCAATGGGTCTCCACAACTTTAGTTTTGGTTGCACCACTGTGCACTACCATATACAGCTACCCATGATGTTTCACTACCACCACCTTGTTCCTCTCATCACCACGACCTTCCCAACAAATTTCATGTCCAAAGGAGCTATGTATAGCTCTCACTCTCTCTCACTCTCCAAGGCACGAAATTAACTTCTAGTGGCCGATCCGCCACCGTGAGCCATCGCTTGGCCACCATCTCACCACCACATCTTCCTCTACCTTTCCATAGCTTCCCATGAAGTTCTATTGCCTTCCTCCACCTCAAGCAAACTCCCACCATTTCGGATGTACTGTTCACGGCGTGATGCCGCTGTGCTCCGCCACCTTTGAGCACCACAAGGCCACCTTTAGCCTATCCAAGGCCACGCCTAGCTATTCTCAAGCCCAAACTGCCACTTTATGTGGTGGACACCCATCGTACGTGGTGTTATTACCATGTACGACTCCTCCGAAGCCTTGATCTTGACGAGCAACGAACGACGCATGAGTTATCTCGTCAATGTTATAACCCTCTATCTTTTGTTATTTACGTTTATATTAGTTGGTTGGTTATACTATAGACTATATAGTTAGTAATTGTGGAGTTTGCTGCATATTTGTGAAGTGAAATGTAGTTATGAAGTGTTGGGCTTGATTGTGTAGTATTGTAAACTGTGTTGTGAGTATGGGCTTGAGATGGATGCCGTAGTTGTGATACAGTATGAAGTGTGAAGAGAGTACGTGTGGAGTGTACTCTGTGCAGTGTAGCGACACGCCATGTGACGTGCACTATAGTGACGTGTGGCGTAGAATGAAGGGAGCGCACATGAAGCATACTCCGTGTTGTATGGTGATGCATCATGTGGTGTGCGTTGTGATAATAAGCATTGAAGTGAAGGGAGTACTTGTGGCGCATACTCCATATCGCGTATCAATGCACCGTGAGATGTGTATCGTAGCGATGGGTCGTAGTGTGGATGGAAGAGAGTTCACGTGAGTGTACTCTATGCTATGTCATGATACACTGGGTGGCGTATCACAAAGGGTTGGATGGCATAGCAGAGCGTAGAGTGTATGGTATAGTTTTGGAAAACTGTGTAACCGTGTCTCAAAGTAGTGGTGATGTGGCTATAGTCCAAGGTAATGGGTGTTGCCTTGAGGCTGACTTGTGGTTGAAGGTAAGTGTGATGTGCTGAAAAGTATTAGAGAGGGCAGCGGAAGCATGATGGGTATTGTGCTGTTATTTGGAAATTTGTCTCAAGCTACATAATGTGACAGAAGCGCATTTCTGGATGCAATCCTCTTGTTAAGTGGCAGGAACTGTGCAACAATGTCCCAAAGTAATGGTGATATGGCCTGTAGTCTGGGGTGACGGGTGTCACCTTGTGATTGACTATGACTAAGAGTATATGGAAGTGGAGGAAAAGTATCAAAGCGTGGAGCGGAAGTATGATGGGCGTTGTGATGTGACTTGGGATTAGTCTTGAGCTGCATGACGTGACAGAGGTGTATTTGTGGATGCAGTCCTCTCCTATCAAGTGTTGGGATGAACTTGTACAGAGCCGGCAAGTAGGAAGAGTCCTATCAACCGGGTTTGAGCAAGTTGGTATTGAAGTATGGAGCTTGTTTATACAAGCGGGCATTCATTGGAACTATAAGTTGCTCTTAGGTGATAAAAAGGGGATGAGATACAGGTGTCTCTAGTGAGACACATGTGCCGGATAGGTTTGCCATATATAATGGGTAATATGTCCTCAGTATGATTACATGGTGCTTTAGCCTCAAAGATGGCTTGAATTCATGTAGCCTGACTGGTTGGGAATGAGGATTTAGTATGAGTTAGTATACGTGAAGGTAGTAATAGGTAAGTAAAGATTGGGATGCATGACTCTGTCGGTTGGAATCATGCATCAGATTGTTGAAATAGAAGAACGAGACAGAATATTTAGTGTCTTAACCCTAAGGTGAATCACAAAAGTTCACTTCAAGGAATAAGACCCCGAAGGTTTTGGTATAGTAAATGGCACATAAGAGTCCAGGGATGGACAGAGAGTGTTCCAAGTGAGGCATAGTTCTATTTTTAGAATACTTACTTATGCATTATATAGATGCTGACGTAAGGTTATGTGCATGCATGTAGGTTGTCATCTGACAAGCACACAAATGGACTGCATGGATTGAGTATGGCATGAAGTCTAGGTAAGTATACAAATGAAGAAAAAAAGGAAAGCTTTTCTCTAAAAGGAAAATGAAACTTTTCTCCACGAATACACGTTTTACGAAAGAAAAAGAATGAAATGTAAGTTTTCAAGTATAAGTACGTAACGGCCTTCCTTGGCAGCCCCTTTTTACGCACCCAAAGTATGTACGTGTATGCATGTGAATGGATGCTATAAGTAGTACGTATTGTATGTATGTTCACGAAAATAAACGAAAAGAAGCTTTAAAAGACAAGTAAGAACTGTAAGGACTCAAACTGAAATGAAAAGAAAGAAAAGAAAAGAAAAAGAAAGAAAACAAAATTTTAAAATAACTCTCTCTCCTAAAAATGATTCTTTCTAAAACAACTTTTTCAGACTCTTATTAAAATAAAAGGAAAGAAAACTATTCTCTCTCTCTTAAAGAAACTTCTTTTAAAACGACTTTTACAAAATAAAAGAAAGAAAACCATTTTTTCTTAATTAAAACATTTATGAATCATAAGAATTGAAGAACTGTAAGAACTGTAAGAAACGTAAGAACTGTAAGGACTGAAATGAAAGAATGGACTGTAAAGGAAAGGAAAGGACTGTAAAGGAATGAACGAACTGAATGTATGATGTATGAAAATACGTAAGGGCCACATGGACAGGAATGGAAATGGTACCAAATGAATGGACTGGACGGGGCTGGTAGTGCACCCAGTGCTGCACCCTGACCGAATAGATTCTCAACCCGTGGCCACGGGCGGAATCAGGTCCAAAAGACCGCTAACCCCAGCACATGGGGTGTAACAGTGTGCTACATGGCCAATGAATGTGAAAAGAAAGAATGGATGCATGTTAAGAAAGAATGCATGTATGTATGGATGAATGGAATGCATGAATGTATGTAAGTACGAAAAGATGAATGCATGAATGTATGTAAAAGATAAATGCATGAAAAGACTCTTTAAGAAATGAAGGCAGCGATGCATGGGGAACTATTTTAAAGAAGAAAGCATGTTTATAAAGAAAAACCCTATCTCGCAACGTTTTAAAATGAAATGAAAGATGTATGCATGTTATGTATGATATATATGTATGGAATGATAACTGCATGACTGAAAATCTATGTTATTATATGTTGACTGTATGAAGTAATGATTATGAGTCATCAACTCATTTTAGTTTTATGTGTGCCTTCCTAGGGACAAGATGAGCATGACAGGTTAGGACGGGCATAGCCCAAAGGAAAGAGCATGAAGGCCTAAGCAAGATGTTTTATACGAGAAACTTTAATTATGAAATTTAATGTTTTTCGCTGTAATCTTTTAATTAAGAAAATGAATTTTATTTATAACATAGAGTCTTTTGTATCCTGGCATGAATGGAAAAGAAATTTTAAAAGGAAATCGTAATTCCTATCAATTTTTATCAAAATCATTTGAAAAGGTTCCACCACAAGGACAGGCGTTACACTTCATTTGCCACAAAATCTTTGCACAGAAAGAGATCCATCTCCTCTGAGACCTTAGGTAACAGATGATGTAAACATTGATCAACCCCTGTAGTTCAGAAGGGGTGAACAATTGCTTATAAAAATCTTGAAACATACCTAACACCTGGGCCGCATTAGTATAAACAGTGCCATTTTCCCCTTCCACTTTGCTAATCCTGTTGGTTCTTTTCCTTTGGTTTGCACACATATGAAAGAACCTTGTATTTTTGTCTCCTTCTTGTAACCATTTCTATTTGGCTCTTTGTTTCCACTTTAGATTGTCTTCTTCTAACAACTAATCCCCTTCCTTCTGTTTCTTCTTGATCACAGGCACAAACTCCCCCATATTATCCTCTTGTAACCTCAAGATGTCCTTCAGTTTGGATAGCACCAGTTCTATATTATTACTACAACAATTTCTGTTCCATCTTGTGAGAGTAGTTTTGCAAAGTGCCAAGCCTCTAGAAATCAAGGGAATCTTACTGGAACTTGTATCTTTTGACTTCCATTCATCCTCAATAATTTTTCTGCAATCCTCTTTTTTATCCCAAGAAGCTTCATATCTAAACAATCTCTTCTTATGGTGACTGTTTTCCATATTATTGTTCATAGCTACAATAATAGGAGAGTGGTTTGAGGTCTGAGCAAGAATAGTATAAACATCTATGTTGCCATACCTGAGAGCTCCCAAATTATTCAGGTCCTACCAAGTCTTTCTTTAGTGAACGTGCTATTGTCTCTATTGTTGCTCCATGTAAACTTGTTACCATTGAATTCTAGGTTACTAAGTCCACAATCTTCCATTGCTACTCTGAACTTCTCCATCTGACAGTAAGGTCATAGCAGCAGCAACCTTTTCATGTTGGTGAAGTATCTCATTAAAATCACCTGCACAGGCCCAAGTTTTGTCATCTCTTGGCTGTAATGCTCTCAACAAATCCCAATTGAGCTCTCTCTAATCTACTTGAGGACTCCCATAGAAGCCTATTAATAACATCTCCTTTGAATCAGAGTCCTTGAACACCATTGAGATGTAGGACCTGGAGTAAGACTCTAATTCCAAATTACAAGAACTATGCCATACAAATGCTAAGCCACCACTAAGACCTCTACAATCAACAATGAGGTTGCAGTCAAAACCCAGCCTATTCATAAACTGCTCCACCTTATCTCTTATACATTTTGTTTCCATAAAAAAAACAAAAAACAAAATCTGGGACCTTTGTCTTCACCCATAGATGAAGCTCATAAATTGTCCGAGGGTTTCCAAGCCCTCGACATTTCCAGCATAACCGATTCATGGATATTGGTGGAGTTACTCAGCAGCCTCCACCAACTTTTCCTAAGTACAACAATGTTTAGAATGTGAAATAAGTTTACTCTTCTTCTAGTTCCCCCTAACCTCCCCAATGCCCAAGTGACTAATCCCTCTCTTTTTTCCTTCTTCATTGGTAGCACAATCGGCATTGATACCTCCTAGCATGCCCCTAGCTCTTCTCTTCCATGTAACTTTTTTTTTAACAATACTAGCTATCTTAGAAGGAATTTTAACAGCACCACTATTATAACCTTGAGGCTTAGTAAAGTTTGTATGAAGGTCCTAAAAATCAGAGGTATCCCCACTATTGACAGTCTTGCCCTGAGTATTTGTAGCCTTCTCCGCATTTAAATTCAAAACATTCAAATTCCCCATCCCATCTTTAAGCCTAATGTGATCTAAACTTAAAGTCCTATACACCGGAACTTGTGGGTGGATAATATGATTAGACCTAACAAACTTATCAGGCTTTTGAAATATGAAAACATTAACTGCTTTATCTTTCAATTCAAAATTGATAGAATTTGATTCACTTACCAGATTTTTTGAAAATTCCAAATTTTGTGCCTCGAAACCTTCTCTTGAAAAACCACCAGCCACCTCGACTGCACTGCTTCCCTGTAACGCCCCGGTCCCTCAAGGGTCAGAGAGTTACTTCCTGTAACTTAAAACTTACATTTCATCAAGATATTCACAAACTCCAAAATATAAAGTTGTCTGAATACTACAAAATCTCCTGATAAAAAAAAAAAAAAAACCGCCAATCCTTAGGAATCTTCTATGGGTAATCCACTATGCTTAAATAATAATCTCACCCATACTCCATAATCCTGATGGTCAGTTGAACTATTCCAAAATCATTTGAAAAATATTATGGAGATAAGGGGTGAGTTATCAACAACTTAATAAGCAGAGAACATATACTAGTGTGCAAACAAGAGCATTTACAAAGTTTAGAATGCAGAACAAAATATTTTTCTTTTCATTTTCAGAGTGCAAAAGCAGAAACATGTTAACAAAAATCAGAGTGAAAGTTCAAAAAAACATATTCTTATTCAAAATTCTTTTGGCATAGTATAACTAACCACCATCATACCAGAACATTATATCACATCAGAAGCCATGTTTAGCCCCCGCGGTAGGGTTGTGCAAATCCCGGTCACTAGTCAAGTGGAAATAGAATGTGAATCTTTGACTCGGTTTCGAATGTGCTTCCAAGTGTAGAAGTGTCAAGTTGTATCAAGGATAAGTCCAGGATCGTATTCCACAAGGACAAAGGGTTATCAAAGCATATAAGAGATTTGTGAGTAACAAATGAATCGAGTATGAGAGATGAAAATAAAATTAAAATGCAATGCAAAAAGATAATCGAAGTTAAAATTAAAGTTTCTAATAAAAAAAACAAATTAACTAACACTTGGGTTGGGTATGAGAGATTCTAGATAATTTTCTCGATTAACAATCCAATCAAGGCATTGATAAACGGAAGATAAAAAGTTATGCTCAAGTTTTTGCAATATTTTTTTTCTAAGGGATTCTCTACTTTACTAGCCAAATACACATTAACAATCAATCGAGAGAAGCCTTGATAATTTCAAGCTTTTGTTGTGCCTTACGTCAACAACAAAACAAGAGCAAGAGCCACAATCTATTTTTAATTCAAATCCGACTAGTAATATAGAGAAATCATCATTTATCGACAAAATATTGCACCGATCTAGAATCCAAAACAAATCAAGCTTCATTCCACAACCCAAGTTTCAGAAATTAGTTACGCATGATATTTTTAGCAACAAAAATTAATCTAAACAAAGCTATTAAAAAATATATGTGAGAAGAAATATAAAAAAAAAAAAAACCAAGAGAGAGCCCAACGCCGACTCAAATGTCTGAACCACTAAAAATTAATCAAGTAAAAAAAACAAGAAAAAGGTTGAAAACAACGCCGAAGGTCTACGTCTCTACCTAAATGGAAAAAAAAAAAACAATACCTCAAATAATAAAATGTCGTCCGTCCGCACCATCATAAAATCAAGGATTGAAAACAAATAATAGAAAGAAGAGAACCCACCGACCTGCATTTGAACTAACAAGTACGAAAAAAAAATAATAATAACAATCAAGCTGCCCAAACGACGTTCAACATAAAACATGAAACGTAATAAAAATAGTATGAAAACTAGTTGCCTCTCCTAGCCACCAAGGTCTAAACTAACAGGAAAGAAAAATAAAATGTTGCCGAATTCCTCAACGAGGTCTGGAACTGTAAAAAAAATAGAAAACAATAAAAAAAACCAGCCGAGCGAAAACAAAAGGAATGAATAAAAACTAAAACAAGCCGCCTGCTACTAAATGGAAGAGAAAGAAAATAAACTCAAGGCTCACTCTATTGCTGCCTCCAGCTACATGAAAAAGAAAAGAGATAATAATCTACTCTACTATGCTGCCGAATGTAAACCAAAAGAAAGCTATGAAAATTTGCTGCTAGTGTCTAAAACAAAAAGCAAGAATGAAATTAATGCCTGAAAAACAAAACCAGCCGCCTGCTGTCTTGCCACTTGCTGCATCCAAACGAAGACAACGTCTGGAACTGAAAGACAAAATAGCATGCCAAAAGGCTACTGAAAATAAACTAGAAACCGAGAGCTTCAGAGAGCCCCTGCCTGAAATGAAAATTGGAAAGAAAAAAAAAAAAGTAAAACTCCCTTCTGCAACGTAAAGAAAAGAAAAAATATGAGTGTCCCAATAAGCTTCAAGCCCCCAGTTTTATGAGGTCTGTAAGCTTACAGCTAGCTCAAAAGAATAACAAAAAAAAAAAAAATGATAAAGAAAAAAAGAGAGCTGGAGCCCCGTAGACCATGTGCATGGTTCTGTTTTTGGTCCAGCACATGATTCTGTTGCTTTCTTGCGTGCTGTCTGCTGTGTTTGTTGGTTTGTTTCCCTTCCATCCGTGAGTTCCAACATCCTACCATGTTCAGGCCATGTTCAGCAAAGTAAAGAGAGAATTTGTCGCCCAGCCATGTGCTTGGTTCTGCTGCTTTCCAACGAAATCCGAGTGTGTGCTATCTGTCCGTGTGAGTTTCCTTGCTGCAGGTTTATTGCATGTGTGAGCTGGTCCCACATTTCTGCATGTGTGAGCTGGTCCCATGTTTTCTGCATATGTGAGCTGCTGTGGTCCATGTGATGTTATTGATCTCTTGCTGCACATAGGTCTCCAATGAAAAGAGAGTGAAAAATAAAATAAACCAACCCCACTCTACTACAACGTGCTGCATCCAGCATGATATGTTCGAGGTGCTCCTGCTGTTGGCTGTCTGAGTGAAGTGCAATTGATCTCTATTAGATGAGATTCCATAAAACCATAATCAATTCTTCTATTTCCTCATAGGTCCCATTCTTTCTTTCCTTCCATAAATGCCCTACAATATATAAATGAAATGATATTATAGTTTAAGTATTTCAAGGGCAAATATGAAACTTTGATGTGCAAAAATATTGGCATCAATTAATTTGACATTCAATATTAGAATTTGATGCATAATTAAGTGTTCAATCCTTATTTGATAAAATAAATCACTCATTTAAACAACTTAATTATGCAATTCTAACTCTTTATCAATCTTCCCCTTATTATTCTCAGAGCCCTGAGGGTAAACATATGACCAGAAAACCACTTTGTTTCCAAAGTGGGTGCATCAGAAACAGAACAGTTGGTACCAATCCAAACAGAAGCCACTATTAGTACCCGTGGTAGGTCAAACAGATCATCATCCATAAACCACATCCCAAATTCAGAATGTCATTCCAAAAGTTTTCAAAAATCACATTATATCATATTCGAGTAAAGATGGGGAATTGTTATTTCAGTTTTCTAAGGAGGAAATCTTACATTCGGTAGAACCGTTTAGGTTCTCTATTGTTCTGAAATTTTTGAGGCAACGTCCCTCCTTGGATGCGATTCGGATGTTCATTCGAAATCGCTGGAGTCTTGATGGTACTCTGATGGTATCTACTATGAGGCATCCAAGGAATGTTTTTATACGTATGTCTTCGGAGGAAGACTTCGTGAAGGCCTTGTCACAGGAGGCTTGCAATATTGATGGTATTCCTTATCGAGTATTCCACTGGACACCAGAATTTAAAGAAGATGAAGAACCTTCAATTGTCCCGGTTTGGATCGTCTTACCAGGTTTGCCCCTAAACTTTTTTCATGAATCTTTTCTAAAAGTATTCACAACCCCAATTGGGAGATTCATTAGGAGAGACAACCTAACCCGGTGTGTAACTCGTACCGATGGAGCCCGTATCTGTGTGCAGATGGATGCGGCTAAGGCTCCTCTATCACACTTCTAGATTGGGACCCCAGGGATGGTGTCTAGCCGTAAGCAAGAAATTATTTATGAAACTCTGCCAGTGTTCTGTTCTACGTGCAAAATTCAGGGGCATAATGTGCGGACCTGCTGTGCTGGAAAAAAGAAGTCTGAGAACAAAGTTTGGGTTCGGCAACAAGAACCTATTATTGAGGAACCAAAAGAGAACTCTAACCCTTCTGTTAAGGTCATGACAGTAGATGCAGAGACCCTGGCACCTGCAGAAAATCTTGTTACAGGGGAACCGTCTTCGTCAATTCTGATTGAAGAGTTAGAAACGGAAAAAGATAAAGGTGAGGATCTGATGCCTGAGAACTCTATAGAGAAGTGAATGAATTTAGATTCTCCAGTAACATAGGATGTACCAACGGGAATGTATCCAAGGTTAAGGGGGGCTGAGGTGGCCAAAGACAGTTCGGGAGATGGTGACGCTCTTAATAACGAAAATTTTATAGAGCAAAGGCATGATGCTCACGTTCAGGAGGATGTTTTTTACTTGGTAGAGGGGTCGATGTCTAATATGGAACCTGAATTACATGCTGAAATTTTTCCGCAGGACAAGGAATACCATAGGAAACAGAGGGTGATGTTGTGAAGAGGAAATATACTAAAAGACATTTTGAGAAAGTTAGAAGCTCCTCTCTGGTTCTCACTCGGGCCACTAAGTTTTCTCTATGATTAGTCCTATTTTGGTTTGGAATATCCAAGGGATTGGTAGGTCGAAAAGTCGTTTAAATCAGCTTTTGGTTAAGTACAAGCCGAAGATGGTAGTTTTGATGGAACTGTTTCAGAATTTTGATAAAGCTCAAAGGTACATGCGGGCCTTTTGTTTTGATAATGTCATTTCAAATGAAGAAGCTGGTGGGAAAATTTGGGTTTTTTGGATGAATGGCATGGACGTTCAAGTTACTTGTATGGGTTCACAGTTTATCTCTTTACGTATAGCAGAGGGTCCCTTCCATTTTCTGGGCAATTTTATTTACGCCAAGTGCAACATGATTGATAGACGGAATTTATGGGAGGAGTTTAGTTCGAATAGTATAGTAGCAAAGCCTTGTTTGTTCGCTGGTGACCTCAATATTATTTGTTCCGAGTTGGAAAGGTAGAGAGGTAGATCACGACCTCGTATCGCCATTGAAGAGTTTAATAATTGGATTCACCAGAACGGTTTGATTGATATGAAATCATTAGGTTGTAAGTTTTCTTGGTGTAATGGTCAGCGTGGCTTTTCCAGAAGTTGGGCTAAATTGGACTAGGTGCTTATTGATCCTAATCTACTTACTCATTGTCCTAATGCGATTTGTTCATATTTGCCGAGGACTACTTCGGATCACTGTTCTATGTTCATAGAGTTTCGTAAGGATCCTTTTTCCTATGGCCCCTCTCTATTTCAGTTCCAGCACATGTGGGTGGAGCATCCCGATTTTATGGATTTTGTTTAGCATGTTTGGTCTGCTCCTACTATTGGTACGAGTCTGTTAAATCTTGCTAGTAAACTTAAGAAGCTTAAGGTGGCCCTTCGGGAATGGAACAAGACAGTTTTTGGGAGGAAAAATGTTCAGATTGATACCCTTGAAAAGAAAGTTGAGGAACTAGAGTGTAGTCTACAAAGGGATTGGAATGAAGATGCTGAAAGAGAGCTTGTTTCTTCCACTATTGAGTTGTCCTCTTGGAGGCGTAGAGAAGACACTAGATTGGCTCAAATGGCTAAGCTTAAGTGGAAGATGGCTAGAGGTTTTCAAAGATCACATTATATTATATCAGAGTACAGAACATATTCAGAACATATTATAACCAGATCATCATCAAATATTTATGCACAAATTTTCATATTCGCTCTTTTTACACAGATCAGAAACAGAATGCCAAAATATTGCTCATGTCTATACTAGTCATGACAAAAAATACATTCTTTTTATATAAAGTTTCATGAGTAATGTAGAACAAATAATTGAGATTGTTTCAAATTTCTTTTCATATCAAAACATGCATATTTTTTCAAAATATCCTCATTTCATTTCTTTTATGCAAAGTCTAGCATAGGAACCCTGCTTACCTAGATTCTTTAGCTTTTATGAGTTTTCCTCCTCACAGTACCAAGGGAATATCAATCGTTACCTATAGAATAGTCATGCGACTTAAGTAAATTTTCAATTGAGCACGTACTTCGTGATTGAACTTGAAATACTTAATTAACTTATTTTAATTCCTCAAAACCTAAAATTCTTATAACCAAAAAATACCCTCACTTCCAAATATCATTGATATCCTAATCTCTCTGACTATTAAACTCTACATTATTCAAAAAACAAATGCATGACTAATATTTTTACTAACTACAACTAAGCCCATATAAAATACATCTTCACTTAATAATTACTAGACATAAATCCAACTCAGTCAAAACATTTCAAACTAAGATCAAACACATAATGAGAACCTCCGACTTCTTGTAGAGAGGGAACCTCCGACTTCTCTCTAGAAACCTAGCCAACTCAGAACCAGTTCCGGGGGGGGGGGGGGGGGGAGGGGGGAACGAGGCTTTGGCTCCATCCTCCCTCCTTTTCCTTTTACTTTTCTTTTATTAGTGTCTGTTTATTTAGATTTGTTTTAGTTTTGTTTTAATCTCTTGTTTCTGGTTGTTGGTTTTTTGGATAAGCTCTCGGTGAAGGGCGCTGTATCGCCGTGGCTCTTACGCCAAGGCCTTTCCCTAGGCTCACCCCAGTACTCTTCTCTTCGGTCGTATTTGGCGAAGTGTTGATGTAGAGCGGTGCGAAAGCATGGGCTGACCTGGTAGAGAGGATTCAGAGGTCAGTGGTTTGGCCTCGGGTCTTTTGGGGTGAGTGGCCGGGCGGTGGCTCTTGCGGATGGTGAGTGGCTGGGCAGTTGCTCTATTTCTCGGGTTTTAGCAAAGGCGGCATGGGCTGTTTGTGGAGTGCAGAGGGCTACTGGAGTGGCTGTTGGAGCTACTGGAACGTGGGGGAGATACCGCTGGGGCGCGGGCTGTCCTTAGAACCTACTTTTGATGAGAGCTTTGCAAGGCTGGGCAAGAGACGGGCGGGGAAGATGCAGAGGATAGAAGGGATGATGATGGGCGGCGGCAGCAGAGTGATGAGATGAAACCCTAACGGGTTGGGCCCCCATGTGCATACACACCGGGCCTTTAGGTTGGGCCTTTTTGCTTTATAGCCCATTATTTGTTTATTTTATGTATTTGGTATTGTTAGTCTGTTTTAGTTTTATAAATAATATAAATAGGTTAGGGTCCCACTCCTCTTTTTGGAGGAAGGTGGGTGTTTGTCCTACTCCTCTTTTGGAGAAAGGTAGGTGTTAGTACTCTTCCTCCTTAGGAGGAGAGAGTGTGGTTGTACTACTCCTCCTAGGGAGGATGGAGTGTGAGTGTACCTCTCTTCTTCGGAAGAAAGGTTGTTTTAGCTTTGTTTTGATAGAGCGCTTTCTCTTTTGACTGCTGTCAGGAGAGAAGGTGTAGAAGTTTAGACAATGTCCGTCACAAAGAAATTTGTTGGCGGGGGAAGCTTCTGAGCAATTGCGTTAGTTGACTTATAGTCTGGTTTTCTTGTACTGATAAGTCACAGTTGTAACTTCGTTTATGAATGAATGCTATGAAGCATATTTCCATAAAAACAGAAGAAGACATAAATCCAACTGAAACCCAAGTATACTTAACATCAAGCCCAACTTAAAATACATGTGCAAAATTTAAAAAGTCATGCCCAACCCCTATTCTTTAGGACTATTCAACCAGGTTGGATTTAAATTCGGCGCAGTCTGGAACCCAGATAACTAGGTTCCGGTTCAATCCGGGCTGAAACCCATATTGCATAATTTGGATCTGTCCGGTCCGGATACAATTTGTCTAACTCGGGTACTGCTTTTAAAATTTGATACCTGGGTTTATGTAAAAACCACCCAGTTTCAACTCTCTTGTTTTATTAGGTTTTCATTATCTTCAAACTTCCACCTAGGGCTATTCATCCGGGTATACCCAACCCGGAACCAACCTAGGCTGGGTTCTGGATGGATACGGGCTGTACCTTCTTTTTTTTTTTTTTTTTTTTTTTTTTTTATAATTTTAAATTTTTAAAAAACACTGCAAATGCCATATTATTAATTTTTTTCCCAGAAAAAAATATTGCTGAAAATAATTTTTTTAAATCTAAAAGCCTATATTCTATTACAATTTTTTTCAAGAAAAAATTTTGAAAAACATTTTTTTCTATAAAACTAATTATCTTTTTAACTAAATGCATCTAAAAAATAGAAATTCAATATTTATGATGTAAAATGCACGCAACACATAATTCAACTCACTTCATATTACATTATTTGGTATTTAATTACATTACAAAATATTAAATTACAAGCCATTGTCGTGATTGATCATCATCAGTTCAATTAGGAGGAGCTTCTGCAATACTTTGCCAGATCTCCTTCATTGCTCCATTTGGATTTTCGTATTCAAAGTATCAACTCACCTAATGAACATCACACGAAACTAAATTTCAGATTTCTCAACTTAAAAAGAACTCCTCTTGCTAATAATTAAGCAAGGTCATGTCAAGGCTAAAAAAAATGGACAAAAGTCTCAGCATTACTCTTGTATAAAATGAAAAACTAAAAGTCTCACCGTTCCAGAAAATCCTGAGGTTCCATGTTTGTAAGAAAATTGTATCTTATTAAAAATAGAAAAGACTAAAAAGACTATACAAAAGTTCAATCAGGTACATGACATACCAACAGAAACTTTTGTCAAACTCGGTAGATCAATCAAGGTTAAATTGACAACTACCAGTCAAGGAAAACAAAAGTATTAGGTAAGAATAGATACTGAGATGGATAGGAACAGGAGAAATCGGCTTTGTCTTCCCAATTTGTAACTAAAGTTACTTGTTTGCACATTTTAGTCTCAAGAGACAAAACTAGCAATAAAAATATCAAATAATTGTATGTAGTTTCAATATTTGCCATATATCAAGTATACAATTGGCAAAGTTGCAAAGAGTGTATGATTGAGTCTAATCAATAATTTTTATGCAGACCTTGAAATGATTATATAATATAATACAAAAACCCTTGATCAAAAATATCATGCTCTAGACATCAAACAACTCATTTTTGGCATTGGTAAAATCTTTGCCACTCATTTTTGGGCTAGCATCTTCGTGTAAATTTAAGTCACCCAAAATGATGGCCAACAAATTTCACAATATTACTGTGTATGCAAGAAATTAGGGATATTGTAATTAATCCTCCTAGAATGCAGCTAGCAATCAACTAATTAATGACTTGTTGAGGGATAGAACCAAACAAATAATGAAAACACATTATATCAACTCATATGACAGATAACAAATATATAAAACCATAACTATATTTTTCTAATTTTTTATATAAAAATAAATAACCAATATATAAGTAAAACCATAATTATATTTTTTCTAATTTTTTATAAGATCAGGAAGCCTACTTGAGAAAATATGAATCCCAAGTTCACATGTTGTGTACTTAACATTATAAATACTTCCTTCTTCTTTACCACCAAACATATTCCAATTTGCCATCTTCCCAATGGTGTTTGCAAAAGTAAGTCCCATGAAAGCTCAAGCAAATGTCCAAACCCCTTACATTTTCTCCCCAAACAACCAAAACAGTATGGTTTTTTCAAACAATTTGTTCAGCTTCTAGTTATAATTTTTCTTACAACTCCTCCTCATATGTGCACAAACTCCTAATCATTTGTTTCTTTAAATTTTCTAGTTTATGTGTGTTCTTTTTTAAGAAGCATGACCCTCCTTGCTTCCCTTTGAGAATCAGAACCCATCATTTCTTAATTTTTTTTTTTTGTTAACAAGTGATTAAGGTAGTTTTAGTGTTTACGGTAGTGGCCTTTCTGAGCCACAGAGGAGTAGAGAGAAGAAGAGCCAAGATTTAGGGTTCCATGTTTGAGTACACAACAATATTTCGAAATGTAGTTAAAATAACTATAGTTTGGCAATGAACTGGGTGGTGGGGCTATCACACGGTGGTTTTTGAGTGGAAGGAGAGGACAGTTACGTGAAGGAGGGGTTTTACGAAAGCTCAAAGTTGCGACAACTTCTATATGCAGGAGTGAAATACATGCATGTATTTATAGTGGAGATTGAAAAAATCCTAGATGAAAACAAAAAGGAGGGGGACTGCGCATGAGAGACATGCAAGCATGGAAACGTGCGTGATGTGAGAACTGGGGCTTTCACAGGCTTAGGTGTGGAAGTTGGGCTTTTTTCTTTGAATTTTGGGCCGGATTCAACCTCTAAAATAAATCAATTTGCACTTCAAATTTTCTCACCCTATAAAATATTTTACCTAATCCAAAAATATATAATGGTTTTAATTCACTTAGCAAGTCCAATAAAAACTAAATTCGATATCTGCAAAAATAAAAATTTGAGCCTATAGTCTATTCTAAAAAAAAAAGACTCGTTGATCTCAAGTGAGTTTTTCATTCGTATAAACCTAAAAAAGTTTTTAGAACATAGATTTGGTGCTTGACCTGGGTGTTACAAATCCAAATTTTGATATATTTCTTTTAATTTAATATTGCAATATTTGGAAATAAAGTTGTAAGATAAGAATATACATAAGCAGGCCTTGAGAAAAATCCAAAAACTTTCATACAAAAGACTATAACATATATACTTTTAATACATATATTGAACATGTCAATATGGTCGGTCTGAAGCATTTGCATTCTATACAAAAAGGGAAAAAAGAAAATTTCTATCTGAAAGGAAATTATACAAAGTTGCATTGTGTATTAAGATCAGCTCGGAAACAAACACAAAAATATTAGATACAATATGACAGGGACAAATACCTTTACAAAACCTTAAAGCTAACTCAAAAATTGTTACTTCCTAATTTATTTTGATTACCATCACATTGAACTAAAGAAGAACGTACCGAAAATTTATTCAGACCATTTAATGGACCGTGAAATCATACCTGCTTTGGCCATAAACTTAACAACCACAACATCATGCACACAACAATGAAACTCAACCTCACTCCCCAGTTCCTTGGCTCTCTTACATTCCTCACACTCCACGACACCATTTCCTCCATACCCATGATCTTCGTCCACATTGCCATTCTACAACTCCCTTGCTTCCTCACACTCCACGACACCGTTTCCTCCATACCCATGATCTTCATCCACATTGCCATTCTGCAACTCCCTTGCTTCCTTCAAGTACCTCTCAGTGATGGAAATCTTCATGAGAGTCTTTGACCCATGCTTCATAGCGAAGTATATCTATAACAGATGCGGAGGGATTCCCGACCATCAAGCTCATGATCGATCGAAAGCCTCCCCATTCTAGATAAGAAGTTAGGAAATCACTGCAAAAACTGCCTCGTTGATGGGGATCCTCTTGGGAGCCTTCGACCGATGCTTCACGATGAGGTAGACCGATAACAGGCAGGGAGGGATTCCGACCATGCAGCTCATGATTGATTGGAAGCTCTTTAAATCCAATGAAGGATAAAAGTCGACTTTCCTGATGCTGGTCTCACAATGGCCATTTCCCGTTACGACTTGAAAATATTAGAACGTGTGATTTACTTATCACAAAACATGGGCAATGACAATCAGTTCCGAGTAGGTGTGTGTGTGTGGCATGTTTAGGGTTTACTCCCTTATGGTTGTGAAGCTTATTCCGAGGTCTTTAATTCCAATGATAGATAAAAGTCGACTTTCCCGATTCTGGTCTCACAGTGGCCATTTCCGTGTTACGACTTGAAAATATTAGAACATGTGATTTACTAATCACAAAACATGGGCAATGACAATCGGTTCCGAGTAGGTGTGTGTGTGGCTTGTTTAGGGTTTACTCCCTTACGGTTGTGAAGCTTATTCCAAGGTTAGATAGGCTTTACATGTGCTTGGCCTAGAAGAGATTGCCCTAGGCTGAATGATGTTCATGTTTCCTAACAAGACTCGGTCATGGTGTTGCATGACGTGTAAGAGATGGCATAACAGTGTGTGGTCATTACTGTTATAGCCGAAACCCTTTAGAGAATGGAACCCTAGTTTTAACTCAAAATGGTGGCTGTGGTCTCTCTTCCCTTTTGAGGAAAACTCTAGTTCTTCCATGGTTTAATAATAATCAAACAAAATCTCTAACGACACCAAAATCCTTTGAGTCTCGAGATGGTGTGTATCTCCCTTCACTCTAAATGAACCTTTTCTTCCCAAGAGAATCCCTTTGAAATGTGTGTTTTGATGAAAGGAATATAGTAGAGATATAGTGGTTGTTACTGTGCGGGTCTCCTCTCAACATGGGCTCCTTGCTCCTCTTTTCCACCATGTGGTTGGATGGATGGAGATGGTAGAGTGCAAGTAACTTTTGGTTGGAGAGAAAATAGAAACAAAAGTGCTTGTTCTTCCTCTATGGTGGATGTGCTAGAGAGAAAAAGGAGGTGAGAAGTTCATGCAAAACACAAAATGACCTTTGGGATAAGACTGTTCATCAGGTACTCCTGACTTGGAATTGGGTTTCAAACACAACTCGAGTTCTAGCCCTGTTTAGCCTGGATTATGACTTGGGCTGAAGCAAGGATGAAATCGGGTTAAGTTTTTTTTTTTAATTTATTTTTTAATAACAAAAGCCATTGGTTATTATTTTTTTAATAAAATTAATGTTGAAAGCATATTTGTTTTTAATCTAAAAGCCTATATTTAAAGAAATCATGTTGAAAAACATAATAGCATTGCCCATTGTCTATAATTATAAAAATATATCAAAATATAAAATTAAATTTTTGTAAAAAATATGTAATATTAGAAACTAATTACCTTTTTAACTAAATGTATGTAAAAGAAAATATAACATTATTCATCTTGTAAAATGCATGCAACACAATGCAATTCACTACATTATTTGGTATTTATAAAATACATTACAAAACATAAAATTATAATATATAAATTACAAAACACAACTTTTTAAGAAGATTATTAGATAAGTGTGAGGAAACACATTATCTAACGAAGATTGATGGATCTTTGTCCCCTCCAAGTATCTTCCCGATATTGTTGTTGTGGTTAATTTGCAAGACATTGATGTAGATGAACATCTGTAGGCATGTGGTAAGGCATCAAAGGCAAACTTAGCAATTTTTTGAATCTCCTAAAATCACAAAACCATATTACTTAGCAAGCTGTTTGTTAAGCAGATCATCTTGATGCAGCAATAAGCATCCAAATTGCCACCAGCGTAAGCCCATATCTCCAACAGTAAACAAAAAAGACTGGAGAGGGAACATTCCCAACTGCCATGAACAAAGAAAACTTCCAGCAAAACTCCTAGGGAAAAACTGAAAAGTAAAACAAGCATTTGAAAAATCAAGCACGACATAGGCAAAGTATTATGAGACCAATTGCACATATCTTTTTTCAAATAAATGCAATGTAGGAACCAAGAAAATAAACACTTTTTTAGGTCTACTTTGCCAAATAGATCATCTTCCCTCCAAAGCTGACATTGCTAATAAAAACCATGCACAATCTTTCACACACCTAACATGCCTGGTCTATTGATGATACCCTTTTTCACTCTTTAAAAAAATAGTGATCAAGTAACTCCTATTTTTTGAGTGAAATTGTGATTTAGTGCTTGGTCAAACAATCTTCCTATGTCCAGTTACACCGAACTAATGAGAAATGTGCACCACCACTATACAATAGTCCCAAGTCCCACTATATCATATCAAGATTTCACTTTAAGACTCTCCAACATGTTCATCTCCCAAACACATCTGACATATGCAGTTAAATAACTTAATATTCCATCTAACTTAATATTAGGGTTTACAGCAATGGGTTCGGTGCCAAACCGAGATACCACCGATTGAAACCATGGGTTTGGAGAGACAAAACCGATCTTATCGGTCTCGACATGTGTTAGTATGGTCTTCAGGTTGCTATCGGTGTCTTCTGTGAAGGAAGAGGAACTGAGGAAGAAGGCATCTGCGTCATGCCATCATCTGCCATGGAAGAAGAAGAAAGTTGCAAAAAGCAACTGAGGAAGAAGAAGAAGCGGGGAAGAAGAAGAAGGGTGGGGGAGAGGTATTAATTAATTTTGAAACGACGTCGTTTGGCGTAAAAGCCAAATGGCACCGTTCTATTACATATATCTATTTTAACTTCTAGGCCCTAAAATGATGTCATTTCACTCATTTAAGTAAACGACGTTGTTTTTATATATGTATAAAAAGAAAAAAAAATATAAGAACCGATTGGTTGGTTCAACGATTTTTTGCATAGAAGAACCGAAATGGAACCGGTCTACGTCGGTTCCTATGTATTTCACTCGACTGCCGACCGGTTCTTCGCTAGTGTAGGCTGGTTCCAATGGTCGGTTTCTGTTGGTGGAGGTTGGTTTGAGGGTTTTCTATACACCTCTACCTTGTGTGGTCTATACATATTCAAATTTGGGAACCTATAAAAACAATTGTAGAACTCGATACAAAGCCAGAGAAATCATAGAAGCTAATCTATTTCCAACCAACCTGAAGTAGAAAATCCAAAACTATACAAAGTAGTACATACCCATATTCAAAACTTTTATCAAGGTCAGATTATAATACTCAATGGCTAATTTCTAGTCTCATTAGTTAAACAGAAACAATTATTTTCGAACATATTATTCTCTACCTCCTGTCTTTTTCACTTGCACACCTCTCATATTCAGAATCAATGGTCACATAAATTGGTCTAAAAGCTTGGAATAGGGAGACACAACGGTTGTCTAAAAGCCTTCTTGACCAATTAAAAAATAGAATAATACCCAATCAAACTGAATAAAAAATACCCAGAACAAGATGAATCATATCAAATACAAACAAGTTCTTATAAATCTAAAGAATTTAACACCGTACTTGTAAAGCAAGCTGTCTGAAAGCCTTCTTGACCTCAGATTAAAAAAACTAGAAAATAACTTGCATACTTGTGTCAAGAGAAAATGTCGTACACCCAGATATCAGAGCACATCAAGGATTTTAAGATCTAAACAAAAAAAAAAAAATATCAATTATGATATAAGATCTAAAGTAAATCTAGAACAAAAAGTCAAAACCAACTCAAATCCACGTCTTGCTGCGCCATGGTGGTTCTTGATGGCCAGCCATCAAGGATCTCACAAAGACATGGGTGGCCAAAGTTGTGAGAGTCGATGGTAAGAGAACCAGAAGAAAGCTAGAAAGGTGAGAATGAGGAGGAATAGAACGATGAGATGGATAGAAGAAAGGTGGTTTTGATCGGAGCTAGGGCATGATTTAGATAAGAGAAAGAGAATCAAGCAAAAAAGAGGAAGAAAGCTGATGGCAAGAGCTAGGGTTTAGACTAGAGAGAGAGAGAGAGAGAGAGAGAGGGTTAGATTAGATTTTGAAGGTTTCGACCTCTGAAGGGATTTAACCCTCAATGTCAAAATGACACCGTTTTTTACATTGGGATTGGTTTTTAAAAAAATCCAAACGGGGTGTACCCGAGTTTGTTTTGGACTGAAATCTGGTCATTCCAGACTAAGCCAAGAAAAAACTCAGCCCGGATGAACAATATTATTTGGGTGTCTTCTTATGGGGTGTAGGCGCTAGCTCCTAAAAGAAATTCCTTATATACTTCATGTTTTCCCACACACACACTCTCTCTCACTCCTATCCTTCTTTTCTAACAGTGGAAACCCAAAATCCTCTATGCATGGGCGCCATGTGGAAAGCCCCTTTCCTTTTTGGCCAAAACCTTCTATTTCCCTCATGATTATTGTGTTTCTTTGGGAATCCAAAAGGCTCTATGACATGAGGTGTGCTGATGCCCTTAACCAAACCCTAAAGTTCCTTTGCATCCTTCTTGCGTGTCTAGGTTCATTAAACCTTCGAGGCATACAAGTCTTTTTACAAAACCCTAAAGAATAACCTAGGGTTGGGCATGTGCAAGCTTGCCAATGGCAAGTGGGGTGTGTGTAAGTTTATGCCCTTTGTCATCCCTTTCTCTTCCTTTCTTCACACAAAAATTTGTCTAGAATCTTGGAGAGTGTGTTCACCCCTTTCCCAAGCAAACCCTTAATCTTCCTCATCATCACCTTATTCTAGAAAAGCCCCATTCTTAGCGCATGCATGACATTGGCAAGGTGTTGGTTGGTCTCCCGTAGGAAGGCATGAAGCCCGTTCGTTGAAACCCTAAGGCCTCTTGGGAACTTGTGTGTATGGCTTTTGACATCTCCCATGCGCCTCTTCCCCTTCTCCCATTTTTGTGTGTAGGTTCATTGCATCTAAGGGATGGATTTGCATGTGGGCGAGGTGGCATGTGAGTGGGTGAGTGGGGTGTGTTCCCTATGTGTGCCAACCCCTCCATTCTCCTCTCTTCCTTTGGCTTCTTCTAGAAGCCTTTGTGCATGGTTGCCAAGTGGCAATGTGGTGCTTACCAAGAGTGCCTCTTCCGTAGGTTTCAAATGATGGGATTCCTAGGAAAAGTGCAAAATGACCTTTCTTCTTCCAACTAGGTGCCAGATTGTCCTAAACACTAGTTAGGGTTTGCTTCATTCCGAAATTGCCCCTCAATGGCCGATTTCCACCTAGTCCCTTTTGGGCTTTATTGGGCTTGGACGCCTACGTAGTCAGGCCCTGTTAGGCCCAAACGATTCCTTCACTATTCTAGCACCCTTCTTAGCTAGTCAAAACATTGGGCCAAAAATCTAATCAATCTAAAATTAAAATAAAATAACAAGTGAAGATTTTGGAAGAAATCGGGCCATCACAAATGGTGGTCTACAAGTAGTTGAAATAGGTGTTCATGAACTGGTCTGAGTGTAATCCTTCTTGCTGCTTGCTTAGGGGATCCTTCCATTAGTTGTCTTTCACCTTGTTCTTGATGCCTCCTTCTTATGAATCGTACCTTGGCATTCACTGCCGTACTAGAGTCCACCTCTGGGTGGATAGTGCACCTTATTTCTCCTTCCCTTAGGAGTTTTCATTCTCGTGTTGCAAGCCGTACATAATGGGGTTTGGCCCGCCGAGTGAGTATGACTCCTGTGTAGAAGTCCAGGACATCATTGTAATGTTTGGCAATCTTGCCCTATATTGATTGATGTTCTTCCTCGATTCATTGTTGTTCCTCTTGTAGCGGCATGCACTGCTTCACGCCTTTATAGCGGTAGTCCTCTTAGCTCTGACCAAGGCGTTATTACTAAGAATACATGAATGGGCGTTTTATGGAATCAGACAAGTTCGACATATATATATATATATATATATATAGTCGTGTCTACCAAGTGGCCAAATAGTATTAATGTCCCCATTTAATAAGCATAATTGTCGAGTTACTCAAACCTGAATAAATAGGGAAAACTTTCCCTTGTAATGCTTTCGTTGTGGGCTTTTGGGCTACCCTACAATACTTCTATTTCTTCCAATCCATAAATTGTACTAGCATTTCTTCATAGGTAAGACTGGGTTGGAATTGAATCCCACCAAGGTTAACTATTTAGGGTTTCTGCTTTTTGAAACATTTCCCCAAAGTGATGACATGGAATACAATGTGTAATCTCCAAATTTGACTGGTAGGGCAACTTTGTCGGCTACTAAGCCTATCTTCTTTACCACTTGAGAAGCTCCAATATACCTCAGGCTCAACTTCCCTTTCCTCCATAATTGTCTTATTATACCCTTCATGTGCGGTACCTTAATATACACCCAATTCATTCCTTGAAGGTAAGTCTCTTCTTCGAGTGTCAGTGTAACTCTTTTGTTGACTTTGTGCCACTGCCATATTTTCTTGTATGATCCTAACCTCATCATTCATTTCTTGAGTTTCCCTTCTCCAACTTCATCTTTGCATAAGGGCGACCTATTGTGACACCTGCAGGCTCCACCTGGAACTTGATTGAGCTTGAAGTTTCAGGACATGCAACACAAGGTTACATATCCCCACTCATGACAGTTAAAGAAGCAATGTACCTAGCATGTATCTAAGGTTATGCAATAAACACAAAGGATAATTGGTTTTGGCAATACATAATGTACCAAAACATTATTTTCCAAAACATAAGCATAACTCCATCATATTCAAATAAAGATCTTTCATAAACAAACGTAGGGTCCCTAAAACATGGGCCCACTTGAAACTCAAGACATACATAATTAGTACAGGCTATGAGATCCTAATCCTTATCCTGTACTTTCTAAAATTTCCATGATCTCATCAACTGTGTTGAATTGATTTCCATAAAATGGTTAGCTAATACAAAGCAATTCTCAAAGGTATGAAACTCTTCATAATATGGTATCCATGGTGGCTCAGGATTCCCTCTCAAAATTCCTTCAATACCACTCACTATATGTATGATAATCTCCATATTAAAGTTTGTCAACTCGAAATGCTCATGCATTGTGAACTCTGTACCACTCAGTGTTAGCCACCTGAATTTTATCCTCATTCAATTTGGTTCTATCAATCCCTGCCACAACTTCTACCATTATAGGGAAAATGGTAGTTGGGTCTCCCAAAAGAGATTTATAAAATCTCAGCACGTAAAACTCCTAAGCTACAAATAGTATGAATAGCCATGCATGACAGTAAATGACATGAACTTAGACTTGCATGACATGACATGGAAATAACATGGCATAAACTTGTCTTGAAAATAAAATGACTTGACATGAATGTGACATGACTTGACATGAGCATGAGACCTTGTTAACATTGACATGTTCGATTAAAAGTAAACTCTAGATGCTTCATGACTCCCAAAGGGCAGTGTTCTCCTACCGGTGCTGCATCATATCAAAAGCATTTGCGCCAGCCATTAGTACGTCATGCTAATTGAACTGATAAAATTGTTCAACGTGTAGTTGGCACCATTGGCATTGGGTGCATGACTTTGTTCCAGTAACCAGTGACTTAAGTCTCATTCGAAACCTTTTGACTTTACCTTTGTCAACTAGGGATTCTATAAAATAGTTTAAACACTCGAGTGTGGACAAAAGAGTTCTACAAGGATAACACCTCATCTTAGCATTTGAGGCCATGATAAAAATAAAAGACTCCAAATGACTTGAAAATATTTCATAACTTACGCAATGCATGTTATAGGGTATTCATGCCATGCTATGTATAGCATGTAACGGATGACATGGCCTTTCATGGCATGCAACGAATAAACATATATAGTAATAAGTGACATGGCATGACATATTATAAAAATTTATAATATTCCAAATAAATGTGAAATGATTTCTTACTACCACACATACTTAAATACACCGACAGTAAGTTAGAAGTTAATTTATAGTCATGTGATGTAATATAAATGAATGCGAGCTCAAATGAGATATTTTAAGGAGATATTTTTCTAAAGTTAAAATATCTCACTATAAACCAAAAACTTACTATTTTAGGGGCAAAATTTTAATTTTCCAACAAGTATTTTGAGAAAATTACAATTTTGTCTATAAAATAAGGATTTTGCATACAAAGCCCAAAACTTAACAAAATTTACATTTCTCACAAAAATTTTGTGTTACATCCAAATATCAACGTAGAAAAATTTAAAACAAAATACAACTACAAGAAATAGGAATTTTAAGCCTAGGCCCCAGCCATCCCAAATCCTACATTATTTTCCTTCTTCTTGATCTCTTCTCCTGCTTCTTTCCTTTGATATTGCACAGCACCCTCCTTCCCACAAACACGATCTATCCTACACAAACCTCCCTCAATGCCCTACTCTCTCTATCGTTTCCCCCACTCAATTGTTCTGTCTCCCTCTTTGTGTTGCCAAGTCGTTGTCGCCAAACTGTGGTGCGCTGCCTCAATATCTTTATTGCCAATGTTGGTAAGCCCTTTATTCACCACTCATGTTTTCTATCTCTCTTTCTCTCTCCACGTGCACCCTTTCTATCTCTCACTGTGTGTGTGTGCGCACCCTATTCTCATTCTTTGAATCACCACCTCGCAGGCGCCGCCCTGGAAGGCTTTTACGACACAAACTCTTGCCAGACCAAGCCCTGGTGTCAGGGAACACTATCCAAGCCTGTTTCTTTCTCCCCCTACCCTAAAATTGCATTAATTCATGCTTATTTGATGCCCTCAGCCCCCATTTGGGATTGAACGATGACTAAAGTGTTGGGACATGTAATACAAGACTACATACCCCTCGTACATGAAAGATAAAATTGATCTAGCAGTATGCAATAAATCTCAGCAAAAAAACTCTTTTACTTCATAGATCAGGTGCTAAAATAAATATCATGTTATCAAAGCACAATAATCCCAAAAATATTTAATCTCATAAAAGTCTTCAAAAACATAGTTGTTTTAAAAAAACTCACAAAAACATGGGACCATCATCAAAATGTCATCAAAACATAATCTTTCCTTCATTGTCTCCATGATCCCTCGTCAAAATGTCAACTAGCTAGGAAATTCCTACTCGGCCTTATCTTTGTTCAAAATCCTCCTTAGCTTCTTGAAGAGCTACAACATTTTAGTGATAAACTGATTGATGGCGACCAATGTATCCAAAATGGATGACTTTGATGAATTTACACGGCTCTTCGGGGTCTCCCTACGTATCTAGAGAGCTGGCCTCTTGTGCTTCCCCATGGATTCCTTCTTGCGTTCCTATTACAACTTCTACCATTCTGGGTGGGGAATGGCATTGGAAACTATTACAGTGAGATTTTGAGAAATCTCAATAAATAAACAAGTAACATGCAATAGTTATCATAAGCATATGAGTGCAAACCATAATGAATGCATGGACATGAGCTTTACTTATGCACTTTGACTTTTTAAAACATAACATGTAAAAGAGAGCTTTTTTGACCTTTTCAGAAAAACTTCTTTACATCTTTTCATTCTTGGTTCTAAAACATACATATGAGCTTTGGTTCTTGATCATATAACATAGCATATCTTGGTTCTCAAGGCCTTATTCTTAACTTTAAACATATGATTGGATACCTCAAGGCTTTCCTATGTGTCGTGTGTTACCCACTAGTTACCACCTCAAGCAATGGCCCACTTTGATCGAGGTGACTACATCTTATTCTTAAACATAGAAAGTATGGCAGTTTGAATTTTCACCTTCACCATATGACATCCACTAACTTTAGGTGCAACCTTGCTCCCATATCCTTGGCCTTTTAGAAACCATTCAAGGACCGTTGACTGTACTTCTTTGACCCAAGGGTTACCATTCTATTTTAATCAGTCTCGAGTGGACAAAGGAGTTTCACTAGGGCATTTCCTTGTTTAGCAATTGGGGTCATGAAAAAAAATTTAAACGACTTTTTTCTTTAAAAAAAAATTTCACAAACCCAATGTATATGACTTAGACTATGACACCTTGCACCTTTCATGAAGCATGTACTCATGTATGCCAAGACTTAATGCAAATCATACATCATGTAATCATGTGCAACCATATACATTTTACATTACGGTTTAAAAATATTAGAACATGCGACCATATACTTATTCAATTAAGCAAAGACATTTAACCAAGAAACAAGGAACAAAGCAACTATAGTTTCACATATACTATGCATGGCCAAAACATGCCAAGCTTAATACGCATGGATATTCATTTATCTTATGCACTTATAGCTTCAAATATTAAATCTTGGCTTGGCCGAAACATATCAACAATTAAAATGCACAAATATTAAATCTTTTCATGAACTTGGAATCTTCTAATGCGCTCGGTTAAGCATCACTAACAAACATACATATGGCAGAATCATGCATGTAAATATACATGTGAATATGAAATCATTTCATGGACTTAAAACTTCTAATGAGTCCAATTAGGCATCAAATATCAACATGTGCATCTAAGCATGTGAATCTGAATACTACATGTAGTATCACAACTCATTTTCATGGTACAAATCAAGTAGCAACAAACCAATCTAATAACATAATAACAATTACTCAAAGATCCGAATGTATGACATGATAAAGCACCATCAAAGCAAACACAACCAAACAAGTTTACATAACATATACTTGCAATATCCGAGAGTAAGTTAAATGTCTACTTACAAAAGTTGAATATCCAAGAATAAGCAAGCTAAAGATATGGTTTAAGATTCATGATAATCGATCTTTTAGAAACCCTAATTCGTGTGTGTGAGTGAGTGTTGTGTTCTTGGCTTGTCTTCAAGACAAGAAAATCTCCAATATTCAATACCCTTCCATACGTCCAAAACTTTCATAGAATAAAAACCCTAGTTTTAAATGAGTGTTTAGGTTGTGGCCATTCTCCCTCTCAAAGACAATCATTCTCATAAGCTTTAAGCAAATGAGGTTTGGATTTTCATTCTTTAAAGAAGAAAACCCTAAGTACCCGAGATTGCGTGTGTGCTCATGTGGAAATACTTCATTAAATCTGAGAGCCTTTCTCTTCTCTTGGTCATGTGTGTGTTTTGAGCATGTGTTCTTGAAAAACTCATGGAAATGCGAAACTTCCTCCCTTGGCCGTGTGTGTGGTGTAAGGAAAGAAAGTGTTTGGTTCCTCACCTTGCATGGCATTTTTTGTAGTTGATGTCTCTAACTTGGCAAGCACTTAGGATAATGTGAGTGGATCAATGGTACTGTGGATGGTGTTTGGGTGGAGAGAAAATGGTAGAGAGTAGAGAGAAAGTGAGAAGGCTGAATGTCTCAAAAAGTTTCTCCAAGTGACCAAAAAGAACTTCAAGGTTTTCAACTCATCCCTTTTTATAGGTATATGAGTCCTTCTTGAAAAGTTGAAGGCTTGTGCATGGATGCCAAGTGGCATAAAAACTGTGTCTTTTCCCCTCCCCCATCATTGGATTGTGTTGGGAACCAAAAGCAAGCTTTTGGACAAGTGGCGAGGGTCCTCAAAACCAAAGCGCTTCATTCCCTTTTGGCCCTTCCTCTTGTGTCTTGAATCAATGTACCGAGTGGCAAAAGAGTCTTTCTTCCAATTAAGATCCTCCTCAATCTTGTGCATGTATGCCAAGTAACGTGTGGAGTGTGTGGGGTGTTCATGGCTGAAAATTCCGTCTATTTCCCAAGGAAAATCCTTCATCTTCCAAGGTCTTGGAAATGGTGTGATTAGGCAAAGAGGGTGGCAAGGCACAAGTCCCTATTGCCTTCCACCTCAAGTGTGCATCTTACAAGATCCTTCTAGAAGCCCTTAGGCATGTAAGCTTCCCTTTTTTGCAAGATCTCGCACCTTTCCAATGCCACCTCCTTCCTTTTTCATCATTTCACCTTGCATGCATGACAAGTGGCAAGGCTTTGTTAGAAACCGAATCCCTCTAGGGTTGTCGTGGCCTTCTTGTCTCTTGCCTTGCCCTAGGTGCCACTTCCCTAGGTGTTTATCATTTTTATCTTCTAAAAGCTCCAATTGCTAGTGACATGTGTCAAAAAATCCTTTTTTACAAACAAGTCCTCTTGCATGCATGACACATGGCAAGAAGTAGGTGAAATTCTAGGGTAGGCATGTGAGGGGTGAAATTCTAGGGTAGGCGTGTGAGGCTCCAAACCCTAATTTCTCTCACTTCACTTTCCTCAATTCACATCCTGATTCATCAAGTCCACATGTGGCATAAAAAAAATGAGTTAGGCGTGTGCCCTACTTCCCTAGGATTTCCAAACCCTAATTCTTCTTCAGAGGCCAAAACTTGCATGGGCTTGTCACCTCCCTTGTGACCTTAGATGCCTATGCATCAAACCTAAGTCTCAAATTGGGTAATACCATCTTGCATGGCTCAAAACCCATGCACCCACCTATAATAGAATAAGCTAAAAGGCTTAACTAAGTCTTGGTCGTCACATCCTTCCCCCTTTAAAAGGAGATTTAATCCTTGAAATTGGCATAGTAACCAAAAAATAGTAATCATTGATAGGAAATAAAAATCTAATCAATACCTCTAGATAGGTTTTGGCTTCCCGCCATTCGCCTCTAGTTTCTATCACACACACACACACTCTCTCTCTCTCTCTCTCTCTCTCTCTCTCTCTCTCTCTCTCTCTCTCTCTCTCTCTCTCTCTCTCCCTCCATCTTATTTTGCTCTTTCTGTGTTGTAGGATAACTCTTTTGATCAGTAAAGGCTTCCATAGTGGGTTGTGCTGCCTCATCTCACTAAGTGCCTTAGACCACCATGGACCGTCTCTAAGCAGCGTTGTGTTTCTCTTGACTCCTACACAGCATCACTTTGAGATGGGTAAGACACTCTTGAGCTACCTTGTAAACACAAGGTAATTTTCATGAATCTTAAGATTGTTGCCTACTAGAAGTTGGGTTGTTCAGATTTGTGACTTGGTGTTATGATTTTCCTCAATCTTATGATTGTCGTGGTCGGAGGAAGGAATGAATTTAAAAATGTGGGTTGGCGGTCAGATTTTTTGGGAGGATGGTTGTAAATCGTGATGTGTGTTGAGGTGAAATCTAAACGAATCCAACGAGGTTGGGTTAATCAATTGGTGAAGTGCATGGATGTTGTTCTTTGGCCATTATATACCCAAGGCACCTGGATGGACTATTTTGTTTATAGGCTCACTTTAAACTTTAGTTTTGGGTTATATAATTTTGTTAGTTGGTTGGTTAAGCATCTGTAGAAGTTATTAATACTTTGTGGATACATTTCTACGTTAGGTTGCGATTCTACTATAGTTCAGGTTCGAATTTAGATAGCACACTGTAAAAAAGTCAGGTAAGCTGTAACAAGACATGGACTATCTGGACATGCAATGCCCGGTTACATATTCTCATTTGTGACAGATAATATGTAATGCGACCTATGATATGACTAGCAGTACATAAATTGTGACTCATAAAATTTTTTGGTAATAGACTAACTGAAAATGTAACATTTTATAAAACAACCATCCTTCACGCCTCATTCATTGTCATAGGGCATGTACATAACATATTAACAAATGGAGATTACATCTCCTTATTCAAATCTTGGTTAACAGGGGTTTCCACAAACAATTGAAAACGGACTGAGCCTTCTCAAAAAGTCCTCTTCTTTCAGGGTGAGGTTTCTCTCTACTATAGAGTGAGTCTCTTGAACCAGTCTCTACTGGTTCGAAGGTTCAGAGATGGAGGAAGAACTAGCTAAACAATGGGAGGGACTTTGTCTTACTGAGAAAGAAAAAGAAGGGCTGGTTCTACTAGTAGAAGTATTGCATAGTGCAATGCACTATGGCAAGTTCTGCCTATTAGCAATGATAGTGGCTGAGAAGTTTGTAAACAAAGAAGCTTTCAAAGTCACTTTGACTACGATTTGGAAATGCGACAGCTGGGTCCAGTTTACTAACGTTGGATCCAACAAGTTTTTGATTGAATTTAATTTGAAGGAAGACATGGAAAGAGTAACAGCTAGAAGACCTTGGTCCTTTGATAGGTGGCTGATATGTCTGCAGATCCTTAACAGTAGCAAGTATTGGTGAAACCACCTTCACCAAAGAGGAATTCTGGATCCAAGCTTTCAACATGCCCTTTGGGTGTATGACACAGGAGATTGGAATGCAGGTAGGCAATACTGTAGGTAAGGTGCTACAAGTCCATGTTGACCAACGAGGCATTGGATGGGGGAAGTTCCTAAGAATAAGAGTGGAACTGGATATAACAATACCTCTTCTAAGGGGAATGTTCATATCAGTAGAAGGGAAACAAACTTGGATCCAGCTAAGGTATGAGAGACTACCATCTTTCTATTTTAACTATGGCACAATCAAGCACACAACACATGGATGCATTTCTAGTAGAAACGAAGAAAAGAAGCAATATGGAGCATGGTTAAGAGCAGCTGCTGTTAGGGAGAGTGACTTGCTTTTCAAAAAGTATGGCAATGACCTGAACCAATAAGTTGGACTAGAGAGGCAGTCATGGAGGAAAGAAGAGGAGGTTAGGGGTGAAGTTCATTCGAGGCAACACGTAAGTCAGAAGGTGGATCAGAAGCTGACCAGGGAAGTCCAAGACCCAATTTTGGCAACTGCTACACCTATAGCTAAAGTACCAAAGCAGAGTAGACAGTAGAATGACAGGCCTCTGACCTCTCCAAAAGCAATCATCAAAAAGAAAAGTTTGACACCACCTTTCCAAGAGAGGCTGGCCACTAACAAAACAATGAAAGAATAGAAGCCAATGTCACTGCCTCAGAAAGCTGGAATGAAAAGCAAAAAGATTGAAACAGCACCCCTTGCTGCTATAACCTCGATGGACCTTAAGGCCCAAGCAGCAGCCCTGAACCAGCTTATGACAGAACAAATCAAGGAGTTGGAACAGACTACAAAAAGATCTAGCTGGAAAAGAAGAGCTCGAGATAATTGCTTTGTAGGCCTCAAGTTAAGCCCATCAAAGATACAAGCAGGCATCTCATACCATAAGAAGAGGCCCATCAAGTTGTTCCACGAAGACAAACTAGGTCCATAGCCAAAAAAGCAAGAGGAGAGGAGAATGCCCCAATGGAAATACATCACTCTGATATGGTGGAGGTTGTTTCACAGCCCCACCAAGAGTTATGATATGCCTAAGCTGGAACTGTCGTGGGCTTGGGAACCCATTGACAGTTCAACACTTGCACCAACTGGTGCAAACAAAGCTCCCAACCTTTGTTTTCTTGATGGAAACAAAGGCCAGAAGAAGCAGTGTTGAAAGGCTTCAAAGGCAACTGCAGTTTGCCAAGAGTTTTATAATTGAAAGTAATGGGCTTAGTGGAGGTCTAGCCCTCTTCTAGAGTAAGGATGTGATTACTGAGGTTTTGTCATACTCTCAACACCATATATCCTTACTGATTCATGGGGACACAGGTAGTAGAGAGTGGGCTCGTACAGGCTTCTATGGAAACCCTGACACAGCAAAGAGAAGGGAGAGCTGGCAGCTTCTGCAAGCTCTCAAGCCTGCCACGGAGGTGGGGTGGCTGTGTGTTTGTGATTTTAATGAGGTACTTAGCTCAGGAGACAAGAGTGGGGGCAGGCAAAGACCATTCAACTAGGTGGAAGCTTTCAGAGCAGTAATTGAGTCATGCTCTCTTTCTGATATGGGGTATATTGGTAATAAGTATACATGGACCAATGGCAGGTCAGGATAAGCTTTTATCAAAGAAAGGATTGATAGAGCTCTGTGTAATATGGCATGGTCTGAACTATTCCCATTCTCCAAAGTCTACAACCTCCCAATTTTAAGTTCAGACCACTGCCCCATCCTCGTTTCTGTGGAACAGGTTGAACTTAATTCAACCAGAAAAGTTAGACCCTTCAGATATGAGGCCAGTTGGGCCTTGAGGGAAGATTTCAATGAAGTACTAGAGAAGGCATGGAGTTCATCGAAAAGGGTTGATAACAAACTACACCAAGTCCTAGAAGGCCTGAACCAGTGCAGATTGGATTTGGTAAAATGGAACAAGCAATATGCTGGAAACTACAGGGCTGAGCTAAAAAGATTGTGGGACCAGGTGTCTGAACTACAAAAGGATAATGAAGGCCACCTCACGAAAAATATAAAGCAAGTGCAAAGTAAAATAGAGAAGCTGCTTGAAGAAGATCACATCAAATGGAAACAAAGGGCCAAACAAAAATGGCTGAGAGAAGGGGATAGAAACACAAAGTTTTTTCATCAATGTGCCACACAAAGAAAGAAAGTAAACCTGATCAAGAGGCTAGTCGATGACAGTGGGCAAGAAATCACATCAACAGCAGGGATATCTAATCTATTCCAAGAATACTTTCAAAATTTATTCTCCTCTTCTAACCCTGTGAATATTGCAGATTGCCTAGAGCCAATGGAGGCCACTGTCACAGAAGAGCAAAATAAAATGTTACTGAGGCCCTACACTTAGCAGGAGGTGAAAATTGCTCTCTTTCAGATGGAAGGGCTGAGCTCTCCTAGCCCTGATGGGTATCCTGCAAACTTCTACGAAAAGCACTGGAAGTTAGTGGGTGATCAACTCAGCACTGCAGTGCTGCATGTCCTAAATGAAAATGGCAGCCTATCTGAAATAAACAGCACCTACATTACCCTTATTCCCAAGAAGAAAAGTCCCACCAAAGTCTCTGAATTTAGACCCATCTCATTGTGTAATGTCTTATACAAGTTGATTTCCAAAATCCTAGCCAATAGACTCAAGAAAATACTTCCTTCCATAATATCCCCATCTCAATCAGCTTTTGTACCCAACAGACTAATCACAGATAATGTAATTGTTGCCTTTGAGGCTTTGCACACAATGAAGGCCAAGATGACAGGAAGGGAGGGTTACATGGCCTTAAAACTAGACATGAGCAAGGCATATGACAGAATTGAATGGGAGTTCCTTAGGAAAATCATGCATAAGATGGGCTTTTGTCATCAATGGGTGGACCTAGTAATGAAGTGCATTGAAACTGTCTCCTATTCCATTTTGGTCAATGGAGTACCACAAGAAGTCTTTCACCCTTCAAGAGGGATCAGACAAGGTGATCCCATCTCACCATACCTTTTCATCCTATGTATAGAAGCACTTAGCAAGCTCATTGGCAGAGCTGAGGCAACTGGTGCAGTTCATGGAGTGCCAATAGCAAGAGGTCCACTTCGAGTATCTCATCTCTTCTTTGCTGATGATAGCCTCTTTTTTTGCAAGGCCAATGCTTTTGAGTGGGGAAGGATGATTAACCTACTGAGAGTCTATGAAGAAGCTTCAGGGCAAAGGCTATAAATATGGACAAGACGTCCATTATGTTCAGCAAGAACACCTCCAGGTTAACCCAACACTACATCCTGTCAGTTGTAGGAATGAGGTCCTCTGTGACCTATGAAAAGTATCTTCGATTGCCATCCATTGTGGGGAGAAGCAGAACTAATTCCTTCAAAAACATTCTTGATGTAGTCAGAAGGAAGGTTAGTGGATACAAAGTGAAAAGTCTATCTCAAGCTGGAAAAGAAATTTTCATAAAAGCAGTAGTCCAAGCCCTTCCCACCTACACAATGAGTGTCATCAAATTGCCCAAGATCTAGTTGCATTCCATCAATAGTGTCATCAATAACTTTTGGTGGGGCCAAAAGGAGAGGGAACACAAAATCCACTGGATTTCTTGGAAAAATATGGGAAAATCTAAGTCTAAAGGGGGCATGGACTTTAGGGATCTTGAGTGTTTCAATATGACAATGTTATCTAAACAATGTTGAAGACTTCTACAAGAGCCTGACTCAATTGCAGCAAAAGTTTTGAAGGCCAAGTATTTTCAAAATAGCTCATTCATGTCAGCCAAACTAGGGTCAAAACCATCTTATTTGTGGAGAAGTTTCATGGCAGCAAGAGAAGTGGTGAAAGCAGGAACTTGTTGGAGGATTGGAAATGGAAAAGAGGCTCAAATCTGGCAGGAAACGTGGCTTGGTCATCCAATGCCCAAAAAGGTTCTGAGTCTAGTGTCACAGCTTGATAGCAAAGCAATGGTTTTTGAACTAATTGACCAATCCTCAAATCAGTGGAAGGAAACTCTTGTGAGGGAGGTCTTTGAGGAGAGGGAAGCATAATTGATACTACAAACCCCACTAAGCTCCATGAATGCTAAGGATAGAGTAAGCTAGTAGGGGACAAAGTAGGGGTGTTTAGCCGGGTACCGGACCGGGTATCCGGGTATACCCGGCCCAGAACCTGGGTTTAAAATCCAGACCAGGTTCCAGCCTGGGTATACCCGGTTATGACTCCGGGCCGAAACCTGGCTTAATCCGGGTTTTATTAACCCGAAAATCTGGGTATCGGGTTTTACCCCTTTTTTTAAGTGTATTTTAGAAACAGATTTTTATGATCCTTTGAGGTAGCAAGTGGAATTAATTATTCTAACTGTAATTGATTTTAATATATCTTAGGTTTGAAATTGAAAACGTGTCGATCAAAGGGTTCATGCTCATTTGAATTAGCGGGTTGATTTGCATGCTAATCATTAATAAATGCAAATGGTATTGTGTAAATCTGAAAGCATATCATTTATTCTGTGTGAGTGATGTCGTTTCTCAATAGCAAGATAACATGAAAGATTGATGAGGTAGACAATGATATTTGGGTGTGCTTGAAAGTGCTGGCATTTTATGATCCAAACCAGACTACTTTGTCACGTTCGTGTAAAATCAACTTGTTCTTGTAGGGTTTGCAATGAATCCCTTATTGGCTCACCAAGAACATAGTTCTCTAGAATTCTAGGCTAGATGGAATGCTCTTATACAAGAAAATCCCAACAAACAAGCCTTGGGTCACCTTAGGCCATGGCAAACCTTCCCCATGGATCCCAAAATAGGGAAACACCCACCTACGGGAAAGCTTTTTTCCATGTTAGCTGCAGTACAACACAGAACCCATCAATTCCTTAACATGATTGAACTTTTATGATTGAAAAAATATGGGATAATTTCAGATACATGAAAGGGCTTTTAATCCGGTACCCAGATTTTATAAGTACCCCCCTCACTTTGCTTTCCAACGTTACAACTTTACTGCAAAGCCCCGTTTCTTTCTCTCACTTGCTCGCCGTTCTTCAACCAAATCATCTACACCGCTTCATCGATGAGTCTCACCGACGAAAGACGCCGAAGGAATAGTACTTTGTATTCCAGGTGAGTTGTTACAATTCTCTTAGAGACCGAACAAAGCGGTCTTTTCGACTGTTTGATGATTTGGGAAAGACAGGTTTGTGGACTAAAAGGGCGTGCGGTGTGTGTGAGTGAGCGCATGTCGAGACGACGTGGTTTTGGGGAGAGTCATACGAGGGAGGCCAAACGACGCCATATTTGGATGGTGTGAGTGATCGGAGGCAATATAAGGGTAGGGTAGTGGTGGTGGGGGTGGCGCTGACGGTGGCGGCGTGTGTGTTTGCATCGGTGGTGGTAGGGAGAAGAGTAAGGAGTAGGAGGAAGTGGAGGAGAGTGTTGGGGGTGCTGGCGGAGCTGGAGGAAGGGTGCGCTACTCCGGTGGGGAGGCTGAAGCAGGTGGTGGACACCGTGGCCGTGGAGATGCATGCTGGGCTGGCCTCCGAAGGGGGCTCCAAACTCAAAATGTTGCTCACCTTCGTCGATCGTCTCCCCAATGGGTAATCACACAAATACATGAAAAAATAAATAAAACCGGGTATCGGGTTTTTAATCTGGTACCCAGATTTTAATCCGTATCCGGACCGCTTAGGTCCAGGTTTTACCATCTGGATTTCAGCCCGGATTAAATCCAGGCCGAAACCCAGAACCGGAATCTGGTAAAATCGGATTCCAGACCGGGTCAGATTTTAATCCAGCCCGTATGAACAGTCCTAGGACAAAGGATGACAGGTTTTCAGTGAGGAGTGCTTATCACATGGAAAAGGCACGAGATCAAGAAGAGAAGGGTCAAGCCTCTTGTAGCAACAAACTCATGGGAGTGTGGAAACAACTGTGGAAACTAAAGGTACAGCCAGGTGATAAAGTGTTTTTATGGAGGGCATGTCTTGAGGCCCTCCCAACTCAAACCAATTTGCAGAAGAAAAGGATAGTGGACCACCCACTATGCCCTGTGTGCCATAAGGAAGAAGAGTCAGTGGTGCATGCAGTTTGGAGCCGTGTCTCAGCTAAGGATGTCTGGAGTCTAGCCTTTAAAAAGCTACAAAAAAGGTGTCTGTCCCCCTCATTGTTTGTGGATTTCTTTGAATCTCTCCTACACGTGTTGGATGAGTCTTCAATTCAAGAGTTTTTTGTAGTGGCTAGGAGGATTTGGTGGAGGAGAAACTTCCTTATCTTCAACAATGATTTCAAGCATCCCAATTCAGTAATAAGAGAAGCTCAAGCTACATTGGCCCTGCTGCAAGGAGAGAACAACAACATAACCTCCAATCCCACTCAGACTTGCCTATCTCCTGCTGTCTGGTCTAACCCTCCACCACAATGGTACAAAATCAATTGGGACAGTTCAGTAAGTAAGCAGGAAAGCCTAGTAGGAGTTGGAGTGATTGTAAGAGACTGCGAGGGGCCGTCATGGCAACCATGAAACACAACAAGCATTTGTTCCCAGACTCTTTACCTGCTGAATCATATGGGGCTCTCCAAGCTGTCAAGTTTGGGGTGGATTTAGGCTTGAGACAAGTCATCTTAGAAGGTGATTATTTGCAAGTGATAAATACTCTCCGTGAAGATAAGGAAGGCTTTAGTAGTGCATTAATGTTCTTATCTGAAACAAAAGTATTGTTGAAACAGTTTGCTAAATGGGAGATTTCTCATGTTTGGAGAAATGGCAATGTGTTGGCCCATGTTTTAGCAAAAGATTCTCTTTCCATTTCTGATCTAGTTGTAACAGTGGAGGATGTTCCTCAATGTATCTTCCCTTTAATTCAATGAAATGGTCCAAGAGTTTTCCCTTCAAAAAAAAAATCTTGGTTAACAAGGTTTCGAATAGAACATAATACAAAGCATTTCTCTTATGTGCTGAATGGCTTGCAAGATCATCTCCAAAAACACCACAAGCAACCCCAGCTGGCGGTCGAGATCTAACTCTGCTTCAATCATTCTTAGCCAAGGGTTCACATTCATCACCATGATTTGGTTTTGCTACAACTTCTACGATCCCAAATGAAATGGTAGTTGAAACTAATAGAGTGAGATTCCTTAAGAGTTGAGACCTCAGTAAGTTAACAACCAACATACACAGAGATAATACATACATGGTAGATAATAAACATGAAGTGAATGCATGAAATGCAAAGAAAATATTTGCTTCTTCATTCAGATTTCTCAACATCTTTCAGAGAATTTAGATACACATTTTCTTACAGAGAACATTTCATACTTTTTCTTTTCCTTCTCATTTCTTTTCTTTCTCAATCATATGGTAACATCATGGCTACCCATTTTGCACCATGAGTACCTACTAGGAATTCTTTAACGGGAACTAGTTAAATTTTGTTGACTATTCTTCATTAACCTAGGGGTTACCATTCCATTTTTAATCACTTCAGAGTAGACAAAAGAGCTCTACTAGGATAATCCTCCATCCTAGTATTCGGTCATGACAAAAATGTTGTTCATGCTATGATCATGACAAACATGTTTGATGACATGTGCTTCTTTTTGTAACAAGTTTCACACTTCATTTAGATTGAAATATTTTCATGCTTCATGCCAAAGAGTACTTGTTTATGAAAAATCTCATAATAACTAACATGTCATATAATGACCGAATGCTCATAAAATACTGCAAGACATTTCATGATCAAAATAGCATTTATAACATGAATGATGCGTTTACTCAAAGTCATATAAATATTATCCAAGACAAAGTTAGAGGCCAACTTAATTACAAACTTCTTAAATTTAGGAAGGAATTGGCTAAAACAAGAGATGTGTTACAAGTTAGAATCTTAAGAGGCATTTAAGAATCATACTTAACCTATCAATGCTTTAAATTACTCACTAATCCAAGTGATCTTATAACTTCCATAAACAACTTTCTAGTACCTTGCATCATGCTATTTCTTTGTCTAATCTGTGGCATATACTTATGCTAAGTGATCATGTTAATTCCTTTGTGATGCTATCATCAATTTGAATTATAGGCCAACTTTTTCATGTGACTCATACATTTGTAAGCAAAAGCATCATAAACCACTAGTAACCCGAGGTATGATTGATGATCAACTCAAGATAGGACTTCAATACTAGGCATGGCATGTTTTAACTAATTTTCATTTGATCTTTTTAACTTCTATATATAACATATCTTGATCATTTTAATAACCTTAGAACAAAACTTACGACACCATCATTGAGACCTATACCTAAGCATGCATCTTTTATCTTGTTATGTAAACCTTCATATTAACAAGAATCCATACTCAATATTCTTGCTCGTGCATCCATCAATTCATTAAGGTAGATCACTTACCAACTTTGAGCATTCCTTCAAGTACTAGGCTAGGGCTCTCTTGCACTCTTTTTGGAAACCTTTCTATATATCACTCACTTTATTTTGCATGTATTGTGATGTGAAGAAAGGTAGGAGGGGCTCTATTTATAGGCTTCATAAGAGGAAGAAGATCAATCAACAAGCAACTCTTACCATGGTTTACTCGACAACTCACCCTTGTTCCTACCATGGTGGTTTCGGCTAAGGGTTAGGATGAAGATCTCTCTTTGTTTTCTTATGCACAACTATAGGATCTTAAGCCTACCTTAGGATGGAAATCATTTCTGATCTTGTGGGCCGTGGAATGCAAGAAATTTCAGAGTTGAACAAGTTCCCACGAACTTGGCTTGATCATACGCGGATTCTTTCTCTTATTCAAAACTATTGTCTAAACCACTAGTTTTCCTTAGCTAGTCTGATTTCTAGGGCCTAGTAGATGCAAAATTGATTCCTCCCTTGCAGAAGAAAGAGATTAGGGTGAGTGACACATATCTTGGTGGTGGAAGAGAAGTGGATGTGTTGGTCCTTGCCGAGAAGAGACATTTGGCTTCATCAATGCTTCATTCAATCTCCCTTCAATCTTTTATAGTTGAATCTAGGTTTAGGTATCAAGTGATGGCTGAATGCCATGGTTACTTCATTTTAGCTTGGGAATCAAGGTGGCATGGGAATAGGAAGTGGTTTGGAAGAAAGCTCATCATTGTAATCGACTATAGTTCCAACTTTGTTTGTGTGCTAGGGATGCATCCTACAACCTCTTTGTAGATTTGACTCCCCTCTTCAATGTTCTCTATTAAGGTTATGAAATGTCAGATTTTTTTCTTTCCATTCCTTGACTCAAACCTATTGTCTTACTCTTAGGGTACCCGATTACGCTATTGATGCTTGGAGTGGGGTGCAAGGATGTTGACATGTCGTTAGGGAACTTGACATGGGTTGGCACTTCTCCCATGCTTGATACAATGTGTATAGAGACTAGTTTGAGATGGTGGAGCTTTGGTGACAAGTGGAAGAAAACAAAAATCAACTTTGATGTCAGGGGTGTCAATCGGTCGGATTGGGTCTTTTTGGTTTCTTTTGTCTTTGTTCGTTCCATCTCTTGACCAAGACTTCATGGGGGCCAAGGAAATCTGACCATGTGGAATCTTTCATTCTTTTTGCTTGGGGGAAAATATTATAACTTCAAGAAGTTCTACCTTTGTCTATTGGATGGTGTGAGAAGTGTTGGGTCTGATTGAACTCTTGTGATATGTACTTCATGTGGATGTGTAAGAGTTTGTGTGTCATCCCCTATCCTTTTCATGGTTCATGTTTCTAAGTAAATAAGATGGTAGGTCTAAGCTTAGGCACACAACTCTATCCAAGTCGGACAAAGAAACATGGTGGCATGTAATGGAAGTATTTAGTTGGTGTTGGTTAGTGATTTGTCATGAAGCTTAGGGAATGGACATGCCTCATGTGATTATGACATGTTTTAATACTTAATATTATCATCAGTCCAATTAAAAGAGGTCAAGGTTAGAATCTTAAAATTTTCCTTAAAGGGTCTCATGGCCGATTGTCATTATAGGTTAGTTAACTTGATTCATTGTTTTGATTTTGTATTACTAATTTCAAAATTTGTTTCTTTGAATATTGGAAGAGTATGACTTTGGAACCAGGTAGTCCTTTGGCACTACTTATGAGATAAAATGTTGAATTCCTAAGGTTAAGGGTGTGATGCAAGTTTTCCAAACTTGGCCTTCAAGTTGGGCAACTCAGGCCCTAAGTTGGTGTTTTTGGCCTAGGCTTGGTTTTGGGCCTAGCTTGTGGGCTTCAAATTGGGCCTTGGGACAATTAGGGTTTGGGATTTGTGCCCATTCAAATGGCGCCCTACGAAGCTCTATCGGAAGGAAATATAGGTCTCCCATGTATTGGGATGAAGTAGGAGAAGGAAAAATTTACTGTGCAAAGATTCTTCAAGAGATGAAGAATCAATATAGATAAAAAGGACAAGGATGAAGGCTACCCAAGATAGACAAAAGAGCTATGCTGAACGTAGAAGGATAATGATGGAAAATTCCATTGGTTAAGGTTTTATGATGGAATCACGATATTGAAGAGGCTCCGTGGGAAAGGAAGCCAATATGACAAACAAATACCCCTATTTGGTGGGCTTGTGAATCGTTTGATATCACATCATGGCATTCACATCCATTCATGCACACGTGGCATCCATTGTTATTTCGCCATGTGACCCATATTATTTCTCGTCATTTTCAGTTGCACCATGACCGGTAATTGTAGGATCACTCATCTGACTTATATGACCCCAAGTTAACTTCGAAGACTGAGGGCCAAGCAACGACGGAGATGACTAGACAATATGGTCGACAAAGTTTGGACTTAGCAAGAGAGGTTGTAGTACCATAGGATTCATATCCTCGACCGTGATGGGAAGGATAACATCCGTATGAGGAGAGCATTGCCACATGAGAAGCATCAGCCTTAGGTCCAGATGGCTTAATGTTGTGTTAGACCGACTCTCTCGATTACTCTAGATAGCCAAAGTTTAGCTAGGTAGCCGAGCAGGAACCACTATATCTTGACCCCATTCCCCTTGACACATAAGATATTTCTAACTCTTATTCGAGTCACATTCATATCCGTATGGAGGGAGATCCCTGGCTTGAGAGCGAGGAGTTTAGGCAGTGGAGGTTCCATGAGGTGAGAGTTAATACTTTCTACGATTCAGAGGAGGATGAGTTTTATTATCACACTTAGGACGAGATGTTAGAGGATGGCGATGAGAGACCCCCTGAGCTATAGCATAGTGGTAAGTCACACTTAGCTTTTGTTTGATCCATGTCTTACTTTTTACTATGACCCCCTATTTCAAGGACAAAATCTTGTTTTAAGGGGGGGAGGATGTAACACCCCGCTTCATTGACCATTAGGATTAATCTTTAAATGCCTTAGTGTAAGCTTATGATTTTGGACTTCAAATATTTTTTATATATTATTTTATTATTTTATAGACTTATTTAGATTATGGCACTTAGTGTCATTAATTATTAAGCTTGAAGGTTAAGATAAGCAAGCTTATTAGTGATTCTATTAAGGCTCTTAGAACTTTAGGACACATTAAAGTCCTAGATGTAGAAGCCTTAAAGCAAGCATCAAACAAATTTAAGTCTTGATAGGATAAGGGTGGCCCAAGTTTAAGGAAGACATAAGGCGTTTTTGGGCCTAACTTGGTGTATGTTTTACCTATGGCCCAATTATGTCAAGTCAAGCCTTTCAAGCCCCATATTTGTGAATCTTGAGGCCTCTGAAACCAAGGCCTCCCGTTAACCCACTCCCAAAGCCCATGAACCATCAACTCACACTCATGGCCTTTTAAAGCCCAATGAGGCCCAAATTCTTGTTTTGCTTTTTTTCACTCTTCAATTTGAAAGCCAATACAACATACCATGGGTTCCTTCAAGCCCATATTATACCCTAATTGATTATTTGAACTCAAATTAGGTTTCAAAATTGGGTTAAGGTCATTAATCAACTTACCCATGATTAATGATCTTTAAACCATGTTTTGGAGCTTCATTTTCTTTCTTAGTCTTTTTAGCCTTTTGTTCTGAAATATTCTTGTTCCATTATTCAATTGCATCATTCATAGATCATATTAGAACCCTAGATAATAAACCTCCACACATGTCATTAAGAGTAATGACATATCAAAATCCAAAACTACACCAATTGGCACACATGTGTTCTCTTGTGTGCAATGGACTGAATTGCCCCTAACCCAATCTTTTTGTGCCTTTTTATCAAGGGTAGTATGGTCCTCAAACACCTCATATGATCCCTTTAGAGCCAGACCAAGTCTTGGATGAATTTGGTTCCAAGAACCAAACCAAAACCTCAAACCAATTGCACCCTAAGCACTAGTTGGATGGGAACCGGGTTGGTTCCATTTTAACCCCACTTCTACCTATGGTTAAGCCACCACCACGTGCCACCTCCATCACAACCCAATCCCCAAGATGCCCTCAAGACCATCATGAGAATTTGACCAGATTTTTCCCACAAAAAGAAGATACCAAGCCTATGGCATCAAGCCACCCTCACTCGGCAACCCACTTCCCTTCACCTTTTACCTTTGAGCTACCTCTTCATCATCACTTGGCAGCTAATCCCCCACCTTCCACCACCTGTAAAATCCTTCCAAGAATGACTCTGATCTGAATAAAACAACTATGAGGAGAGGACAAGAGGATGAGTCAATGGCATGATCAAAACTATCCATGATGTCATACCCGTCGGCTACATGCTTGGTTTTATAAAGCTTCTTCTTTTATTTATATTCAAATGATGCACCAAGACAGCACCTGCACCCTCTCCTTGTATGGAAGCCCATGGAAATGGAAGAAATCATTTGATTTGAGGCACTATTCACCTACACAAGGTGATGCAAACAAGCTGAAAATCTCATCTCCTTGCACCACCACCCATTTCACCCAATCCCCTTGAGGTTAGGCCAATGTCACCTCCCGCATTGGTTCCTATTAAAAGCACCTCCACTCCCTCATTTCCTCCACACATCATCTCCAAACTCCTCTTAAGCATTGAGAGCCTTCTTCCCCCTTAGAGTTTAGTGAGAGTCCCAAAGGTGTGAGTGTTTGAGTGTTCTTGAAGTTCTTGTGAGTTCTTGTGTTGGAGGCTTGAGTGGGCCATGAAAATTGTAAGTTTTCTTGATCTAGATCTTAATTTACACGTGAAGTCTTGTTTTCAAGTGTTGGAGTAAATTTAGAAAGGGTTACCTGTTTGATTCAAAATCAGGTTCATTAAGAATGGATTAAGTGTTTGAATTGTTTTAAGTGAAAATTTTAGCCATGGCATGTCTAAACATATCTTTATATAATTTATTAATATCTTAGAATGATCACTGAAGGTTTGATTTTGAGATTGGAAGCACGATAGGTTTTAATTCTACCTTGTGTTGATCATCAAGCATGCATGGTTTTTAATTAAGTTTTGATTAAGGCATGAAGCTTTGGTTTATTTCACCTAGGGTTGATCAATGAGCATTTAGAAAACCTTGTGATTGGGATAAGAATGAAAATACATGTTTTGGTGAATTTTGAAAGCATGCCTTTGTTATTTAGGTCAAGAGCATCATGGTTGATTAATTGATGATTAAGGAAGATTAAGGTTTTTAGGCATGATTAAGTATTGGGATGGACTTGCTCACCCAAGAATTTTCTTTTATCATGTCATTAAGGACTATAGTAATTATTTTTGATTAAATAAAATTTCCTAAGCTTGCATTCATAGGGATCAACAGTTGAAAACACACTTAAATATCAACTAGAGTGCATGCCAGAGGTTGGGCATGTTTGAGCTAGTTCTACTTTGAATTTTACAAGTTTAGGGATATAGATATTTTTAGAATATGAAAATATGAGGTCCACAAAATTTGGTTAACTTTGAGGTTTGTTTGCAAATAGTGAAAAAGTTAGGGCCTTAGTGACAATTTTTGAGAGTTTAGGGATATTTTTGTAAATACCTAATTTTGAAGACTTTTTATTATCAACATCTTCCTGTAGTGGTATAAATCCTAACTTAGTATAAATTTTATCTCGGCCGCTGTGACCTTTCAAACTCAGGAAGTTAGTAAGTTGGCCTCTAGCTTACACCTTGATTAGTTGTTTATGATTTATTCATAAATGCCACATTCATGTTATAATTGTTAATTTGGGCATAAAATATCATGTTATATGATACATTGAGTATATACATACATGACTTGTAATATTTTCACTATTTTTAGCATATTGCATATAAATATCATTTTCACAAGAAAGTTTGCTACACACATGTGATTATAACTACATTTTTCAAACATAGCATGAAAGTGAATTTCATCATGACGTCAAAGGCTAGGATGAGGAATTATCCTAGTGATTGAGCTGAATTTTTGCATTCTTAATGCTTTTAGAACCAATATATCTTAATTCTTTCATTATTTTATCATTGGTTTTATATGGAAAAATGAATAAATCAAAGTTGTGATTTTAATTGATTAAAAGCATGAATTTCTGCTCTAATTTTATCAACTGTTGATTAATATGGATTATGGTACATATCGCTCAAGCGGCGGCTTCTGGCCGCTCGAGCGAAGTCAGGCAGATTCAAACGCTCGACTTCCGCTCGACAGTGGGCTCGAGCAAGTTGCGGGAAAAGAGATCGCTTGAGCGGAGGTATTTGGCCGCTCGAGCGAATTCAGGTAGAGTCGAACGCTCGATGTTCACTCGACATGCCGCTCGAGCTAACTTAGGTAGAGTTGAACGCTCGATGTTCGCTCGACACTTTGCTCGAGCGAATATCGTATTTTATAGATCAGGGTTTATTCTGCCATCAGAATATATATATGTTTTTTTTTTACATCTTATGGGGACCTTTGGCCTGGAAAACTCTGTTTTGATTAGAGAAACACTTAGAATTTATTTTTTCTTTGATTTTCGTTCAGATTTGGAGAGGAGGATTCATACAATCGATCATTCACGCAGCTACACAATTTCCACTGGATCATTCACTCACACTGCAGCAGATTGAAGAACTCCTTGAGGCAGCTCAGCCTCCTCCACCGCTTCGAATCTTCATCTCCATTCAATTGGCTTGATCTTTTCAATTCCCTACTTGCTATTTCATTTCAATTTTAAGTTTCTGAATTATTTTGGAGAATTTTGATTTAGACGTTTGAGTAATTTATTTGTTATTCATTTAATTCATATTATTTATTTTTATCGTTTCATTAAGCTTTCATTTTAATAGTGATTACAATTACGGTGGTTTAATTTGAGAATTTGTGATTTGAATACAATAATGAACCCTAGAACAATGATTTTGGGGCTTTTCATTTTTCAGTGCATGTTTTGTCAATTACTTTCTAATTTAGTTTAATTCTTAATTTAGTTTTATTAATTTCTGAGTTTAATCTATTAGTCTTTTACATTCCAATCCGACAATCAAAATCTAAAAACATGAATCTAGTCCATGACTAGTACCCTTTTCCATCCATTGCACATACTATCATTTTATTTTCTCTTTGTGAAGCTTTTCACCTTTTTCAACGAGTTTGATTTTTAAGTAACTTTCCCTGAGGAGACGATCTAGGAATTTATTCCTAATTATTACACGACATCTTCCTGCACTTGGGATAGCTTTAGTGCTACTCATTTTTGAGTGAGTCACCTAGTGGAACTCCTCTGTCTACTTTGGAGTGTTTAAAAATGGAGTGGTAACCCCTGGGTTGAAGAATAACATTCAACGGGCTTCGAAAGGGTTCTTTTTAAAGAATGTTGGAGTGAAGTCAAATGTTATGACACCTAAGGCTAGTGGGTGCGCGTGTTATGATATTATGTTATGTTACCAATGCCTTGGGAATGTGTCTAGAGACTACATAGTTTCAATGTGAGTTGTACTACGGTCTCTAGCAGGTACTCACAGTGTATATGGGAAACTAATGATGATACTATACGTTATGATGTTATGATTAAGTATGAATTGCTAATAATGATGAAACGTTATGATGTTTTTGCCAGTGGTAGTGAAAAAGTTCTTTATAAGAAAATGTGTGTCTCAGTTTTTTTAAAAATATTGGGGAATCTAGATGGGAGACACACTGCATTTTCTGCATTTCATGCCTTGCATACTTATTGTTCATCATGCATACTTTATCTTTTTGCACGTTGTTTGTTTAATTTATTGAGATTTCAAGTAAAGTTTACCCCTTGTGGACCCACTATGATAGAATTAGGGTTAGGACTCGACAAGGACGAACTAGATGGACCCGTGGATCCAATTGATTGAGGAGGAGTTAGACCTTGAGAAAAGACTGGATCTCATCTTGATGTTTATAGCACTAGCACTTCGTGCTCTAGAATGCAAGAAATAGTTGATCTAGCTTTGGAGAATTTTTATGATGATTAGTTGTAGTAAGATTATGATACTATTTTCTTTGAACTCATGATGGTTATGAATGAATTGAGATGCTTTTAGTTATTCTAGCATAAGTTTTATTTTGTCATCCTTAATCTACTTTGAATATTGCATTTCGCTAGTTGCATTTATAGGCTGGATGCATTGCATATTAACTGTCACGTATGGGGGTATGTAACCTTGTGTTACATGTCCCGATGCTTAGTCTCCGTTCCATGCTAGGTGGAGGTTGGGAGTGTCATACTAGAAGTCACAAGATGTAATTGGTTTAGTCCTTAAAGCCACAAAGATAATAAAAGATAAAAATTGTTTTAATATGGTCCATTCTCTACTACCCCTATGATTTTCTTGATAGGCTTATGGTGTGTGTTACAACTAGTGTAGACATGAGTAATTTTTTGTACTTTGTTTCTCAGCTGCATAAAATGTGAATATAAAGTCTAAAATATTTTATCTGAGTATATGATAATTATATGCTTAGTACTCTGTTATGATATGATATTGCATCTAAAAATTAAAATCTTGAGATCATTATTTAAAGTAAAATAAAAACAAAAGGAAATTATCTTCACTTTATAATTCTTTTGGACATGCATTCAACTACATAATACAAGTGATGATGGTTTTTAGGAGAAAGCATGCAAGGTGGAGTTATGGACGAAACAAGGAGACAGAGACTTGTAGCAACAACGGTGATAGCGTTAATTATCACGAACATGATGATAATGAGAATGCAAGCTGCCAATGCTCCACTACCTGATCTTCGTAAGTGTGTTGAAGAATGTGTTAAACTTTGCCATCAGAAAAGGAGCTGGTTGTCGATGTCGGGATGTGCTACACCTTGTATAGATTTCTACAGGAGCTGATTAAAGCTCATTCTTCCCCTCCCCTGCGAATACGATTGTTAATTTAATATGATTCCATGTGTGACGCCCCCAACTTCTACGTACAAACACGTGAAAATTGAGGCGTCGTGATGATAAAAACTCCACTCACACATCCCATCGCTAAGTGACAAGTGCATGTACATGTAAAAAGTGTTCAACAAAAATTAATGCAACAGAATAATTAAAGTCGGCCAACTAAGTACCAGAATTTTTTAAATACAAATTCACTTAAATTCAAGCGTTACAAAAGTATTACAATTATCTGAAGAAAAATAAAATTAAACCAAAATATAATAACCAGAAGTGGGACATAAATCTCATCCCATGAGAAAGTGATCCTTTATCACTACTTCGGCGGAACCGCATCCTTAGGCTCTGCATCATTATCTACAAAAAAATCTACAGCACCAAGAGATGGTGCCGCAGGTAAGTAATAATCCAAATAGCCTACAAGCTAAAAATACATTCATACAATAATAATATGCATGACAAATGCATGAAAACCGAAAATCATTTTCCCAAAAAATGAATATTTTTCAACACACGCCAAAATCTCAATTTGGCCCAAAAATATATCCAGTCCATTAAAACATCTGCCATTCTTTCAAAAAATGGCCCAACATCAAATCTCGCAATTTTCTCAGAAAATAGCCCAAATATCCAATTAACCATGTAGGCAGGAATCGCAGGTGGGACTCTACCAACATCCCTACCGCGTGCACCGTAGGCAGGAATCACAAGCGAGACTCTACTACCATCCCTGCTTACCACCACCCCTACCACGTGCACTGTAGGTAGGAATCACAGGCGGGATTCTATCACCGTCGTTGCTTGCCAACATCCATACTGGGTTCACCGTAGGTGGGAATCAAACTGTTCATTTCAAATACACCCAAAATCATTTCTCACATAAAACCCAGTTTTTAAATATACATATGAACATGCATGTCATTATGCGAAAACCCAATTTTCATTTTGCAAACATGAACATGTGTGCACTATGCAATGTATGACACGAAACAAATATCCAACAACCAACAACCAACAAATCGCAACATCAACCAATCACACAAACAACTCTGTTCTCCATTCTAACATACTACCGACTCCTCAGACTCAGTCTGGCACAACCAACCAATTTCACAGAATAATTGTTATTACAAAATATATTTAAATCTCAAAGGTTATTTAAAAAATACTTACAGCGCTATAATATAATTTTTAAATGATCAATGAGTTGCAAAAGGCATTAGCAAAGCAACGTCACAGTGCAAAATGCACTATGGCTGTGGGTCTCAAAATACCTAAATTTGAACGGAGATAAAGGAAGGCTAGGGTAGACCTTAGAGGTGTTGGTGAAGTAAATGGAAGTAGTGGTTGGATGTGGGTGGCGGCGTAGGCGGCGGTTGAAGGCCAAAAGGCTCCAATAAAAAAATGTGATGGTTGAGCTTCACCGGTGGTGGATCGAAGCAAGGAATGGGTGGTTTGCATTGTTGGGAGGCCAGTGATAATGTGGTGAAGATATGGTGGCCAACGTGAGACGAAGGCATTGGAACACAAAAAGGCCGCGGCTTGGATTCTGTTGTGGCAGTTAAAGGCGACACAAGAGGGGTTGATATTGGAAGGGGAGGGATGCCGGTCGGAGGTGAAGAGAATGGGCGGGGTTGATGGGACCCAAGGTGGACCAAGTTACAAAGATCCTTTGCAAGTTTCAGATGGGGCAATTACAAAATCAAGAGCTAGGAAGATCAAGGAATCTATGCATGGATGAGGGTGCAATCCACTTGAGACTTGTTTAGAAAGAGCCCAACATTCAAGATGAGCTTGAGAAGCAGAGATCCAGTTTTCATTCATGTGATACACTACGGAAGACACGACTTGGGCTTATTGTTATTGAAGGTCTTGGACTTATTTATTTCATTAAAAGCTTATTTTATTAGTTTAGAATAAGTGGGCTTGAGAATGTCAGCCATAAATATGTCTTATTTCTAATGAATTAGGATTTTTGGGAAGGCCTTGTATTTTGGCCAAAGGCTTATTTGGAAAGTTATTATTTTATGTGAACTATGGTTTTAGAAGTTACTGTAGCGCAACACTGTTCACACTACAGTACCACGGCTCACTTAGGGTTTTGGGGGATTGTTTATTTAAACCAATTATAGCCTCATTTGAGGAGATTATACATTATTGTAATTGATGAATTTTTTTCATTGGGAGTTGAGTTTATCTCCTCTTGTTCTTGATTGAACGTTTGAACTTGTCAAAGGTAAATCATAACCTTTGTGGCGTTCCTCTTTTGTAATCTGGGTTCTTAAGACAGGTTTTTCAACGGGTCTAGATTTTCATGTAATCTAGGTTCTTGAAATAATTTCTCATCGGGTCTAGATTCCTCCATCCAATAGACTTGATATTGGCTTTCTTGGGTTTGTTTTTTCGATATTATTGTTAGGTCTCAAAGCGAGTCAATTGGGGTTCACATCATTTGGTATCTGAGCCAGGTTTCCAATCAGGTCTGATTCTATCTTTTATTTATTAAGTCTTTAATTCTAGGCCACCATTATTCTAGGGTTGAAAACAAAAAAAAGCACAGAAATTCATTTTTGCATAGGGTTGCCAAAATATGCACCATCTAGGGTTTGAAATTTTTAGGATTTCATTGATTTTCTTCTATTTCCTTATCAATTTGTATGTGTTTGAATTCAATTGTTTGATTATCACAATTGAATATTTTTTTTTGTGGTTGAATTATTGAGAAAAGAAGAGAAAAGAAAAGAAAAAAAAAGAAAGGGAAAAAAAGAAAAAAAAAAAAGGAAAAAAAATTGAAAAAAAAATTCCGAATTTTGATTTTATTGATTGAGCCTTATCTTTAAAGGGACTGAATACATCTTTCTAGTTGATATCTTATTTCAAAATTACTCTTTCCATCGTATAAATTCCGTGATTCTCGTGTCGTTTCTTTCCTTCCGTGTTTCTATTGTTCTTGTTTCTTGGATCTTATTGCTAGTTGGGATTAAACAAGGTTGCTTTGTCTTGATTGAGTTCAATTAGTTATGAAAGAACTTGAATGGGAAAATTTGAGGTAAAAGGCAAGAGAGTATGAGATTATTATCGGAAAAAAAAAAGAAGCCAATTCAAAGTGAAACACAAGTGGAGTGCCATCATTTGAGTGTAAACACGTAAGGGAGCGTGTGAGATCCTTTCTTTTTCCAATAACATTTTTTTTGTAGCACATTACAATGTCTCACCACAGTGGCTCATCTCCTAAGGGGATAGCAGATAACTCATTTTTGTTGCAGGCCATGCAACAACAATTTGAGCGGATGAACATGCTATTGGGGGAAATGGAGGATAGGATGAATAAACAACAAGCAGAGATTAGAAATTTGCAAGGTTGGAGAAATCGGAGGCGACGTGAGCCTAGGGTTGAAAATGCATATAAGAATGAAAGAGATGATGAGGATGAGGAAGACCTAACATCTGAAATTGAGTTGGGTAGACATAGCGGAGTTAGGTGTGAAAGAGGATTTGAGGGGAATCTAGGGGGTCAGGATGGTGTCAATAAAGACTTGGGGAACATCAAAATAAAAATACCATCTTTCCAAGGTAGAACTGACCCAGAGGTTTATCTAGAGTGGGAGAAAAAAATAGAGTTGGTATTTGATTGCCATAATTACTCTGAGAAGAAGAAAGTGAAGTTGGTGGTAATTGAATTAACTGATTATGCAATTATTTGGTGGGATCAATTAGTGACTATTAGGAGGAGGAATCATGAGAGGCCTGTAGAGACATAGGGAGAGTTGAAAGCTCTCATGAGGCAAAGATTTATACATAGTCACTACTATAGGGACCTTTATCAAAAGCTCCAAAATCTTACACAGGGATCTAGGAGTGTGGAGGATTACTATAAGGAGATGGAGGTGGCTATGATTTAGGCCAATGTAAAGGAGGACTGGGAGGTCACCATGGCTAGATTTTTGAGTGGTTTGAATAGAGACATAGCCAATGTGGTTGAAACAACATTATGTGGAGATAGAGGACATGGTGCACATGGCTATAAAGGTGGAGAGGCAATTAAAGAGAAAAGGGGCAGCAAGGTACACTTCGGTTTCTAGCACTACTTAGAAAACAAAGTGGGATAGGAATGATCCTGCTGAAGGAAAGATAAAGATCGAACCACCTAAGGGCAAAGATGAGGGACCTAGCAGCAAACCCAAGGTAGAATCTCAACCTTCAAGGAATAGATATATTAAATGCTTTACGTGTTTGGGTTTAGGGCACATCGCTTCTCAATATCCAAATAAGTGAGTGATGATTATGCATGACAATGGGGAGGTGATGACTAAGAGTGAGGATGATCGTGATGACGTGCCCGAATTGATTGATGCTAGTGATGACGAATGAGTGATATACACCGTGAGTGAGTTTCTTATTGCCAGGCTTGCTCTCAACTCACACATTAAGGTGGATGATGCCGAGCAATAGAGAGAGAGAGAGAACATTTTCCATACTAGATGCCACATCAACAACAAAGTATGTGGTATGATCATTGATGGAGGGAGTTGTACTAATGTGGCTAGCGCTACTTTGGTTGAGAAATTGAATTTACCAACCTTAAAACACTCTAGATCATACAAATTACAGTGGTTGAATGATTGTGGGGAGGTTAGGGTGGATAGAAAAGTGTTAGTTCCTTTTTCAATTGGGAGGTATCAGGATGATGTGCTTTGTGATGTTGTGCCTATGCATGCTGACCATATTTTGTTGGGGAGGCCGTGGCAGTATGATAGGAGGGTGACACATGATGGGTTCAAAAACATATACAGCTTTATAAAGGAGGGCAAAACAATCAAACTTGCTCCTTTAACTCCAAGCCAAGTCTATCAGGACCAACTGAAACTGAAAAGTAAGGTTGCTCAGAAAAGAAAGAGTGAAAATGAGAATGATCAAGAAAGAAAGTGTGAAAGTGAGGTTGATAAAAAAAGAATGAAAGAAATTGAGATTGATAAAAAGAGAAAGGGTGAGAGTGAAGTTGATCAAAAAAGAAAGAGGGTAACTGAGATTGATCAAAAAAGAGAGAATGAGTTGAAAAATAATTGTGAGGCTGAAAGTTCAAAAAAATATGTTGAAAAAGAGAGTGAAAAAGAAAAAGAGAGTGAAAGAAAAAAAGATAGTGAAAAGAAAAAGGAGAGTGAAAAGAAAAGCTGGAATGAAGAAAGTGAAAAAAAAAAACAAAGAGAGAAGTGGGTTTTTATACTAAGGCGAATTTTAATCCTAACGAATTTAATGAATCTTTGCCTAGTATTGTTATTTCTTTATTGTAGAGATATCAGATCATGATTCCTACTGGTGTGTTTAGTGGATTGCCACCTATTAGAGAGATAAAGCAATACATTGATCTTGTGCCAGGTGCGACAATCCCTGGCCGACCTTTATTTGAAGAGCATAAATCCTTGATGCACTTGAAGGGACAAGTTAAGTTAGATAGAATGCATACCAAGTGGGTTCAATTCATTGAGACCTTTCCTCATGGAATTCAATATACACATGGTAAGAAAAATTTTATGTTTGATGCTTTATCAAGAAGGTATGTCCTTGTTATTATTTTAGATTCAAAATTATTGAGACTTGAATATAATAAGAAATTGTATGTTAATGATGATGACTTGGCTAGTGTGTATACAATATGTGAGAAAACATCGTTTGGTAAGTTCTATAAACTAAATTGGTACTTGTTTAGAGATAATATAATTTTTGTGCATAATAGTTCTATGTGTGAGTTGCTTATGATTGGAGCACATGAAGTTGTTTTGATGGGACATTTTGGTGTAAAGAGGACCCTAGAAGTGTTGCACGACCATTGGTGGGAGTATTGTTTCCCATTCATTGAGTTTGCATATAATTGAAACGGTCCCTTTTGTGTAAAGAAGAGTTTAGGAGTATTGCATGAATATTTTTGGGAGTATGGTTTGCATTCATTGAGGTCGCATATAATCGGAGTGTCATTTTGGTGTAAGGAAGACTTTAGATATGTTTCATTAATGTTTGTGAGACTATCATTTTCCATTCATTGAATTGTTGCATGAACGTTTGAGAGAGTATCATCTGTCATTATTAGAGTTTACATATAATAAGACCATGCATACTACTATTTCTCATTCCTCTTTTGAAGTTGTTTTTGGCTTTAATCCACTTATTCCTTTTGATTTAATGCCTTTACCTGTTGATGACAGAAGTAGCTTGGATGGACATTTCCAAATTCTTGATAAAATTAATGATACTTCATATTTAGTGGATCTTCCAGGTAAGTATCATGTGCTTTCTATTTTAAATGTTACAAAACTTTTTTCCTTTGATCCAGGTGGAGGTTCGAGGACGAATCCTTTTGAAGAGAGGGGGAATGATGGGCCCCAAGGTAGACCAAGTTGCAAAGATCCTTTATAAACTTCAGATGGGACAATTACAAAATCAAGATCTAGGAAGATCAAGGAAGCTATGCATGGATGGGGGTGCAATCCACTTGAGACTTGTTTAGCAAGAGCCCAACATTCAAGATAGGCTTGAAAGGAGGAGATTCGGTTTTCATCCATGTGATATGCTATAGAAGACACGACTTGGGCCTATTGTTATTGAAGGCCCTAGACTTATTTATTATTAAAATAGCTTATTTTATTAGTTTAGAATAAGTAGGCTTGAAGATGTCAGCCCACACATGTCTTAATTCTAATAAATTAGGATTTTTGGGAAGGCATTGTATTTTGGTCAATTGCTTATTTGAAAAGTTATTATTTTATGTGAACTAGGGTTTTAGAAGTTACTGTAGTGCAGCACTGTTAATGCTACAGTACCGAGGCTCACTTAGGGTTTTGGGGGATTGTTTATTTAAACCAATTGTAGTCTCATTTGAGGAGATTAGACATTATTGTAATTGATGAATTTTATTTATTGGAAGTTGAGTTTATCTCCTCTTGTTCTTGATTGAACGTTTGAACTTATCAAAAGTAAATCACAACTTTTGTGGCGTTCCTCATTTGTAATCTGGGTTCTTGAGATGGCTTCTTCAACGAGTCTAGATTTTCATATAATCTAGGTTCTTAAAATAATTTCTCATCGGGTCTAGATTCCTCCATCCAATAGACTTGATATTGACTTTCTTGGGTTTGTTTTTCTGATATTGTTGTTGGGTCTCAAAGCGAGTCGATTGGGGTTCACATCAGGGGTAGTTTTGGCCAAGCCAGCGTGCGGCGGCGCATAGGTGAGGATGAAGAAAACAAACGAATGAGGAAGTAAACCTGTGGGTTTCGGGCTGGCTACCATGGCGGAAGAAGGCTGTGGGGATTGGAGATTAGTGTAGGGGAGATTGCTGGCAATTTAAATACAGTGACCTAATAAAATAAAATAATAAAATCCAACTATAAACTTATTTAAAATAAAGAGAATTTTAAATTGACAACAATAGTTAATATTAAAAAAGCACGTCAAAATAAATTTCACAACTTAAAAATCATAAAAGAAATTCAATGAAAATCTGATAAATTTAAAATAAGCGAACCAATTTTTAAATCAATTAAAATACTCATTCAATAAAAATATACTAAAATACGGGGTATCATATCCTCCCCCTTAAAAAATAAATTTCGTCCTCAAAATTTGTGAGGTCAAAAATCAGTGCTAAGCAAGATACAAGATACAACTCAGAACACTTGAAAAAACATCAACTATTCCCATACAAGCATGAGTAATGCTCTCCCAAATCCACTCCTATAGGTGATTCAATCATACCTGCACTAGTCTCCCCGTGGTACATCACGCCCAGTACTCCTAGGGTGACTATGTAATCTGAAATCTCCATTTCCAATAGAACCTTAATACAACACCCAATAAATTTCAATAATTATTATTTTCCTACAATAAATTGTATTAACCTCAATTGGCTCCTATGCTTTAACCTTGAAACCTTCATTGTATACTACACCTTGGTAACCTAATAGTCACTTCCGAAATTAATTTTCAATAAGCATAATTTGCACAACCAAATGATTAAACTCCGACTACAACTTCCAGTCACTACTAATTCCTCAAAATCAACACAAATTCGAACCCCTAAATATCACAAAATATCACGTTTACGCTACACACTTTGATAATTTGCCACATGCATAAAATTATGTACTCATAAATTAACACCTACCAAACCACTTATTCCAAGCCAAAATGAAACAAGGACCTATACTCTCCAAATCCACACACTCACAACTATTATGCGTCAATCTCATCCATCCTCAGTCAAAACCAATACTCCTCCAACGTACAAGTGATCCATTCCTACCATCTTCATCATTCAGACCTATACCCTCAAAACCAACAAGAATCATTTCCTAAATCCACACCATCTATTGTCTGAAAACTTGATATGGATCAATCCTAAGACCTATCACTATAACCTTGAGCTATAACAATTATTTTCCAGAATTCGATCCAAATCTTTAATCCTCAGAGAATTACACAACTAAATCAATACTTCCAATCCCCAAAGAAATATTCTTCCTTGAAAATTCCTATATCTATCATTCGACTATGATCAACCCCATCTTAATGGTTGCTACCTAATCAATCTCCAAAATAAATCAAGCTAGCACTCCAAACCTACAGAACTAAAAACTCAAATATATTATAAATCAGTCTTCCAAATTTGCAATCCTAAAACCTTAAATTTGCAAAATTCATTTTCCAAAATTTGTTAGATCGATGAACTTATTTTTGATAACAAAACAATCAACTCCCGAAACTTTAAAAATCTAAAACATTAAATAATAACAAATCATTTCCTAAAGTCTGCAAAACCTTAAACCTTTGGTCAAATTATCATAATTCAATCCTTGAAGTTCGTTGAACTCACAACCTCCTACTCTATAGACTATTTCATAAACTCCCTGGAATCTAAGACCTCAATTATTCTACTTCCCAAAAAGATCACCCAGACCATGCTATTCCCTTTAAGCCTCGATATTATAAAAAAAAACCCAAGCCGATAAAAATTCAAGCCTACTACTCTAAGCATTCATATCTAACAATAGCATTCTCGGTCATACCATCTTCTTAGCATAGCGTAACTCTTAACCCACTTTTCAACTCTAGACAAAAAAAAACAAAATTAATTAAAATAAAATAAATTCCATAAATAAAATAACATAATTTCAATTAAATTCAAATAAAATAAAATCAAATAAAATCAAATCAAATTGAGTTAAATAAAGTAAATTCAAATTTAATAAAATAATTTCAAATCAAATAAAATTGAATCAAATTAAATAAAAACAATTCAAATTAAATAAATAAAATAATTTCAAATTAAATCTTTAAAATTTTCTAATATTGCACCTATGGAACAAGTAGTTTTACCTAGAGTCGAACTGCTCTGATACCATCTATGACTCCCCCAACTCCCCCGTATAGACACATGAAAATTGAGGCGTCAGAATGATAACGACACAGGTCACGCATCCCATCGCTAAGTGCCAAATGTGTGTAAATGCAAAAAGTGTTCATAAAAAAATATAGTAAAACAGTCAAAGTCAGTCAACTAAGTACCAGAATTTTTTACATACAAATTTACTTAAGTACAAACGTTACAAAAGTATTACAATTATCTGAAGAAAAATATAATTAAACAAAAATATAATAACCAGAAGCAGGACATAAATCACAACCCACGAGAAAGTGATTCCCGATCACTCCTCTGGTAGAGCCGCATCCTTAGGCTATGCATCGTCATTTGCAACAAAATCTACGACACCAAAAGATGGTACCGCAATTAAGTAATAATCCAAATAGTCTGCAAAATAAAAATACATTCATGCAATAATAATATACATGCACATGATGACAGATGCACGAAACCCGAAAATCATTTTTCCCAAAAATGAATATTTTCTAATACACGCCAAAATCCCAATTTTGCTCAAAAACATATCCAGTCCATTAAAACATCCGCCATTTTTTCAGAAAATTACCCAACATCAAATCTCGCTATTTTTCCATAAAATGGCCGAAATATCCAATTAACACTACAAGCGGGACTCTACAACTATTCCTACTTACCAGCATCACTACCACGAGCACCATAGGCAAGAATCTCATGCCGGACTCTACCACCATCCCTGCTTACTACCATCCCTATCGAGTGCACCGTAGGTGGGAATCACATGCGGGACTCTACTACCGTTCCTGCTTACCACCATCCCTACAATTCCTTTCACCTATCTTTCAATCTATTAGAGCACTATAGGTAGAAGTCACAAGCGGGACTCTACTACCATCCCTACTTACTACCATCCCTACCACATGCACCGTAGGTGGGAATCGCAAGCAGGACTCTACACCATCTCTGCTTACCACCATCCAGGGATGCGTGCACCGTAGGCAGGAATCACAAGCGGGACTATATCACTATCCCTGCTTACCACCATCCTAATAGTAACTCTCACTCAAACCGTTTAATCCATTCATTTCCAACACACCCAAAATCATTTCTCGCATAAAAATCCAGTTTTCAGATATACATATGAACATGCATGCCATTTTGTGAAAATCCAGTTTTCATCTTGCAAACATGAACATGCGTGTACTATGCAATGTATGACACAAAACAAATATCCAACAACCAATAACCAACAAATCGTAACATCAACCAACACTCAAACAACTCCGTTCTCCATTCCGACCGACCTCCGACTCCTCGTACTCAATCCGGTACAACCAACCAATTTCACAAAAAAATTGTTAATGCAAAATATATTTAAATCTCAAATGTTATTCAAAAAATATTTATAGCATTATAATATAATTTTCGGAGGATCAATGAGCTGTAAAAGGCTAGGCAAAGCAACGTCATAGTGCAAAATGCACTATGGCCGTGGATCTTAAAATATCCAAATTTGAATAGAGACAAATGAGGACTAGGGAAGGATAGGGTAAAACTTAAAGGTATTGGTGAAACTAATGAAAGTGGTGGTTGGCTGTTGGTGACGGCGTAGGCCGCGGTTGAAGGCCAAAAGGCCCAAGTCGGAAAATGTGATGGTTGAGTTTTACCGGTGGCAGATTGGAGCAAGGGATAGGTGGTTTGGGCTGCTGGGAGGCCGGTGATAATGTGGTGAAAATATGGTAGCCAACGACGGCGTGATGGGGGCTTTGGAACACAAAAGGGCTACGGCTTGGATTCTCTCATTGTGATTAATGGCAACATAAGAGGGGCTAATATTGGAAGGGGAGGGACGCTGGCCGGAGGTGAAGAGAATGGGTAAGGTGGTGTTGGGGGTGGATACCAGTGTAGAGGAGGTCGTCGGCGTGAGCTGCACCGGTGGGTTGTGGCGTTCTGGTTGGGTCACAGCAACTGGAGTGGATCAGGTAGGGCGAGGGGGAGCCCGACGGGTGTAGGGGAGAGAAAAGGAAGATGAATAAAGAAATAGAAGGGACAAAGAAAGAAAAATAAAAAGAAAAAAAGGAAAAAAAAGAAATTGAGGGAAAGCAATGAAGTCCAATCCTTACAATTGGGTCACAAAATTGATCCAACGAAAATGATTTCAAAACGACAATTCAAATAAAACTAATTTAAACACAGTGACTAATAACATAAAATGATAAAATCCAACAATAAACTCATTTAAAATAAAGAGCATTTGAAATGCAAAACAATAGTTAATATTAAGAAAGCACATCAAAATAAATTTTACAACTTAAAAATTATAAAATAAATACAACGAAAATTTGCTAAATTTAAAATAAGAGAACCAATTTTTAAATCAATTAAAATACTCTTTCAATAAAAATACACTAAAATACAGGGTATCACACCATGAGTACGGGTATGAAGTTTGTATAGCAATGGAATTTGTTGATGCATTGGCCTCAATGGTAGGCTGATCATTTCCTCTCATCCCATCGTTTTTTATGATAGTGTGTTTAAAGTGTTCATTCATGCCTTGTTGAATAAGAAATGACAAGATTGAGCATTTCTACTTATAAGCTCCATACATCACACACTTCATTTTTTTTATTTTTTTATTTTTTTTTTATTTTATTTTAGATTTATTCTTTTTAAACTAATTCAATTTTTCTATTCATTATTCATATACTAAATATTTGATAAAAGAAAAAAATAAAAAAATTTTAAAAAAATAAATGATATGTTTTGTATGGGCATATGTTTAGAATTTTTCTTACTATAATATTGAGTTTGTTACAAGTTCTTCGTCCTTATTCACCTTTCTGCAATTGTTCCTTTGGGGCTCTTTGGTCATCAAGTACTCTGATGGTCTCTGGTTTTGAATTTCATTCTCCTGTTTGGCCATACAATTTAAATAAGATGAGATGTGATATTTTGTTTAAAATTAAATAAATATTTTTATAATATAATTTTTTAATATTATTTTTATTTTAAGATTTGAAAAAATTAAATTATTTATTATATTTTGTATGAAATTTTTAAAAAATTATAATGATTATATAAGATGAAATAATTTGATTTTATATAACTAAAATAGTAAAAGTCAAACATCTCTTCCTAGCAAGCCAAATCCCCCCTCCCCTTCTTGGTGTAGCTTCCTTCTCTTATAATCTATTTTTCTGTTTGATGTCTCAGTTTCTTTTGTTTTATGTCACATTTCTTTGGAAAATGTTTGGGGGCCCATAAATCTGCACCCCAATGGGTCCTTTTTTTTTTTTTTTTTTAAGGAAATATTTATTAGTTAATTGGTGTATTTTAAAAAATATATATTTCAAAATATATAAAATAAAAAGATAAAAAAATAAACGAATCACAGATGACATGGAAAAAAGAGCGATCTAGAGTTAGTTTAGGCGATTGTTGAAATCAAACTATATCATCTCAAATCAATTATATATATATATATATATAAAATTAAATTTGTCTCAACTTAATTTATGGATCTAAATATATATCTCAATTTATTATTACGACGGTTGACATGATTCACAAAATATTAATAAGGAAAAATATAGTTGCAAGCATAGTTGTGCACTAATCTGTGCACCAATGTGATGTGATTGGTCAAAAAGTAAATTTGATTAAAAATAGTGTTAATTTAAATTTTAAGTATGAATAAAACAGTATTGGTACACAGATTAGTGTACAACTGTGCTTGTATGTAGCAAAACTCTATTAATAACTAATTTAACATTTACCGCTGGGCTACTGCCAACACAAATATGAGGATTATTTTTTTTTTTTATCATTTTTTTGTAATATATTTCTTTAACATATTTAATCATTAAGAAAAAAAATAAAAAAAAAATATAATTTTACTAATAATTATTTTCTTAACCATTAAGTAAAAAATTAAATTAAAAAAATTAAAATGTGTAAGCCGTAAGATTGAGAGACGACTTCTAACATTTTACATTTCTCAATCCCTAAAAACATGAGACTAGCATTGAAAGAGGATTTGATTGGAGATCGAACTATCTGACGGTGCCTCATTCGAAACGACGACAACATTCATCCTATCATAAAAGATGAAATGGTTATCGTCCACAAAACTCCTCTCGACGGTAGTGACTTTCAAGGCCTGGCACGTACGGTATATTTTTTTTTATATATTATTTAAAAATAATATTTATAGTCCTAATTATATAAATATTATACAACTTTTTTTAAAAAATAAATTAATACAAAATTTATATAAAAAAAATTAATTTTTTTATTATAAATTTTATTCTTTTTCAAAATAATTATATAATATTTACGTATTTTTTTACATATTTTATAACTGTAACTACTCTTATACCAATAAATACCTGATGTAAGTGTATTTTCCTTGGCTATCATAACAAAGTCTGGCTAGGCTGTGCCTCGCAAGATTCATTTTTCCCCGACGCAAGTGCGTATGTCAGCAAAGAAAATTATTAGTTTTTTTTGCCTACCTCGCATTTTCAGGCCTCTTGGACATGCTTTATTTATACCTTCTCTCTCAATGAGAAATTTATAGCCCAACTGAATTCTCTCTAGTCAGGAATCATCAATACGAGTCATCTACAAGAAAGGCAATATGGGTAGTACTGAAACCCATCGTCAACTTCATTTTTTCTTCTTCCCATTTATGTGTCAAGGTCATATTATACCAGCAGTAGACATGGCCAGGCAATACGCTTCGCGAGGTGTGAAAGCAACCATAGTCACCACCCCTTTCAACGTGCCACTCTTTTCCAAGACAATCGACAAAAGCAAGAGTTTAGGTATCGAAATTGGAGTTCTTACCATCAAATTCCCAACTAAAGAGGTAGGATTGCCCGAAGGATGCGAAAGTCTTCACTTGCTTGCGCCCGAGATGCAACAGAAGTTCTTCAGGGCCAGCAACATTCTTGAACAACCACTTGAGCAACTGCTCCAAAAACATCGTCCCGATTGCCTTGTCTCTGACATGTTCTTTCCTTGGTCTACCGATGTTGCTAGTAGATGTGGGATTCCTCGGCTTGTCTTCCACGGAACTAGTTTCTTCTCTCTGTGTGCTTCAGAGAGTGTGACATTATATGAGCCTTACAAGAATGTGTCATCTGATTCAGAGCCTTTTGTCATCCCTACTCTTCCCGATGAGATCAAGCTGACAAAAAAGCAACTACCCGATTTTGTCACAAGTAGTGTCGAAACAGAATTTGGAAAGCTTTTCAAAGCAATCATAGAAGCTGACCGGAAGAGTTTCGGGGTTATTGTGAATAGCTTCTATGAGCTTGAGACGGCTTATGCTGATCATTACAGGAAAGTACTTGGAAGAAATGCCTGGCATATAGGACCATTATCGCTATGCAATAAGGACATCGAAGAGAAAGCGTTGAGAGGATCGGAGGAAGCCTTCACCGATCAGTATGAAAGTTTAAAGTGGCTTGACTCCAGGCAACCCAATTCCGTTGTTTATGTATGTTTTGGGAGTTTGGCAAACTTCAATGATTCTCAATTAATGGAGATAGCAATGGGTCTTGAAGCTTCAGGTCAGCAGTTCATTTGGGTTGTGAAGAAAGGAATGAATAGTGGAGGCAAAGAAGAGTGGTTGCCCGAAGGATTTGAGAAGAGAATGCAAGATAAGGGTCTAATTATAAGAGATTGGGCACCCCAGGTGTTGATTCTCGATCATGAAGCAGTTGGAGGATTTGTGACTCATTGTGGGTGGAATTCTACGTTGGAAGGAGTGGCTGCTGGGGTGACAATGGTTACGTGGCCTATTTCGGCGGAGCAATTTTACAATGAGAAGTTGGTGACTCAGGTACAAAAAATAGGGGTTACTGTTGGTGTTCAGCAATGGATTAGAGTGGGGGGAGACATTATAAAGAAGGAAGCAATAGAGAAGGCAGTGAGGCAAATTATGGTGGGTGAAGAAGCAGAGGAAATGAGAAGAAGAGCCAAGGCACTTGCGGAGATGGCGAGGATAGCCGTTGAAGAAGGTGGATCGTCTTATTCCGATTTGAATGCTTCAATTGAAGAATTGAAGTCCCTCAGACTTTGATGCCATAAACAAAACATCTGGGAACAAGCTCGTGATAAGAGCAAGCATTGAAAAAGGAAGGCTCTTTCTTTGTCAAGACATTATTCTCATGAGTTAAATCTTGATCCAAGGATGAGAAGGAATGTTTTTGCTTTTCTTTCTTTTTTAGACGGTGAAAAAGGAAAAATTCTCATGATTTAAATCCCAATCCAAGGATAGATATACCCTGTTTGATTGAATGTTTGTCAAAAGGGAAATAACGCCCCTTTCCCTCTTTCTCATATCGTTGAACAAGCAATTTTCTCTTTTTATATGTATAGATTTGTGCGATTTAAATAGTGAAATTAAATGAGGAGATTTAAAATAAAAATTAAAAATAAAATAAAATATTATTTTATGAATATTATTATTATTTTAAAAAATTAAATTATTTATTATATTTTATATAAAAATTTAAAATAATAATAATAATACGCGGCCAAGAACCATTCCACGTCTTAAGTTCCACGGTGACAGCGATGTTGCGCCTAGAGGATTCTCGGAGACTACACTAGTCACACTACGCAACAAAATGTCGAGATTTACGTACCATTCATTTACTGCTCTCTGCCACCATCTGTGTGATTAGACTGAAAAGCAGACGATTTGTGCACGGATGGTGTTAGAGCCATCGTTGGAGTCACCGACAGGCAAAACATTTTTTTTTTGTTTTTTTTTAAAATTATTTTTTAATATTTTTAAATATTTTAAAAAATATAAATAATTTATAATAATATTAAATAATTTTTTCTTATTCATTAACAAAAAAGAAAAAAAATGCCAGTTATGACCCCAGTAAAAGCTACCAACAATAGTCAAAGTATTTTCTTTTATGCACACCAAGCAATTACAACAGTACATCTCTGCTTCTTCTTTTTTTTTTTTTTTTTTTTTTTCTGGAGGAATTAAAGTCAAATATAACTTTTTATATCTTTTTTATTTATTTATTTTTTAGCAAGTATGTAATATAAAAATAATGAATTTAATAAAAATAAATTAAAAATTAAAAATAAGTGTAATGTATATAATGATAAATAGTAAAATTCTTTTGTTTTTTCTTTGAAATACATGATATATGAATGATTATTGAAAATACTCAACTAATTTAATAAGAATAAAATAACAAAATAAAAATAAGTGTGAGCTACAGTGTATGGAACAATGAGAATAAAGCTCATCCATTTATGTATGGTGTAACATTTACCGTACATAAATTTTATCATTATTTTATTATTACTATTCATAAAATATTTGAAATCACTTCACTATCCAAACGCAACCTAATCAGACTTTCTCATTCTTGCTCTTCTTTGTCACCATTTACTCATACTTCTCTTTGCCACAAAATATTTTTCTACAAACACCACATGGAGAGTGAAAAGAGCCAGCTTCACCTGTTTATCTTCCCATACATGGTCGTAGGCCACATGATCCCGGCCATAGACATGACAAGCTATTTGCTTCCTGAGGCTTGAGAATAATCATAATCACTACTCCTTTCAATGCCTCATCGATCTTCAAAATAGTCGAAAAAAGCAAAATTCTGGATTTAAAAAATGGACATTTTAAACATCGAGTTTCCTACTGAACAGGTTGGATTGCCCAAAGGATGCGAGAGCTACCACTTAGCCACTTCACCTGATTTGCGGATGAAATTCTTGAGGGCCATAACCTTGCTGAGGCAACCTCTCGAAGAACTTGTTGAAGATTATTGTCTTGATTGCCTTATAACCAGCGCACAGTTCCCGTGGACCACTGATGTTGCTAGGAGATTTGGCATACCAAGGCTTATTTTTCATGCCACGAGTTCTTTCTTTGTATGCGCCTCAGAATGTCTTAGGCTATACGAGCCTTACAAAAAGTTTGGTCAGATTCAAAACCATTCATCCTCCCCAAATTCCTCGATGAGATCAAGTTGACAAGAAACCAACTTCCAGATTTTGTTACACAAGACATCGAGACCGATGTCATGAAGTTGATGCAGATTATTACAAGAAGGTCCATAGAAAGAAGGCATGGCATATAAGCCTGGTTTCATTATGTAATAAGGAGAGGATAAAGCACAAAGGGGGAAGGGTCATGAGTGCTTGAAGTAGCTTGATTCAAAGAAACCCGATTATGTTGTTTATGTATGTTTTGGGAGTATGGTTAACTTCAATGATTCTCAGCTAATGGAGATTGTAATGGGACTTAAGGCTTCTTAGCAGCAATTCATTTGGGTTGTGAAGAGAAAATAACTCAGGGGAACCAAAGACAAGTGGCTGCCCGAGGGGTTTGAGAAAAGAGTTGAAGGAAAGGTTGGGCACCCCAACTGTTGATTCTAGATCATGAAGTGATTGGTGGATTATTGACTCATTGTGGGTAGAACTCCACATTGGATGGTGTGGTTGTACGGGTGCCCATGGTAACATGGCTGGTGTCTGCTGAGCAATTCTACAATGAGAAGTTGGTCACCCAAATCCTGAAAATTGGAGTTGGTGTTGGTGCTGAACAATGGGTCAGATTTTTGGGCGATAACATTGGGAAGGAAGCCATAGAGAAGGCATTAATTTCGAGTAATGGTTGGGGAAAAAGCAGAGGAAATGAGAAGCAGAGCAAGAGAACTTATGAAGATGGCAAAGAGCTCTATTGAAGGAGGAAGATCCTCTTTACTCTGATTTGAATGCCTTATTGAAGATCTGAGCTCGCAAGCCATTGCTAGTGAAGCTACCGAGAAGAACTAGTTTAGTTTTTGTGATATCCCGTTTTTACGTGTATTTTCACTGAATGAGTATTTTAATTTAATTAAAATATTAGTTCATTTATTTTAAATTATTGTATTTTAATTGGATTTATTTAGTTGTGATATTTGTTTTGTAGAGCTTTCTTAATATTAATTATTGTTTTGAGTCTATATTGCTGTGTAATTTATTTTAGTTTGTTTTTGGATTTAAAATTTAGTTGTTAGTTTTTACTAGTTATTTATTATATTTTAGCTTGATGTGGTGTTTAAATTATTTTAGTCGTTTTATAGCTTTTAAAATTATTTTCGTCAAATCAGTTTCTAGACTCCAAATGTGAGGATTGTACTTCATTTCTTTTTCCTATCTTTTCTTTTTCTCTTTTCTTTTTCTTTTTCTTTTCTTTCTTTCTTTTTCTCTCCTCGTTTTCTCCCATGCGCGCACGACACTCTCTCTCCTCACTATCGCCGTTTGCCTTCTACCGCCCAGCATCGCTGCCTGCCGCCGCGACCTGCACCACCTACCCAGAAATCTTCCCCTCCGACCGGCGCACCTCCCCACCAAGTTTTACCTCCATCCAAGCCACCGTTAGCCGCCACGAGTTCCTCTAAGCCGCATGGTTTTTGGGCCATTTTGCCACCGTCGTTCCACCTTCGGCCACCACCTCTTCACCACATCATCACCTACCTCCTGCCGTCTTAAACCACCTATTTCCAGCTCCGATCCGTTGCCGGAGTAGCCCCCACGAGCTCATTTTCATTTTTGCCGTTTTTTCGCTTCCACCACCATTTCCTCCATCACCCACGGCCCATTCTCAGTTCCACTAATTTCATAAACACCTCTAGGTCATTCCCTATCAATCCCAAGTCTTGGTTTATTCCCATTCAAAAGTGGGTATTTTACAACCCACGGCCACAGTATATTTTACACTGTTACGTTGCTTTTTCTTCGCCGTTTGCAGCCTTTTGATCCTTCGAAAATTATTATATAGCGCTGTAAGTATTTTTCAAACTCTATTTTAGATTTGAATATATTATTACTTTTACAATAAATTCATTAACTGGTTGGTTATTCCGGACTGAGTCCGAGGAGTCGGAGGTCGGATGAATTTGAGGATGGAGTTGTTTGGTTATTGTTGATGTTGAGTTTTGTTGGATAAATTGTGTCTTGAAGTGTGCATTACATGGTGCATTCATGTGTATGTATTAAATTGAGAAAAACTAGTTTTATCTATGTAAATGGATTTTCAGGTGCGTGTGTGTCACGACCCCAAGTCGAGATGGGGTATTATCTCGGTGGAGCTCCTCTAGTTATTCGAGAGTGTAATATACCGAGTGACGTATCCTGGGTTGTCGCTGGCCGACAACGGGAGTGGGAGGGATGGTAACGCTTTCGTACCGACTCCGTGGCCTCTCTGCTGGCGGGGATTAGAGGATGTTTGGCTACGTACGCGCGGGATGCAGAACTAGGCATCGCTCGTTACGAAATCACACGCATGGTCGTTATCTGTGGTGTGACAATGGGAGCTAGGGTGTGCGGATGACCCCTAGGGGAGGTCATGGTGCATTTGGTTAATTGGATCTTCATTTGAAATTGGATTTTGGGCCAAATGAGACTTTTGGCGTGGGTGCAAAAATGTGGATTTGTGGGATATGTGCATTTGACATCCTTTCATGCATATTGTTGAGTTTAATATATTTTTATCTCGTGGCGTTTGGATCATTACTTACCTGCGGCACCATTTTGGTACCGTAGATTTTGATGTAGATGTTGAGGAGGAGGAGGAAGCTGAGCACGAGGAGGCAGCTCCGCCAGATTTTTGGTTTGGAGTTGTTTATGTCAAAAAATATCTCTACTAGTTTTTATATGTTGTAATTTGATTTTGAAACAATATTTGAGACTTATAATATTTTATTACGTGTGGTTTAAACGAGTTGGTATTAAAAAAAAATTCTGGTACTTAGTTATGAGACTTTTATTACCCGCTGCGTGTTTTTATTGTACACTTGTTGCATGTAGACACACACTTGGCACTTAGCAATAGGATGGTGACCCGTGTTGTCATCATCCCGACGCTTCGATTTCCACGTGTCCGTATGTGGGAGTTGGGGGCATCACAGTTTTTCACTTTGTGCTTGTTGCAACTAAGACACTACTTATAGCATTTTCGTTTTCCCTAGGATTTTCTAGAGAGATTTTGGCGTAGCACCATAAAACTGAAACAATAGTTTCGGCTAAAAAAAAAAAGAAAAGAAAAGAAGAATCAAACTGTCTCAATTCATATCAAAATTTCTGTAGAGATAGAAACTCAACATATTTCCTAGACACAAAATAAGATTCCATTTGTTAAGAGAGAGAAGGGAGACGTGTTTGAATAATTCCATATATTCATTTTGTATTTTGCTTTACAAAATATAAAGTGTACAATGAAACTAAGTATGAAAATTTACATACAAGGGAAAAATATTCTAAGCCTATAATAAAGAAATCCCTGAGTTTTTGCAAGCCAAATTGTAACAGCCAAGTAGAAATTCACTGATAGAATTTCTATAGACTTTAGAAATTTCGTGAAAACTCTATAAGTTTTCATGAATCGATTAATCGCAATGATTTTAATCTGTCAACATATTCAATGTTATCGTTCACTATGATGCTAGAAATGCGATTTTATTTGTTTGAAGTAGTTAGAAGTGTCAGAATATGTTATGGTCTACGCCACTAGACTCAGTTAAATATTTAGGATTTTATGGCCCAATTATCCATTTCCATAATTTTGGACGAAACGCCTATTCGAAACTGTGAATTTACTTTTAAGGGCACCTCCAGGTTGAGTTTTGGTAAACGATTTTCACTGTTGGTTAATATGAATATTTAGGATTTTTCAGTATCAAGTTTATTATACATTTTTTTAAAGTGAATAGTAACCTCAATAAGCATACTAAGTGCAGTGTTTTCAAAATTACAGTTGGAATGTCCAAATTAGGTTAGAGATGTTTTACTTGGACACTTGGCAAGATCTTAGCCACACATAGTGAATAGTATTAGACACTTGGCACAAAGAGGAACCATTAGATGGATTTATGAAATGTGTGAGATCATGACTAAGCAAACCATTTTTCATCTGATCAACGAAATTGAGCCAAATCAAAGAGGGTTTCAATCCTAGTAAAACCCTAAATGGTTGGAATCCAATTGAAACTCCAAAAGCTTGGTTGAAACTAAAACCCTAAATGGTTTCCCCAAACCCTAAAGTTGGCATTCAAACCCTTTTTGATTCAATTTCTAACATTGTGTTTAATCACTTGATTAAATCACTTCCACATGCTATTAATTTTTCAAATTCTTTTTGTGACATCATTATCCAACCTTTTAAATGTTGAAAATTTGATTGGGCCAAGAAAAATTGGATTTAGGCTTGATAGCATCTCAAACCCTAACCAAACCCTCTTTAAACCCCAAATTGAAGCTCACTTGGTTGAGGCCACCAAGGCCCATGAATTTGGCCGCCTTGAAAAAGATTCTTGAAGAAGTTTCCTCTCCCCACATGGCAGACCATCCACTGCCCTTGGCTGCAACCAATAGTACCTTGATGTGAAGGAGAATCCACCTCATCAAACTCCATACCTCACAGCTTCTGCAGGTATTCCTTTGCCCCTCACTATTCTCCACTTCATTTAACATAACCACCTCCATTCAAGCCCATATCTTCCCCCTCCAGAATTCTAGAGTCGTGCAAGACACAAGTATGTCTTTTTAATCACTTCTTCACCCCGTTCTTAGAGAGAAACCCAAAAGAGCTCTCTCAGGTAGATTTCTGGTTCTTATTGCGTGGAGATTTTTGACCCTTTGTAAGTATCTTCACATGATAACTCTTTCATAAAAAGTGTTCCATAGTTTCTGTAAATATATTATTCGTATAATTCCATGTTAATTTGGTCAGTCATAACCATGGAAAGGTCGTTCTGGGCGTAAAACTGGAGAGTATGTTATGTTTTGAAGTTTTTGACCAAGCTAATGGACATATCTTGGTCCGAAAATTTTATGGATTGTTGTTAGAATACGCTTATGAGTTTCCATTGAGATTGTTTTGCATGAATAAAGTTTTTGATGATAGATTTTCTTAGATCTAGAAACTTGAAAACTGGAAGTGGAAAAACAATTTCTGTTTAGAGAAAGTTTGAATATTTCGAGGTTTGATCTTAGTCTAAAGGCTTTGATATTTTTATATGATGATACTAAGTCTCTTATTTTCGTGTTAGGATGTTATGTTGAAGATATTTAGTATTAGTTTCAAAGATATGATTTTTCTATGCAAAAAGATTTCAGTTAGGCCTAAGATTTGATGTTTTTGGATTAGATCCATGTTTTATTGATTTTTTTCCATGTGATTTTAAGTTTGATGGTTGGATATTCTTTAGGACAAATTTTTAAACTATTTAATGCTTTATTTCAAATATCTCACTTTCTTAAGCCATTGATCAAGAGATTTATCAAAGCTAGTTGAGGAAAAAGTTTCTATTTTTGGACTAAGTGTAAAACCAAAAACTTCAAGTGATATTTTATGATTTTGGTGACTTTAATTTGATGATTTAAAGTATGGTTGATCTTAGGATGATGTTATGAATATGTTAGAAGTAAGATTTGATGTTTTGGAATTCTTGGAGATGTTTTGATTTTGGGTCAAAATTTGTGATTCAAGTGTTTGGATCTTTTTACAAAAAGTTTGGTGTTGATTATCAGCTTTTTCTAAATGAATTTTTTAAGTATGGTTTTAAATTTAGGATAGGAAAATCCTTGTTGCAAAATTTTCGGTTAAGCATGAGTTTTGAAGTTGAAAGGAATTGCAATAAAAATAAAGAGAAATGGCCTATGGATGTTTTGGCCATAGTGTGTTTTCTATAGTTGTGATTTGTTTTAAATTTTTCTGAGTTGATATTTGAGTTTAGGACAAAATTTACATGAGGAATGTAAATTTCAAAAATTTTTGGAGTTAGGATGTGAAATCCTTAAGTTAGGGGTAAAATGGTCATTTTTTCACATGTAGAGGGTAAAATGGTCATTTTACTCTAAGTTATCTTTTTTACACATTTTTAATTGTTAGTAATTAAATTTCTAACTTTTAGAATACTCTCTTATAGTTCCTCGTATTTCACACTTTATTCTTCTAAAACTCGACGATCGAAGTAAGTTAACTTCTAACTTATTATCAGTTTACTGTGTATGTATGATGGGTAAGGAAACTATAATTTATGTATGTATGTTGTCATATATGTCATGTTATGCCACATCATTACATGTTTATCTGTTATGCATGATTTATTCTGTCACGAATACTTATTTATTACACAATCTATTATGTCACGTATTGCTATATGTTACAAGTATGTCATATTATGTTATGCCATCTATTACATGTATGCCATGTCACATAATAGTTATTGTTACATGTTATGCCATGTCATGAATGTTTTATGTTACATGTTATTTCATACTACAAAACATTTATATCTCAAGTAAGTCATGTCTCTCAAGTTACGTTATGTGTTGTTAGGACTTGGTCCTTGAATATGCGGTTGTCCGCGTAGACCTCCATATATTTCCCAATTTGGTCCTTGAGCATGTGGTTGACTAATTATAGATAGGTGGCCCCACCATTCGTCAACCTGAAAGACATGGCAGAGTAGTAGTACAACACCCGATATGTGATAGATGATGTCTTCTCCTTGTCATCTTAGTTCATGCAGATATGGCTGTACTTGGACTAGTAGGCATCCATTAAGCTCAACATGTAGTGACCTATTGTTAACTCAAAAATTTGGTCGATGCGAGAAAGAAGGAAACTATCTTTTGGGTGGGCCTTATTCAGTTTGGTAAAGTTCACGAACATCCTCCACTTATCATTTGGCTTCTTTACTAGCACCACACTGGACAACCAGTTCGGGTAGTGGGCTTCCTGTGGGTAATCGATCAGCCTCTGTGGTAATGGCTAAGTTCTTTTCTACCGTATGTAATTGATCAACCTCTGTGGTTCTCTGCCCTTGGGATTTGCTGAATTTGAAAATACTTGAAACAAGTGTGTTTGGCCTTTATTTGTAGTAGGTACTTTTTCAACTTTTTGCTTTTGGCTGCGAATTCCACTCATACTTGGCGAACCACCACCTCGGAGTTGGTCCATATTTCCACCTCCTCAGCACCCAGGGACAACGATCATTAGGTCGAAGAACAGTGCTTCTTACTCTGCTTCATCATTTGTAGTTTTGAATGCCAACTTAGCAGCGTAGTCGTGCTCCTCACCTTTGTCCGTAATTATATGCACTCCTACTTCCCTTCTAGCTTGACAAGATGAGCCGTCGGCAAAGACTGGCCAGGCTTCATGGTTTTCCTAGTTGTGCATAGGCAACTTCCTCCGAGAAGCCCGTGAATTCCGCTACGAAATTTGCCAACACTTATTCCTTTATAGAGGTACGTGGTGTGTACTCGATGTTGAACTCATTCAATTCCATGACCCAATTTGTGAGGCGGCCGGTCTTTATGGGATCTTCTTTAAGGGGGTCTCAGTGAAGACTTTGACAAGGTGGGCTTAAAAGTATGGGCAGAGTTTCTTAGTGGGTAGAGTTTCTAAGTGGTCAGTTGGGTGCCACATGTATATGTCATCCCTAACTCGTTTCTCCTCGTGCCACCTCATATCTTTAGCTATTTTGCTGCTATAGCCTTTGCAATCTTGGTTTGAGTGAAAAATAATGCAATATTCTCATTAGAATATTTTTTCCCATCCACCTCGACTCTCCACATATGGGATAAGCTTGTTGTTTCTCATTATCTTTCCAAAACAACACACAATCATTCCTACATGTATATATCGACTTGTACTTAAACCCTAATTACCACTCGCTTTGTAAAATCTTTTTGGCAATTCAAAAGCTTAGGGAGCACTTCATTAAATAAGTCTAATACCATGCTGATTAGATTCATTGACATCCCACAAAATGATTTAATGTGCAGTAGATGCACAATAAATGACATTTTGCTATGTTTTGTATAGCCAGGATAAAATTGACGCTTTTCATCTTCCCACATTCTAGAAAAATTTTCTGACTCAAATTTCGGCCACTTGAGGCATCATCGTTAATTTCATCCACAAACATCCCAGCTTTAATGTCACCCAACGTCTTCTCCATCTCATCCCGCTCACTAGGATTATCCCGCTCATTATCCTCATCACGGTGTCCCATTTCAATACTAGAGTCAAAGGTATTTGAAAACTATTGAATCCAAGTTTTAAGTTTCGTGTAATTATATAGATACACATTGATTTTGATGATAACGAATGAATTCAAACAATAAATGAGTTTCAACCTCAAGTTGGCTACATAATGAAATCAATCACATCAAGTAACCAAGCATGAGCAAAAAGGGAACAAGTTCACATTAAAACTCATAGAGTAATGTTGTAAATCTCTTAAAAATTCAAAATTAGGATTAAGGCTCAAAATTAATATTTTCTCATAAAGCATTAAAATAAATTTTCCACATGTGCATGAATATTTTGAAAATTCAATTTGAAAATTTTGAAAGATGATTGATTGTCATTTTTTACATGTGCATGACATGATTAAATGTTTGAATTTTAAAAATATTAAAGATGATTGATTGTCATCTTTTACATGTGCATGCTTTATTTGAATATTTTCAAAAGTGATTGATGCTCTTTTTAACTCATGCAAAAAGTAGATAATTTTGTTTGAAAATTTTGAAAATATTAAAGATGATTTATTGTCATCTTTCACATGTGCATGCTTTATTTGAATATTTTCAAAAGTGATTGATACTCTTTTTGACTTATGTAAAAGATAGATGATTTTGTTTGAAAATTTTGAAAAGTAAATAGTACTCCTTTTGTTATATGCAAAAAGTAAAAAAGTTAGGTTTGAAATTTTTGAAAAGTGAATAACGTTGTCTTTGAGAAATGAAAAAGAAGAAACTTTTAATTGAATTTCTTGAAAAGTAAATAATGTTATCTTTGACATGTGAATCTTTTTAAATTTGAATATGAAATCTCATATGCCTATAAATAGATCATTTGAGAGTTTCAAATTTACGACACCAAGAGCATACAACATTCATTCAAAGTTTTCATTCTCTATTCTCTAAGCATTGAGCCTTAAACCTTATTCATTTTGAGAGAGATATAGTTTTCACTATATTGTTCTTATTTTACTCATTGAGGAGTGTTTTCTGATATCCTACCCATTATCAGCTCTTGTATCAATAAAAGGGTGTGTATAATTCTTATGCGAGTAGAAAGTGTTCTACATAGGAAATAGTTAAATCACCACGTGTAAGGTGATTGCAAATGTAAAGGATGTTCTACAAGGATCATTTGTAGCAGTGTTGTTCAAATGTGTAATAGGTTTCTATCTCCACCTGAAAGAAGTTGAATAGTGAATTTGGGAATCATCAAGGGGTTGTTTGAAGCAAGGACGTACGCTGTGGGGTCGAATCTCGTTAACATACTGAATTTGCTTCTATCTTACCTTTACTTTTTGTATTTATTGCTACTTCATGTTTTAATTATATTTTATATTGTGTATTTGATTTATAATTATTAATTTTTTAAATATATCCCAATTCACCCCCTTCTTATGTTAGTCATCTAGACAATAATTGGTATCAAAGCAAGGGCTTTGTTATAAGATTAACTATCTTTTGAATTAAAATTTTATGCCTAACATTATATCTTTATTTGGTGAAGGTCAATCTAGCAATTGGCCTCCACTCTTTTGTGGAGACAATTACTCATTCTGGAAAGTTAGAATGAGAATATTATTTCAACCTCAAGGTCGAGAAATCTAGAAATGTATTATAAATGGACCTTATATTTTAACAAAAGTGGTTAATGGAGTAAAGGTTAAAAAGGAAGAAGAAGAGTTTGATTGTGAAGACGATAGACTTTATACATTACATTTAACTGCTATAAATTTATTATATAATGCTCTCAATGGGAATGAGTTTAATAGAATAATGACTTGCACTACGTCAAAGGAAATTTGGGATAATTTGGAAGTTACTTGTGAAAGAACTTAAGGAATAAAAAAATTATATTCTTACTTATGAATATGAAATATTTAAGATGCATGATGATGAATCTGTTTCTAGTATGTACACTCATTTTACTAACATCATAAACAACTTGACAGCTCTTGGCAAATTTTATTCCAAGATGGAGATAGTAAGAAAAATTCTCAATTCTCTACTAAAATATTAGGAATCAAAAGTGATAGCGATTCTTGAAGCTATAGACATCAAGAAACTCGAAGTAAATGAACTCATTGGGTCACTTACCACACATGAGTATATATTGAAAATAGTAGAAGAAGAAGGAAAGCCAAAGAAGAGCTTGACACTTAAATCTGTTCCTCATGAAAGTGAAAATGATGAAGATGAGGAAAATGACCACAAAGATGAAGAAGTTGCGATGATAGCAAGAAAAATTAAGAGGTTCTTAAAGAAAGATAAAGCTCCTCCGAGGAAATCTTTCAAAAAGTTTTTCAAGAAAAATTCAGGTAAAAATGACACTTTAATTTGTTATAAATATAATAAGTCTGGTTATATCAAGCCAGATTATCCTTTGCTAAAGAAAGATCGAAACAAGGGCAAGAAAATAATGAAAGCTACATGCGATGATGATTCAAATAACTCAGATAGTGAATCAAGCAATGAAAAATCAGCAAACCTTTGTCTTATGGCTAAAAATGACATTGAGGTAACAAATCTTGACAATATTGAAGATCCTTCATATGAAAAATTATAAAATGTTTTAGAAAATGTATATGAGGAATTTGAAAAATTGGGTATCAAGTATACTGTTTTGAAAAAGAAAAATTATTCTTTAACAAACGAAATTGATGTTTTAAGAAAAGAAATCATTATTTTGAAAGACGAAAATCTTGAGTTGAAGAAGAAAAAAACTGATTTAGAAAATATTGTTGAAAACTTTATGAATGGAAAAAGAAATTTTAAAAAAGTTATTGGTAGTCAAAAATGTGTTTTTGACAAGATGCTATTTGTTTTTCAGTTCAAAATGAAACTAGTTGGGTATGTCATAGAAGACTAGTTCATGCTAACATGGAACTTATTTTCAAACTTTTGAAAAATGAGCTTGTGAGAGGCTTACCAAAGGCAAATTTTCTTGAAGACAATTTATGATGCATGTCAATTTAGTAAACGAACAAAAACTTCTTTTAAAACCAGGAAACATATTTCCACTATTAGACCACTGCAACTGATACACATGAATCTTTTTGGACCAAATAGAGTTGCAGGTTTAGGAGGAAAATATTATGCATTTGTTATTGTTGATGATTCTCTAGATATACTTGGGTCATCTTGCTTACTCATAAAGATGTGACACATAATACCTTTACCAAGTTATGCAAGAGAATTCAAAATGAAAAGGGCTATACTATTTCAGTATTCAAAGTGACAGGGGAAAAGAGTTTGTTAATAAAAATATTGAAACTTTTTGTGATGAAAATGGTTTTGTGCATAATTTTTCTACTCCTCAAACTCCTTAACAAAATGGGGTAGTAGAGAGAAAAAATATATCTTTTTAAGAGATGGCAAGAACAATGCTCAATGAGAACAACTTGTTTAGTCACTTTTGGGCTAAAGTGGTAAGTATTGCATGTTATGTTATAAATAGAGTTATACTAAGGTTTAAACTAGATAAAATCCCCTATAAGCTTTGGAATGAGAAAAATCCAAACATTGGTTACTTTCATGTATTTGGATGTAAATGTTTTATTTTAAATGACAGGGATAATTTAGGCAAGTTTGATGTAAAATCTAATGAAGGTATCTTTCTCAGCTATTCTACTAATAGTAAAGCTTATAGAGTATTCAATAAAAAGACCTTGACTGTACAAGAATATATACATGTACTATTTGATGAATCTAATTCTCTACTTTCTAAGAAATCCGTTGATGAAGAAACATGAGATATAAATAACACGGAAAGTCTCAATCTCAACAAAGAGAACACAATAGAGGAAGTCCAACATGGAGACATTAGGAAAGATCATCAAAATTTAATATAAGATGCAACCAAACAATAGAAATTTGTGAAAGATCGTCTAGTAAAACAAATTCTGGGAGAACCTTCATGAGGTGTAAGTACTCTGTTATCTCTTAGAAATATTTGCAATCATACTGTTTTTCTATCTTAAATTGAACCTAAGAATATTGATGAAGTACTTCTTGATGAATCTTGAATTCTAGATATGTAAAAAGAACTGAATTAATTTGAAAGAAATGATGTTTGGATACTTGTTCCTAGACCAAAAAATCATACTATTATTGGAACAAAATGGGTTTCTAGAAACAAGAAAGATGAGTTCGGAGTCATTACTAGAAATAAGGCTCGACTTGTACTCCAAGGTGTCAATCAAGAAGAAGGAATCGATTTTGATGAGACATATGCACCAATCGCAAGATTAGAAGCTATTCGAATGTTATTTGCATATGCTTGTTATAAAAATTTCAAACTTTTTCCAATGGATGTCAAAAGTGTTTTCTTAAATGGTTTTATAAATGAAGAGGTATATGTTGAGCAACCCTTACGTTTTAAAAATTATATTTCTTCAAATCATGTTTTCAAACTCACAAACCCACTATATGGACTCAAACAAGCTCCTAGAGTTTGGTATGAGAGATTTAGTGATTTCTTAATTGAAAAAGACTTTTCAAGAGAAAAAATCGACGCAACTCTTTTCATTAAATACTAAAATGAAGATATTTTTTTGATTTAGATTTATGTTGATGATATAATATTTAGTGCTACTAATAATAATATGTGCCAAGTTTTTACTAAAACTATGCAGGAAGAATTTGGAATGAGCATGATGGGAGAACTTACATTCTTTCTCGGATAGCAAATTAAGCAAGCAAAAAGTGGAACATTCATCAATCACTCAAAATATATTAAGGAATTACTCAAGAACTTTGGGATGGAGGCTGCTAAGGAAATTGGAATACCAATGAGCCCATCCATTAAACTTGTTAAAGATGAAACCGGTAAGCGAGTTGACTCGAAAGTATATCGAGGTATGATTGGTAGCTTATTATATTTGATAGCCAATAGATTAGATATTATGTTTAGTGTGTGCTTATGTGCACATTTTCAATTATCTCCAAAAGAATCTCATTTAATTAAAGTTAAGCGTATTCTTAAATATCTTGGTGATACAATTGACCTAGGATTATGGTACCCTAAGTACACATCTTTCGATCTAATCAGTTACACAGATATAGATTATGTTGGTTGCAAAATTGATCAAAAAAATACTAGTGGAGCATGTCATTTCTTAGGTCATGCACTAGTTTCCTAATTTAGTAAAAGACAAAATTTTGTTACATTATCTATTGCTGAGAAAGAATATGTTGTTACGGGTAATTGTTGTGCTCAAGTTCTTTACATGAATTAACAACTTGAAAATTTTAAACTCATATATAATCACATTCCAATCAAATGAGATAATACAAGTGCTATAAATATTTCAAAGAACCCAATACAACATTCTAGAACTAAGCATATTGAAATAAGATATCATTTTCTTCAAGATCATGTACAAAAAGGTGATATAGTACTGAGTTCACAAACACATATAATCAGTTAGCAGATATTTTCACAAAACCTTTGCTAGAAGAAGATTATGTATGATTAGAAGAGAAATAGGTATGATGCATGCTATGAATATCTCTTAAAAGATAGACCAGAGTCAATAAAAATAGAGAGAGAATGCTTATAAATACTTTTACATAAACTCGAGATTCTTAGCTTCATGTTTGAGACACTCATTCTCTTCAGACAATATCATGCTATCCCTATCCATGGGAACTGACAAGCGGAATGAAGAATATAATAGAGATTTCAACTGTTTATTCTTCTGCCGAATGATTCATTCCCTTATGTAAGACTCTTGAACAATTTGCTGAAGTATAACTATTTGTTCTTAAAACTTTTCAACCTCATGATTTCTGGTTTGTAGCCACTGGGAAAAAACAACTATAGAGGAGGAGTAGTGAGTCTCGAAACTCACCAAGTCCTAGATAACATCGAAGTCTGACTTATTAACAAAATTATTATTCTCTTACTGCAACATAACACCAATAGTAGCTGCAGAAAGGACAGAGGATTAAGGTGTAGAATACCTCATGGATGAATCCAGATAAATGTTAGAAGAATGAGCCATTAAGAAAATAATTGAAAGCTTAAAGCGAGAATGTTGAATGAATGCAGATGAGTTATAGAGATGAGAAGAAGATTTTATGCGGCTTGGATGAACTTTAAGACTGATTTTATAGAAATAACATAAAGAATAAGACAAGCTATCATCCAAGTCAATGAGCAATGTGATTTCTTTTCGGTATCCAATGGATGAAAATGATCATCTTTTCACCAACATCAGGTGATTTTTAAAATCTCCAGCCACACTAAATTCATAGAGTTAGTCCTCAAGGCTTTACAGCACTTGTCAGGTCATATGCACTCTAATTTTTCAACTATCTACAGTTTCTACTAACACACATTTTTCTTCAGTCCATTTACTTGCTGCAGATCCTTTTTAATGATGTCAAAAGTGGGAGATGTCTTAGACTAGAACATTAACATTGTCTGAATTGTTAAACTTGTTACATATGCTTGAAATTATATTTATACTTTTACTTGAAAAAGTAATGCACATTCTCATAGGGAGCTTAAGTATTAATACAGGTTTCAGGTTTTATTAAGTATTTATCATCATCAAAAAGAGGGAGATTGTTGAACCCAAGGCCAAGGTTTCAAGGTTTATGTAATTATATATCTACATATTGATTTTGATGATAACAAATGAATTCAAACAATAAAAGAGTTTCAAGCTCAATTTTTCTACACAATGAAGTCAAGCACATCAAGGAACCAAGTATGAGCAAGAAGGAAACAAGTTCACATTAAAGCTCATAAAGTAATGTTTTAAATCTCTTAAAAATTCAAAATGTTATCATAAAGCAAGAGTAATGTTATCATAAAACATTAAAATAAATTTTTCACATGTGCATGAATATTTTAAAAATTTTGAAAAATGATTGATTGGCATCTTTCACATGTGCATGTTTTATTTGAACATTTTCAAAAGTGATTGATACTCTTTTTGACTTATGCAAAAAATGTTGAACCTTAAACCTTGTTCATTTTGAGAGAGATTTAGTTTATGTTGTATTTTTCTTATTTCACTTATTGAGAAGTGTTTTCTGATAACCTACCCACCATCAGCTCTTGTATCAGTAAAATGGTGTGTATAACCCTTATCGGTGTAGAAAGTGTTCTACACAGGAAATAGTTGAATCACCACGTGTAAGGTGATTGCAAGTGTAGAGGGTGTTCTACAAGGATCCTTTGTAGTGGTGTTATTCAAATGTGTAATAGATTTCTATCTCCACTTGAAGGAGGTTGAATAGTGAATTTGTGGATTCTCAAAGGGTAGCAGGCAAGGACGTAGGCAGTGGGGCCGAACCTCATTAACATACTGAGTTTGCTTCTCTCTTATCCTTACTCTTTATATTTATTGTTGTTTTGTATTTTATTTATATTTTAAATTGTGTATTTGATTTATAATTATTAATTTTTTAAATATAACCTAATTCACCCCCCTCTTGTATTAGTCATCTGGGCAACAAAAACATATTGTTTATAAGGCTTACCAGGCAATACCCATTGAGTATATCCCAAATCCATACCATTCACAAATATATGACTTTGTACTTTATCCAAACGTATAGTTCACAAATTCTTGCAACCTCAACATGGACACTTTATGTAACATAGACTATCAGCAAATGCCTAAGTAAAATCAATAAAGTTTTTCACTCCATGTGCATACATAACATAGTCTTTTCCTTGCGAACAATATACCCAAAGCACAAGTGAAGAAGACACCCAAATTTCAATCCTGAACGTGTAAAGAAAGAGTAATGGAAATGTGCAATACAAATAATATAATTCGAAACTATCCACACTGAACAATTCAGGAATTAGTGAACACTTCCCAGACGGGCCTAAGGTTATTCATGCATTGTCATATGCACAAGCTATAACATATATTATAGACATGTAAGCTATATCATTCACTGTCCATGTATATTCATACTAAACTTCCTCAAAAACCTCATTAAAGAATCCATTGTTGGGTCTTAATTGAGACTTCTGAAGAAGTTTAGTATGCTTTGTCTTAAGTATAATATGTGGAGTTGGTTATTTTTTATAGTTACAAATTCATAAGTTTTTATTAATATTATTTGTTTTAATCCTAGTATTATTATTAATGACAAGTTTTTAATAATGTTATTATATATTTATAATTAGTTATTTGTTTCAATCTTATTATTATTATTAATCACTTATTTTTATTAATATAGTATATATTAATAATTACTTATTTGTTTGAAAATATTAGTATAGATTATTAATTAGTTATTTTTTTAATGAACGACATTATTATTAATTAGTTTTTTGTTTTAATCTGACTATGTTATTCTTATTCAAATTCTTAGTAACTATGCAATGAAAAATATAATTTATGTGATTAAATTTATGCCTTCTATACATGCTCAAGTGAAAAGTAGAGTTAATCATGATATAATACCACAAATAATAATATAATCACAAAAGTCACACATATGCCAATCAGAACATCTTCTCACACAATCACAATATAATCACAATACGTTGTCACATGCATCACAATATAATCCAAAATAACAATATAATCCCACAATTCTCAATATTAATTAGGTATACGGTTTTAATCTTATATTATATATAATATTAATTAGTTATTTATTTTAATCTTAGTATTTTAATAATCACTTATTTCTAATAAAATTAATTATATTATTTATTTGTTTTAATTTTAGTATATATTAATATATAATTTCTCCATTTTTTTGAACCTTATTATATGTTATTGTTTAGTTATTTCTTTCAATCTTAGTGCATATTTTATTAAAACTAACTAGTTATATGTTTTATTAACTACTAACTATATAGTATATTATATTAAAACTAACTAGTTCTTTATTTTATTAACTACTAACTAGTTGTATATTTTATTAAAACTAACTATTTATTTATTGTATTAAGACTAACTATATATTATATTTTATTAAAACTAACTAGTTGTATATTTATTACATGAAGTTTTATTCTTAAGTTCCAAAAATAAACTGTAACAAAAATTCATATAAATTTATAATCCAACAATAATAATCAACAGGGTATGAGGTTTGTAATACTCTTTTAAATTTTCTTAATGGGGGTAGGATGGATGTGGGTGTGAATTCCACTTTATTGCTTTAATTTCAAAAGTAAAAGAGCCTAATGTTGTTAACCAATATAGGCCAATTAGTTTATGTCATGTACTATATAAGTTGGCATCAAAAGTGTTAGCTAATAGATTAAAACATGCACTCCACTTAATAGTATTGAGTCATCGAAGTGCTTTTAGTCCAACTAGGCTAATTACTGATAATGTGATTACTTCCTATGAGCTGTTACATACGATGAAGACTAAGCAGAAGGGAAGAACAAGCACTATGGCTATCAAATTGGACATGTCAAAGGCTTATGATTGAGTGGAATAGAAGTTTTTGGAGGAAATTATAAAGAAGATGGGCTTTGGAAGAAGATGGATCGACTTGGTAATGGACTATAGCACTTCAGTGAGCTATTCTATACTTGTAATTGGCAACTAGGGTAGGAATTTTCAACCAGAAAGAGGAATTAGGCAAGGAGATCCTTTATCTCCTTACCTATTCATCTTATACGTAGAAGGGCTTAGTGCTTTGCTAACTCAAGCAGAAAAAAAAAGGAGATATCAAGGGAGTTGTAGCTATTAGAGGGGGAATGTGGGTTAGTCACCTTTTTTTGGCTAATGACAGTTTGCTGTTCTGTAGAGCTACTACTGATGAATGGCAAAGGATTCAATGCTTGCTGGACATTTATGAGAAGGCTTCCGGATAGTGCTTGAATAGAGAGAAGATTGCTATTTTTTTTTAGTTCAAATGAGTGTTGATAAGAGGAGTGAGTTAGTTACTGCAGTTGGCGTATTAACAAGTAATAGCTAACACAAGTATTTGTGTCTTCCAATCATGGTTGGTAGGTCTAAGTACAAATCTTTTAGATCAATTAAAGAGAAGATATGGGCTAAGATATCAAATTGGAAAAATAATTTTTTTTATTTTTTTTCTATTTTTTTATTTTTTTTATCTCAGGCAGGAAAAGAAATATTGCTCAAGGCTGTGATGCAAGCTATGCCAACATATACTATGAGTGTGTTTAAGCTGCCTAAGAATTTGTTAAAGGAGATTAATTTGAAGATGGGCAAGTTCTAGTGGGGCAACAATGATACTCAAAATAAGATCCATTGGAAGGATTGGAGGAGTATGGGGGAAGCCAAGAGGGATGGTGGTTTGGGCTTTAGGGATTTAGAATCTTTTAATCGAGTTTTGTTGGCAAAACAACTATGGAGGGTACTGAATAATCCAAGTTCTCTTCTGGCAACTATTTTGAGGCAAAAATATTTTAGGAATGGAAATATCCTAAATACATAAAAGAGATTTAATTCTTCTATGATATGGCAAAGTTTATGGTCTTTAATAGCTTTAATAAAAGCTGGTTGCACTTGGAGAGTTGGAGATGGGTCTAGCATTAGCATATGGCACGACAAGTGGGTTCCAAGACAAGTTCCTATTAAAATACAATCTACTATCAAAATTCTGAGTAGTGATGCAGCTATATCAGAGTTGATTAATGAAGAGGAATGTTGTTGGAAAATAGAATTGCTATTTCAGATTTTTCAAAAGGATGAAGTGGAGCTTATTAGCAAGACTCCATTAAGTAAAAGATATGCTTGAGATAAATTGTTATGGGGATATACTGCAAATGGATCATTCAGTGTGAGAAGTGCTTATTATTTGTAACAAACTCTTAATAGGCAAATGGAAGGTGAATGTTCTAGTGCAGCAGTTGGGCTCATAAACTAGAAGCAGATGTGGAGTTTAAATGTGCCTATGAAGATAAAAATGTTTGCGTGGAAAGCAGTACATAGTATATTACCTACATTACAAAATTTGGCTAAAAGGAGAGTAGTTGAAGTTGATATGTGTGGTATATGTAAAAGGGAGGTGGAGTCTGTATTACATGTATTGTGGAGTTGCCCTGCTACAAGTGATGTGTGGGCCATTGCTCAATTCCCTGTATAGAAATTACCTATTTCTTTCCTTGATTTTTCTGTTTTGTGGTTTGCATTATCTACTACTAAGCTATCTGTGGAAGATTTTCAATTGGTTTGTTTCATATTGAGAAGAATCTAGATTAGACAAAATTATGTGGTTCATGGGAAAGCATTTGAGAGTCCTCAATAGGTGGTAATGGTAGTTACATCAGATAGGGAGTTATATTTAACATCACTACTTCGAGAAGTATAGGTACTCTTAATAATGCAGTGGACAGAAGTGAAGTAAGATGGAAAAAGCCAAGCTACAGATGGTTAAAAGCTAATTGGGATGCTTCAGCTTGTACAAAACAAAATATAGTTGGTTTTGGCATTATTATCAAGGACGAGCATGGGGAGATTATGTCATGTGTTTATGCATAGATGAACTATTGTGTTAAGGTTGCGATTGCAGAAGGCATGGCTCTGAGAAGGGTAATGGAAGTGTGTGCTGATTTGGGATTTGCAAGAGTAGTGTTTGAAGATGATTCGTAGATTATTGCTAAGGCTGCTAACAGTGATGAAGACCCAAATACTGACTATGGGATATTAATTCATGATGTTAGACCTATGTTATTGGAAAGAGCAAGTTGGCAGGTTGATTTTGTTCATCATGAAGCTGATTTGGTTGCTCATCAGCTATCAAAGGTTGCATTAGTAGGTGAAAGTGAGCAAATTTGGATTGAGGATGGTCCAATTAATGCAGATTATGTCTACTGTTTTGATTGAACAATCTATGTAATGTTGACAATTGTTTTTTCTATCTTTGCATTTCTTGCATCAATATAAATCCGTTTCTATAAAAAAAAAAAAACAATAATAATCAACATATAATCCAACAATATAATCACAAAAATATAATCCAACACGCTAACAAATCACAACATAATCACAAAAATCACAATATATTCACACAAGCAAGTTTAGGAAAATACCTAGCTAAAGTTAAAAAACTTTATTCTTCACAACCAAGAAACAAGCTCCAACTAGTTGTATTCCTTCAAAATAGACACAATATCAGTTAGTTCAAAGACAAACATAATAAATAAATAAACACAGCAATTAATCTACATGAACTCACCTCTCTCTCTCTCTCTCTCTGCTATGTTTCTATTTGTTGAAGGAAGAAATTGGGAAGAAATGTGTTTTCCCCATTTATTAAACATGCCCCAGGCTTGTTTGGGGCATCTTTAATTTTTTTCAATTTTTAACCTATTGTAGTGACTTTTGTCGTTGCAATAGGTTGAACTACAACGATGTTTTGTTAATTAAATAGACTTATTGTAGTGACTTTTTAAAAGCAAAGTTGTTGCATCAAGTGCCATAACATTTGAATGCTTACAGTAAACATTCGAACATTTCCAAAAACTTTTTACTCCCGCTAAGTGTTCCGCCAACTCTGTTCACACAGATAATGTTAGAATGTAATGTGGCTAACGTGCAATGTACATGATATTATGTCCCAGTATATGCCATAGAATTTACGCAGGAAAAGTACCGCCAAATTTTTTTTATAAACGTTCGAACGTATAGGAATTACATTCGAACATAACACAGTTAACGTAATAAATTTAGGTACCATAGAATTTATGTGTGAAAGGTCCTGCCAATTATTTTTTATAAATCTTCGAACGTACCCATTTCACATTCAAATGTACTGAACTCACATTCAAACGTAAAGTTCCTGACATGCGAACGTAACTATTTATTAGGTCCCCTATATATTATATTTTTATAGAGTAATATATGCTAACTATATAGTATATATAAAATAGTAATATATATAGTATATATATAATATAATAATATTTATATACTAATACAAATATACTAAGTATATAGTAACTATATAGTATAAATATATATACTAACTATATATCCTTATATTTTAAATTTCTTTTCTTAAGAAGTCGCAATAATTTTGCCATTCCTATATTGCTGATTATATAGTAATTATTTATGTAAATATACAAAGTACATAGTATAGTTATAAAATAACGTATATAACTATATATATGTAAATATACTAATATTTATAGTAATATTATTGTTAAGGGAGATTTTTGACATAGGCCCACATCAACTCTCAAGGCCTAGCTCATCAAGGGGGCCTTGCTAGAGGACAAAATATGAAAAAAGGGAGAGAAGAGAGAAGAAGAAAAAAAGAGAAAAGAAAAGAAAGGGAGGCAAATTAATGTCAAGATGGTAGAAGGAAGAGAAGGGAAAATGCGTGAAGTAAGGTGACATGACATAAAGGAAGGGATAGAAAGAGATAAAAGGAGGAGGGCACAGACAGCTGAGGGGCTTCAGATGGACTTTTTGGGTAGACTTCTTGCAAAGCTTTTTGGGAAGGCTTCTTCAACCTCCAGACACTAGATCTTGCTATAGTGTCCAAACCAAGAAGAATGATTTATGAAATCTACTATACAGTGAGGATGAGTGACCCCGAGAGACTATAAATCAAGCTTATTATAATGAATTCTCCCCTCTCTAAACCCCCATGGACGTAGGCCTAGGGCTGAACCACGTAAATATGTGTGTTTATCTCTCTTTATTTTTCCTGCATTTATTTACTGTTCACCACCATGACCACATGCATGGACTCCTTACGGCCGCACCGAATTAGCTGGGGGCCCACACAGCCTCGTCCACCCGGGCCCAATGCCATCACAGCGTGCTGGGGAGGTAACCTTGTCCTCTTCTGGGATGTTGACGAAAAACACATGGGATAGAGTTACTTTTTACACCGAAAGTGGAAGAGGGATGACTTTCTAGCGCTCTCAATAATCTCCAAAGAAAAGATGATACGCTCTAAATAAGTATTCCTAGTTTTCTCACTTTAATTTTTATTAAAAAAAATATTACTGTAGGAAAAGATTGCTTGAGCTTTCTTAATTGAGTGCATTCTACCTTTTTATGTGTGCAGTGTATAGATTGGGAGCCTAGGCTCCCAGCAACTTAAACTGTGTATAAAAAATGTGTTGAGCACTCATATTAAGAGCCAAGCACATAGAACACTAGAGCCAAGGATTGTACACATGCACGTGGAAACCGTGTGCATCGCACGTACAATGCGATGAGGAGCCTCACAGTAGCCTGCCGCAAGGTCCGTTGTTTTGCCAGCAACCACTAAGTGGACCGCCGGCAGATTCTAGCTAGCGTGGGGCGGTGCCCCTCCAACAGGGCCACCCCAGCGTGCAAAAGCTCATGGCCTCTCGTCGTGAACTCAGATGACCTATCAGCGCTCCACTCTTGACTGCTGACGGTTTTTGGTGGAGACCCAAGCGGCCCCCCATCCACGGGAAGGCAACAACCATGCCCATCAATGGTATGGCCAAGGGAGGATGCTTGTGGCCACCATCTAGCTCGCTGGCATTGTCTGCCTCCACCGGTGGAGCTACCAACTACCACCGAAAAGCGAAGAAATCCATGGAAGTGCACGGGGTACATAGTGCACAACAGGAATCCAGTAAGTCAGCCACGAGTCTTGCAAGAGGTAACAGGCGGCCACCACGTGGTCTGCTGGTGCTCTCTATCCACAACGAGGTAACCACCAACCTTATCTATCTTTACTTGAGTGACCTCTGACCACCACATTGGGGGCAAGCTGTCCAGTAGCCATGCTAATTCGTAGCATGAGCACCTCGTACTCGAATCTCACAACACGCTACTGTGTTGCGGCGGCATCTTTTGCCTGCTTGAGGGTAGCCTTCAGCCATCATAAGGTGCCCATAAGTAGGACACTCTGAGGAAGCTCACGGATTACCACTTGGAGAAGCTCATGAAGACCACCATTGAAAGAGATCACGGACAACATGATGACCACTGTGAAGAGACTTGTAGGCAATGACCTTTGAGAGAGCTTGCGTGTGATAAAACAAGTTGTAACATGCAGGAAATGAAAATGCACTCAGATAGTTTAAGAGAAAGCGGAGTTGAAAAGCTCTTGTTTTTAATCTCTGTTTCTGTATTTTTCTATACCACTTTACAATGTGTTTCTGTAGCTATATATATACAACTTATTAGCAAGAAGAAAAGCCTACTTTACACAGATCACAAGCTACTTGTGTGTGTCCATCTCAGCAGGTTGGTTACGGGAATATACTTGGTGTCGTGGTCCTTTTCTCAGGCTGCTATTGGCAGAGGTAGTGCCAGAGTAACCGATTGTCTATAGCATGGTAGTGGAGAGGTGTTGTTGCTTCTGGTAGTCTTGTAGCAGAGTAGTGGAGCAGAGGCAGCATTTTTTATTGTTGTGTCTGGAGGCCTGCAGCAATGCTGGTGCAATTTTCTGGTCCGCATGGCTAGAGGCCTTAATAGCCCCCCTTGAGTCAAGGGGCACCAAAGAAATGGTGAGTCTTGACCTTAGTAAATTGTATTGGGCAGTAGACAGGGGCTTGGTGAAGATATTTGCTATTTGATCTTTACTCGAGACAAAGGAGACCTTGAGTGTTTTTGCAGCGACATGCTCTCTCACAAAGTGATAGTCAAGTTCAACGTGTTTGGTGCGAGAATGTAAAACAAGATTAACTGAGAGATATGTAGCACCAAGATTATCACACCACAAAGTAGGGGGGTCAGATAAGGAGATTTTAAGTTCCCCAAGCAATGATTGCAACCAAATAATTTCATAAGTGGTATTAGCGAGGGCCTTATACTCGGCCTCAGTGGATGATCTGGCAATGGTAGGCTGCTTCTTTGAACCCCAAGAAATTAAGTGTGAGCCAAAATACACACAAAAAAGCCTCCAGTAGACTTACGGTTATCAGGGCACCCGGCCTAGTCGGCATCAGAGAAGGTAGACAAAGAAAAGGATGAGGAAGCAGAGAAATAAAGACCAAAATGATGAGTAAAGTGAAGATAGCGAAGGATACGCTTCACGGCTTGCCAATGAGAGATTCTAGGACAATGCATGTATTGACAGACTTTATTGACGGCAAACGAGATATCTGGTCTTGTAAAGGCCAGATATTGTAAGCTTCCAACAACACTTCGATACAGATGAGGGTCTTCAAAGGAAGACCCATCAAGAGCAGACAACTTTGCAGTGGATGACATGGGAGTGGACACTGGTTTAGAATTATGCATATTTGTCTATGTTAATAAATCAGAGATATATTTAGACTGAGACATGTACAAGCCGTGTGTATCCCGACTGATTTCAATGCCTAATAAATAGTGCAAATCACATAAGTTCTTAACTAGAAATGAACTTTGCAGAGCAGTTAAAAATTCAGAAATTAAGTGCGAACTGGATCCCGTGATTATGATGTCGTCCACATAAATTAGAACAAAAATAACATCAGATGCAGTGGAGTAAATAAAAAGGGAAGAGTCTGACTTTGAAGCCAAAAATCCTAGAGAAATAAGCTGACTACTCAGTTTCGCAAACCAAGCCCTAGGGGCTTGTTTAAGACAATAGAGGGATTTGCGTAACTTACAAACGTGATGAGGAAAGTTGGGATTTGTAAACCCAGGGGGTTGTTGCATGTAGACGGTTTCCTCCAAGTCTCCATGAAGAAAGGCGTTTTGAACATCCCACTGATGCAACGGCTACCTGGAAGATACTGCAATGGAAATAATCAAACAGATAGTCACGGGTTTTACAACGGGACTAAAGGTTTCAGAGAAATCCAAACCTTCCTGCTAATGAAACCCTTTTGCCACGAGGCGTGCTTTGCGCCGCTCAAGGGTGCCATCAGCATGGCGTTTGGTTTTGAGTACCCACTTCGCACCGAGAATATTAAAGGAGGAGGAAGACGGGACCAGGTCCCAGGTGTGGTTTTGTAGAAGGGCGTGGACCTCGGAGGCCATAGCTTCTGGCCATATAGAGTGCTTGGAAGCTTTAGTAAAGGAGTGTGGTTCTTCGGGAATGGGAGGTCGGACACGGGACGGGACAGGAGCAGGAGGAGAAATTTCAAGGTGAAGGGAAGGATTGGGAGGAGGCCACGGGATAGTTTCGTTCGTGCGTAAAAGGGGCTTGTGTATGTTATTTTTGGAACGGGTTCGTATGGGATGTGAAGGGGCTGCTGTATTGGAAGGGGAAGGTTGCGACGTAGTCTGTGTGAAGGGAGCAGGAGTTAACCTAGGAGATGGAGGGCTCGAATGATGTGAGTATGCTAGAGAGTGTAAGGGAGGATGGGCCGAAGTGGGATTTTGAGGAGTTGGGCTCAGCTGTGTCATAGGAGATGAGGTAGTGGGCTGAAGATTGTGAGTTTGAAAAAGAGGAGGGATCAGATGCCGAATTAGGATGTGTGTGCGAGTGATTGGAAATGGGCTGCAGTAAAGGTATTGGGCGTGTAGGCAGTGAAGTCTGTGGATGACTTGGGCTGGATTGAGCAAATGGGAATGTGTTTTCATTAAATTGGACATCCTGAGAAATATAGATACGGCCCGTGGATATGTGAAGACAGTTATAGCCTTTGTGATCCGGAGTGTAACCAATGAAAACACAAGGACGAGAGCGGAGGTCTAATTTGTGTCGGTTGAAAGGCCTTAAATAGGGCCAACATAGACATCCAAAGATCCTTAGAAATGTGTAGTCTGGAGTTTTTTTGAAAGAGAACCTGAAATGGTGATTGATTTTGCAAGGTTGGGAGTGGGCATTCGATTAATTAAAAACACAGCGGTTTGGAAGGCCTCGGCCCAATATTGTTGTGGAACTGAGCCATGGGCAAGTAAGGAAAGCCCAGTTTTGACAATGTGTCAATGTCGACGTTCAATCGTACAATTTTGAGGGTGAGAGTAGGGGCATGTAATGCGATGATGTATGCCAAGTGATTGGTAAATTTTTTGTGGGGGCCGAAACTCTCCCCCCCAATCGGATTGGATCGAATGAATTGTTGATGAAAAGAAATTTTTTACACATTGAAAGAAGGCTACACAAATTGTAGAGACATCTGATTTTGATTGCAAAGGAAACATCCATATATATTTGGAAAAATCATCAATGATGGAAAGATAAAACCTACAACCATTAGAGGAGGGCACATGAGCCGGTCCCCAAACATCCAAAAAAAGTAAAAGGAAAGGCTTGAGAGACCTAGAGGGTGAGGGGGGGTGAGGAAGAACATGTGATTTTACTTGTGGACAAGTGTGACAAGATGACATAGGGGATTTAGAAACAATAGGAAGATTAAAGCTATTAATAGTGAAAGATGTTGTCCTAGGAGATGGATGACCAAGTCGATTGTGCCAATTTTGAGAGGAGGTCCATTCACCAATGCATGCTTGAGGTGTGGCCGTTACATCTGAAGGAAGTTCATACAATCCATTTCTAACATGGCCTTGAAGTAGAGCCGTCCGAGTGTGCAAATCCTTCACAAAAAAAGAATTGGAATGAAATTCAAAAATTACAGAATTATCTAAACAAAATTGACGAATGGAAAGAAGATTTTTTGAAATGGAGGGAACATGAAGTAATTGAGAGAGAAGAAATTTGCCCGAAGTGGAGTGAAGATGAACTGTTCCAACATTGTGTATTGGTAAGGTTGACCCATCGCCAATACTAACTTGATCGAGTCCTTGATATGCCGTAGAGTCCAAGTTGAGATTGGAGAATTCTGAGGTGAAGTGGTTTGTGGCAGGGGTATCGGGAAACCAAGTGTGTGAGGGTGGAGCTGAGGGAGGGATGGAGGGGGATGAATGGGGTAAGGCTGTGTAGTTGGCTGTAAATGTGGGGAGTGGTGGAGCTTGATAAGCCTGATCAAATCTGTAGTAGCATGTTAGAGCAGAATGACTAGGTTTCTGACACACTTGGCAAGTTGGACACTGATGGAAAGATCGGTTGGAGGATGGTTGAGTACCTCCTCTAGTGAAACCGCGGCCTCGCTGTCCTCTAAAATTATTACCTCTGCCACGGTTTGGCTGGAAACCAAGTGGATGAGCTGCAGTAGCATGTGCTGCAAGAGAGGTTCCTGAAAGTAGATTGTTAGTCTGATGTGCCAACCGAGATTCATGATTCAACAAATAACTATAAATCTGTGGAGTAGAAAGAGAGTCTGGTTGAGTTGTAAGGGATGTAACCAAAGATTCATAATCAGAACCAAGGACAGTAAGGAGGTAGATGGTGAATTCGGATGGGGAGAGAGGTCGACTAGAGGCATCAAGGGTGGAGGAGAGGGACGTAGCTTTGTTAAAATACTCTGTGATGGAGGAAGAGCCCTTTTTTAGTGTAGCAAGCTGGTACTTGGTTTGCATGATGTGTGCTGTGGATTGAGTAGCAAATAATGTTTGTAGTGTAGACCAAACTTCATGAGAGGTAGAGCAAGAGAGAACTTGAGCAAGAACTGAATTCGAAAGAGAGGCATTGATTGCCGAGACTATGAGTTGGTCTTGTAAGACCAATTTTGTATACGTTGGGTTGGGTTGGTTGTCTAGCATAACTGGTGGCGTAGGGAGAGAACCATCAACCCATGCATATAGTTGATGTCCTTTGAGAAATGGCACAATCTGTGCCTTCCAAATTAGATAATTGTCAAGTGTGAGTTTTATAGTGAAAAAGTGAGGGGAGGAGTGAAGAATCGTAGAAGAATGAGGGGGTGGGTGGGGTGGAGAAGAGACATTTGAATTTGTAGGAGAAGCCATAGCGGAAGATGGAAATAGAAAAGAAAAAAAAAAGGAGAAGGTGGACGATGAGTCCTTTCAAGCTCTTGATACCATGATAAAACAAGTTGTAATATGCAGGAAATGAAAATGCACTCAGATAGTTTGAGAGAAAGTGGAGCTAAAAAGCTCTTGTTTTTAATCTTTATTTCTATATTTCTCTATCCCACTTTACAATATGTTTCTGTAGCTATATATATACAATTTATTAGTAAGAAGAAAAGCCTACTTTACACAGATCACAAGCTACTTGTGTGTGTCCATCTCAGCAGGTTGGTTACGGGAATATACTTGGTGTCGTGGTCCTCTTCTCAGGTTGCTGTTGGCAGAGGTAGTGCCAGAGTAACCGATTGTCTGCAGCATGGTAGTGGAGAGGTGCTGTTGCTGTTGGCAGTCTTGTAGCAGAGTAGTGGAGCAGAGGCAGCATTTTTTATTGTTGTGTCTGGAGGCCTGCAGCACTGCTGGAGCAGTTTTCTGGTCTGCATGGTTGGAGGCCTTAATAGCATACAATGTACTAGCATCAGCCATTGTGGAAAGAGACTCATGGACAGCCCAAGGCACAACCCCATGGAAGCTTATAAACAACACAAGACCCACGAGAAGAAGCTAGTGAACTGCCACCGTGAAGAACCTCTCAGGAAGCACAAGAACCCATGGGATAAACTTGTGGGTGAAAAAGTGCCCAGCTTAAGCAGCAGCATGAGGGATAGCTCATGGACAGTATGAGCACAACCATAGGGAGAGCTCACGGGCATCACAATGACCATGGGAAGAGTTCCTAGGCAACCCAAGCATGACAATACAATCAAGGGGAAGGCTCATAGATAACACATAGAGCACAGGATGAACCCACGGGTAGCACAATGAGCATCCTAGAATACTTGTGGGCCGCGCAAGCATGACTACCACCAAGGGCTCTCTACCAGCGTGGGTGGAGTCATCACGAAGACTCGTTGGTAGTGCGAGTAAAACCATCATGAAGGCTCGTGGGCAACGTGAGTGATACAACTATAAGGACTTGCGAGCAGCACAAGCAAGACCACTAGGAAGACTGCCAGGTAGTAGTACCATCATGTAGGACTCATCGGCCAGAACACTCCACACAAGCTTCGTCCCTACCAGGTGCAAGCGGGCAGCCGACATCAGCCGCGATACTCAAAATAGGGACAACCCCATTTCAGAGGAAACCAAAAAAAAAAAAAAAAGAGAAGAGAAGGGGAAAGAGAAATAAGAAAATGAAGAAAAGGGTTGCTTTATCCTCCCCGCAATGGGAAGCTGGCTAGCCTCGATTGCACATCAACTTACCTTCATTGTGGGTGTCAATCGATGAGAGAGGAATCCAGTCTAAGACTATTCGAATAGATTACCTCTCCTCAGGGCACCAAAAGGCCATATGAGCCAGAGGCCATCTCAACCCTCCTACAGCGGAGAGCGGGTCTAACACTAGGGTTACCCGAACATACTATGTTCTGACACGGTGAAGAGTGGATGTGGCACTAGCCCGATCCTCACTTACCTTCCCTGCGATGTCAATGGGTGAGAGTGGGTATAGTCACAAATTACCTGAACAGACTACCTCCATAAGCAGGTCAATAGGCAGGATTAGCCCTGGGCTACCTCGACCTTCCCCATGGGTAAGAGCGAGTCCAGCCTTGAGGCTGCTCGAACTTTAGGCCGTCCTCATTATGGCGAAGAGTGGACAACCCCTAGGCCCTCCAATTATTACCTTCCCAGAAGGCACCAAAAGGATGGATGTAATGCCAAAGGGTGCTTAATCCCTCCCACGGTAGAGAGAGGGTTTCTCCTCAGTAATCGTCACACATTACCTTCGTCGTGGGTGTCGAGTAGAAGGAGTGGGTCCAGTAAGGGATTGCTCAAATAGATTACCTCTCCTTGGGCACCACAGGCCAAGGCGAGCTAGAGGCTATCTCTACCCTCCCACGAGGGAGGGCAGGTCTAGCCCTGAGGTTGCCTAAATATACCTCGTTCTGCCATGATGAAGAGTGGAAGCAACACCAACCTAGCCCTCATTCCCTTTCCTACAATATCAATGAATGGGTGGTGCGACTTTAGTCAGACATACTGATCGAACAGACTACCTCTGCACAAGGGTTAACAGGCAAAACTATCCCCGGGTTAGATCGACCTCCCTTGTGGAGGAGAGCGGGACCTGCCCTGAGGCTGCCTAAACATGACCACATCCTATCATGGCAAAGGGATGAAAACCTCCCTGGGGGCCTAAAGGGAGGGTGTGGTTTGAGGTGCCCGTACCTCTCCCTCGATGGAGTGCGGGATAGTCCCATGACTACCTGCCTTAACCACAGAAGACACCATGTTCCCCAAAACAATCAAAGACCCCAGAATGTCATCACGTCAAATTGACAAGACATGTTGGTAATTGTCAAATAAAATATATATATATATATATATATATATATATATTTGGGCTCTGATTTTGTAGCATCTACATGAGGAATTTGGGTGAGCCGGTGTTACACACCATTCGGCCCCCTCTCATCGAGCACAAGGGTCAACGAGGCACATATGATCTCTTACCAGATGACCTCATTCAGAGAATCTGGGCCAAATCTAGCTTACATGCCACTTGGTCCCCTCTCACCGAGTGCGAGGGTCAACGAGGCATGTATGATCTCTTACTACAAGCCTCTTTCAAAGTATCTGGGCGAGTTTTTGCTTACACACTACTCGGCCCCTCTCATCGAACGCAAGGGTCAACGAGATGCATATGATCTCTTACTGCGTGACCTCCTTCATAGTATCTAGGCGAGCTTTGGCTTACACACCACTCGGCCCCCTCTCGTCGAGTGCGAGGGTCAATAAGGCACTTATGATCTCTTACTGCATGGCCTCCTTCAAAGTATCTGGGTGAGCTCTGGCTTACTCACCACTTGGCCTCCTTTCTCCTAGCGCTAGGGTCAACAAGACAGGTATGATCTCTTACCGTGAATTCTCCTTCAAAGTATCTGGGTGAGCTCTAGCTTACATGCCACTCAACCCCCTCTCCCCGAGTGCAAGGTTCAACGAGGGGCATATGATCTCTTACCGCGCGATTTCTTTCAAAGTATTTGGGTGAGTTCTATCTTATGTGCGAGGGTTAATGAGGTGAGCTAGGCTTACACACCACATGGCCTCCGTCTAAATATTGGGGTGAGTCAAGTCTTACGTACAACTCAGACCCTTATCACCGAGCACGAGGGTCAAATAGGTGAGGTATGGTTACGCGCCGCTCGACCTCCATCAGATTATTTGGGCAAGCCCTGCCTTAACGGGTCGCTCAGTCACCTCTAAAGATTTGGAGCAAGTTCAGACTCAATGCACTACTCAGCTATCTCCTGCTTATCTCACCAAGCCAAGCTACGTGGCCGCACTTCGAGAGGTGGACCCCATGTCCCGCCTAATCCTTGCTCGAAAACCTTCACTGCTTAGCACAGGGAACAAATAAATGAGGACCAGTTACCAGAATTTATTTCTCTATGAGCTTGGACAAATCATTTCAGATACATATTTTACTTTTGAAGATTCTTAAGGTTAGCTTTTGAGCAAAATTGCCCTTAAGAATCACAGGCATCTATTAGGGGGGAGTTTTGCCATAGACCCACATGGGCTCTCAAGGCCTAGCCTATCAATGGTAACTCACTAGAGGATAAAATATGGAAAAAGGGAGGGAAGATAGAAGAAGAAAAGTAGAGAAAAGGAAAGAAAGCGGGCAAAGCAATGTCAGGACGACAAGAGGAAAAGAAGGGAAAAGACGTGAGGCAAGGTGATGTGACATAAAGGAAGGGAAATAAAGAGATAAAAGGAGGAGAGCATAGAAAATTGAGGGGCTTCAGATGGACTTTTCGGGCAGACTTCTTGCAAGGCTTCTTGAACCTCTAGACACGGGATCCTGCAATAGAGTCCAGACCAAAAAGAATGATCTATGAAATCTACTGTATAGTGAGGATGAGAGACCCCAAGTGACTATAAATCAAGTTTATTATAGTGAATTCTCCCCTCTCTAAACCCTCGTGGACGTAGGCCTAGTGCTGAATCACGTAAATTTGTGTGTCTATCTCTCTCTCTTTCTCTCTATTTTTCCTATATTGATCTACTGTTCACATGCATAGACTCTGTATGGCCGTACTGGATCAGCTGGGGGCCCACATAGTTTCTTTCAAGCCCAGCATACCAGGGCCCACCCCTCGCCAACCCAAGCCCAATGCCACCTCAGTACGCGATCCTTCTTCTCTTCTAGGTTGTTGACAAAAAACACATGTTAACAATTATAGATATAGTAACTATATATACTAACTATATATAATATAGCAACATGGATCCTGTGGCATATAAGGCCACATTCAGTCAAGCTCATGCACAGTTCCTCATATGACTGGCACTTGGAGAGCCCATCGACTTGCTACTGCGAATATTTGAGAGGATCTGTCACAAGGTGAGTATCATATCCACTGACAACCTCCCATATGGGGTGATCATTACTAAGCTATTATTGGATCGAAGAGTGCCACCCAAGATGGAGGAGTGTTTGACTGAGCAAATGAGCCCCCTAGATATGACCTCACATCATCAGAGCATTGGACAGGGTAGGGGTCGTGCTCGACATGAGCTTACGCCTACACCAGATCTTGTTCCTTTGACCCATCCTGAGGTTGGTGTTACTATCACTACTTAGCAGTCAATGTTTACATATGTAAGGGATGCGTGCCCTGCTTGGGTTCTTGGGTTGATGAGATGGTCTCAAATATTATTGTGCATATCGGCCAACAAATCACATTAGTATTACAAAGTGTCACTGAGGTTGGCTATCGTTTAGATATCCTAAACGAAAAGGTCAATACATTGGTTGACGAATTTCATTCTTTTGTAAACAATAATTTTTGAGTTTTTTTTACTTTTATTGTAGTTTTTATTTATATTTTTCTATTTTTTTACTTTATGTAATGAACAATATCATTTAATATATTTAGTATTTTTGTATTTCAATTGTCAATCTTTCCTAATTTGAACATTTATTGTTAATTTTAAACTTTGCTAATGAACAATATCTAGTGTAATGAACAAAATAAATTCCATTTCTTAACAAATAATGAATAAAAAATTCAAAGTTATCTAGTGTAATTTATGTAATGAATAATTTTTGTATTCATATTTTGCAATTTCTTTTATACTTTATGTAACAAAACGAAGAATATCATTTAATATATATAGTGTTTTTGTATTTCAATTCTCAATATTTTTTAATTTGAAATTCCATTTTTAATTTTAAAATAGTTCACATTTGAACGTTAATGACTATCATCCAAACATTGGAACGAATAACTTAGATGTTCGCACGTATGTGGACTGTACGTTCGAACGTAAAAGATTTTACATTTGCATGTACTTATTCCAAAATGACATATATCATATGAATTACGTTCAAGCGAAACATTATCATATTTTGAACGTATAACCATTTCTCATTCACCTTTAGTGACAGTTTCAAGAAATCGTCAAAGAAATTGATTTTTTCAGGACTATCACAATTTCTAAACTGTCACAAAACTCAATTCCGTTGTACTGAATTAACAGAATAGACTTCAAAATACTTTATATTAATTAGTCTAAAGAACATATGAAGCAGGTTGGTGCTTCTTAATTTGTCATTCCTTTGGTTAGTTGGTACTATAGCTGGTAGCTAGCTAGGTTACTTTCTTGGAAAATACAATTCACCGTAATTCTTCGGTATTTATGGTATTAATTATGTCTTGACTCATATATATCCAGATTCCATGCAGAATGAAACACCTCATAATTGCCAGCTAGAATTTGAACAAGACGACTTCTATTAACACTACACCACACAGTTGTCCAGAGAAAAAAAAATAAAATACACCATACATTAAAAGTTATTCCTAAATCATTAAATAAAAAAAATAATTAATTACAGTCAAAATGAGGGGCTAAACTCGTGAGGCATACTAACATATTCCTATATATGCTTCTTTAGATTAGGGTTTAGGGTTTATCGGTACAAATCAAAAGATCATAATTCAGTTTTATTGTTCGGATATTTAGTCCAAATATAAACACCGTTTTGGTAATCAAGACACGTACAGATTTGGGATAAGCTAGTAGTACTACCGCATGCAATGAAGCATGCATATATATGCACGCGAAAGCGAGTACAAGCAATACCCATACAAACAGAAGTTTTTAGACATTATACAAAGACGATACAAGTTTTTATTGTTATAGGTTGCTATATAGTAGATTTCTTGTTTATTCCCTTCTGCTTTATTCCCAGGCCAACTGCCCAATAATTTACGACAGTTGATCATCCGCAACTTCATTCTTAGTGGTAGAGGAGGATCTCCCGGCCATTGAGAGGTTGCACTGGTCTTGCATTCATCTCCGCATACTGCAATTAATTAAGCAAAACATTAATCAGAGGATAACAACTTGATTGAGCTAAATAGTGGATTCAGGGGTACGTACATCGAAAACAGCTTCACGAAGCAGCTCTACTTGTTCTCTTGCAACAGTACTTATCTGAGGATAACAAAACAGATCCGACATTGGAATTACTTTGTAGAATCCATGGTACTGCTTTGGAGCAATAATCAGAGGCAGAAATAATATTATACCGTTTGATTGACGATCCAAATGACAGTTTCATTACAGGGAGGAGTAGTGAGAGAGCCAAGGTAATTGTAATACTTGATGGCAGAATTCGTTCTTGCGCTTCTTGGATCGACCACGCCCTTCTGCCTATGTCCCTCTTGGTTAATCAGAGATGTTATTTCCGCCGTGAACTGGAATTAATTAATAAAGCAATCATGCATAGTACTAGATATAGTTTTAGAATATAACATCATTCAGAAGTAGTTGTTAGCATATACATGATCTTTGAATTCTGTTTTTTTCTTTTTTTTTTCGAAATGTTTCGATTCAATATATATATATATATATTTAAACTTTTTTCATTTAAATGTCAAATACTGAAACTGGAGTTTGACACTCAAGTTTCGCAAAATGTAGTACTCTTTTCTTTCTGTTTTTTGGCTCCAACCTGTGAGAGGAATGGATCTGGACGGCCAATTCGGTATAGCTGAGAAACAACAAGAGCGACTATTTTGCTTGAGTTTACGTGAACCATGTGCAGCTCCAAGTCATCCCTGATTATATGACACAAGACAATTAACTTATATATATTTGTGTGTGTGTGTGTGTGTGTGTGTGTAGCTAGCGATCAGAGAGAGAGATAGACCTCCTGCCATTGATGAGATGCTCGGCGGGTGAGTGCCAGTGGCATTGCACGAGGGAGTAGTTAACGCCATTGAATTGAGCTGATCCGGCATCACCAGTCCATTCAATCTAGATGCAGATCATTACATTTTATTACGAATACAATTCCATGCATGTATTATAGCGGATGAATACTTCCTCATCTCGGCCTAAAGTACTATTAATGTATAATATTTAATATTCCAGAATATATTAATTAAAGAGGAATGCTAGATGTAGTCGGCAAATGCAAGCGGGATGCAAACGGTGGTATGGAATGAATAAAAAAAAGTTATAAAAATAATTTTTTTTTCATGTGGGTCCCATATTAATTTATTTTTTTCAAAGCGACTGCACGCCGCTTGCACAACCACGACTGCAAATATCATTTCTCTTAATTAAGAAATAGCATGCATCAAGAATATATAATATTCCAGCACGAAAATACGATCCTCTCAGTTTCACTAGTCATGAATACTAAAAGATTGACCGCTCAATTAATTAAGATCTTAGTACGAAGACCGAATGTAGTGTGGCGAAAAGGGAATAAGATCCTAGTACTAATTCAATATAAAACATTAGATATTTTGATCATCATTTCACTAACGGATAGGATCAACTCATCAGTGCATATATATATATATATATATATAAATACACGTACACACTAATATTCAATAGATCATATTATCCATTGAACTTGGAATGAAGAGACTTTTAAGTGGCAAAAAGTCTCGGCCTTCATTCCGCAATTCAGACTATAAATGGGCTCCAAATCGACCATACAGAGGCAGGTGTCTTACAATTTTAAAAAAAAAAAAAAAGAAAAAAACCCAACAAATTAACCGAAGATCATTGAAATTTGGAAACGAACATCGATCGCGAGTTCTTTCCCCAGTGTTTGAAACAAAGCTCAATAACATTAATCCAGAGTACATCACACTTACCGCGATGTCATGACCTGAATTACGTACGATTGCATTAGCAGGCTTATAGTTGAACTTTAGCTGCCCTCTGTTGGGGACTATTCTGACTCTCGAATTCACAATGTCTATGGGAGATTGCATGCGTCCAGTCCTACACTTTGCCCATTCTTCTCTAAGGAATCCCCAGCGTTCCGGACCCCTCTCGCTCCCGGGGATATACTCAAACTTCCCTTCTTCCTCTGCCCGTCCCCACAATTTCCAACCACAATATATATCAGAACCATCGCAATAATCTCAGTAATAACACTTATAATATTAAATATCGACGAAGACGATGATATCAACATCGATCTTAATAATAACAGTAAAAGGAAAGAAAATACTTTCAACCCCCATGATTTGTAATGATAGGTATAATAACTATAATAATAGTAGTATATTCTTATATAAATAACAAAAATAATGTATATAATATATATATATATATATATCTTTGGTATGCATTACCAGCAGGTACTTGAGCTGTAGTGCATATTGCCTGCTGGTAAAGAAACAGCAGAAGCCAACAACTGAAGATGGTACTTATGCTGCACTTATTCATGTTTCCAAAACAAGTGTATCAAGAGAAACTAATTAAAAGGCAGATTAGTGATGATGCTAAATGTAAAGGATATCTGATGCGTTTATATAGGCGTTAATGCTGACGCCATAGTTTTGTCCATGCATGCATCAAATTATTTATTCGGCGCATGGAATAAATCACATTGTCTCTTTTTTCCACGAATAATTTAAAATGCTCTTAAAATCCTTGTCTATTTTAGACCTTTAGGGTTTGGCTGATGCTAGTTTCTTTCTTATAGGATGGGAATTGGCTGTTCCTATTTTAGGCCTTTAAGTTCGATTATACAGCTCAATGAACTAGCTAGGTCATTAATTTGAAACATTCTTGTTACGGTGAAGATAGGTAATATTCGAGGATCACGTTAAATTGTTGTCTTTTATTGACTTTCTTTCCTTTTTGCTATTACTTCTCTTGTGCATTAAGTCTTACGAATTAAAAGCGAAAATAATTTGTATAGTTTTAAGGTAAGTAATTAAGTTTTGTGTGCGTAATTCCTTTTAAAAAATAAAGTAGATCTGGATACACACGAAAAAATTACTCTTTTATGGTGGGCTCTACATACTTTTAAAATAGAATATTGAGAGATTTTCACACTTAAAATTATATGATCTAGCATTACTTGATTAAAAAAAAAAAAATCCACAATATTTTTGAAATTTGGTTGCAACACCCCTATCCGAGAGAGCATGGTTGACGTGTGATCATAATAAAAGTATAGAAAACACGGAGCAAACATTTAATCATAATAAATTAACTACTATTAAAGGTTAGAAAAGTAAACGCCGTTGACATATAAACTTTCAAAACATATCTCAATTGTTCTTGTAATTCCAAAACATGACACACCCAACTATTTTTGAAATGAAAATACTTTAACCACAAGAAATTACATTACACAAAAGTAAACTCATAAATTGATGTGGCTTGATATGATATTTAAAATTATAAAGTTATTTTTATTATAAAGTAGATTAATTAACAGATTCCATGAGGTTACATTAGCTTATAAATTTATTTTGTATAATCTCTTTGTATCAGTAGTATTTCTCTTTTGAAAAAAGTTGAGTTGAATATATTTATTTATTATTTTTATTAAATTTTGGGTTTAAACTTCATTTGCATCTCTAAATATTCTACGTACAAGATTATTGAATTTGGATATTATTGAGCATATACAAAATGATTTATTCAATGTTGGTTTTTGTCTTTGCTTATTCTTTAATAATGTCATTAATGGTTGTTGGCATGTTTGTTGGCTTCAACCACAATTCTAAATGTAAATATTGTGTAGAAAAGATGTTGGTATGTTTGTATATATGATTGTTGGGTGCATGGTTGGCAAAATATATCTATTGAATAAATAGGTTGAGGGAAAAAATAGTTGAAAAATAATAATTTTTTTTAATAAAATTATTAATTAATATATGAAGTGTATTTGTAAAATATTAAAAAAATTCAAATATTATAAATATATAATATTATATTATTATTTAAACTTTAAGATAGCTAATCCAATGTGGACTAATCTAGCTAGAAGTCAATATTATAATCAAAAGATAACATTCTAGCTAAATTTTAGACTTGGAAATATGCTCTTACATTTAATAAATAGAGCCCTGCATGCATCTCCATACGCGTTTGTGCTACTCCAAAAGTAAGCGTAAAGTTTGTCAACAAAAGGGATGTTGATGATCATTATAATATTTGTCTACTTACGTAGAAGATAAAACATTCTTGTTACGGTGAAGATAGGTAATCTTTGAAGATCACGTTAAATTATTGTCTTTTACTTTGACATTCTTTCTTGTTTGCTATTACTTCTCTTGTGCTATTACTTCGCCTGTGGTGTCTTGAAAAAGGAGCGTGTAGGTCCTTAGACCACGTCACCTCTAAACACCTCAAATAAGCCTTAGTAGCTTGTGCTACTATGACAAGGGGCGCGTAGGTCCTTAGATCACGTCACCTCTAAACACCTAAAACAAGCCTTAGTAGCTTGTGGTGCCATGAAAAAATGGCATAGAGGTCCATAGACCATGCCACCCCTAGACTCACAAACCAAGCCTCGACTTGTGAAAGTCACTACAAGTTAACTAGGAACAAGCAAAAAGATAAGACAATCTAAGCAAAGAGACAGAAGGGTCAAAGCATAAACAAGGAAACCAAGGAACAAAGATGTGCAATACTAAGAAGTAACAAGGCACTCATCGTTGTAAACAAAGTCCGTTAATGAAATAATATTACAACAGGTACAATGCCAAGATTTTGCCTATGTTACAACATGTGAAGAGTACAAGTGTCAACTCATCGGCAGGAATTTTCCTCAGGAGAAAATAAACCCCGATCCATAGTTTCAAGATTGGTGGTAGGGTTAGCCAGAAGGCGGTTCTGGAGCCTCAAAAATGCCAGTGCCATGGCCAAAAGCGAATGCATGATCCCTGGTGGCTAGAACATGAGCTAACTGAGCACAAAGCCGTGCAATTTCCCCTTGAGCAATAGCCAACTCATCTGTCTTCTCAGTCAGCCTCTGGTGTTTAGCCACAAGAACCAAGTTAGCCTTCCTAAGATCTTCATCAAGGTCTTTATGGCTGTTCTTGTACTGCTCGTGGCATTCCCTAAGTTCTGCCAGGGACCCCTGCGCCTCTTAAAGGTCAAGGGCGATAAGGCGAGCCTTCTCCGTAATGGCCACTAACTCTCGAGACAGCTCGCTACAGCTTTCTTGTGAGCGAGCCAGTTCTTCACGAGTAGAGGCTAACTACTCGTCACAAGTGAGAAACTCAGAGTTCATGTGGGCCTTCTGAGCCTCAAAATTTCTCTGAGCCTCTGAAAGCTGGAGCTTGGTCGAGTCCCTTCCGGATGGAATAAGAGTCAGGGCAGAGTCATCCCTGACTTTAGCCTCTTGAGCAAGAAGAGCAATTTTGCAGAGTTCTAGAAGTTCCCCCTCGTACATATCCAGATCGCCCGTAACCTTCCGATTACTCTAGCAAGATCTCCAGCTCTCTTTTCTTCTCAGCCAAGGCTTCCAAATCGGCCCTGTCAACCTGCCATTTTTCAAAAGCATGCTTAGCAACGTAGTATAGTTTGAGTCGCTCCTTGACCTCCTCCTCAAGACGGGCACGATCTGCAAAAGGAAAGGAAAGCAACTAAAGTGAGAAACGATGTAAAAACAAAAGGAGGAAGAAAAGTAAGCAACATTATACCTCGAAAAACCAGTCCCTTAAGCGATTGGCCACCTCAGTGATGGCCTCAGCTTGGGCACCAATAGTTGTTGAAGAGTCACCACCACTTATAACACCCCCAACAATCTCCCCGGGGTTAAGCACCCTCCCAAGCGAGGATGCCCCTGCAAGCTTCAAAGGTGAAGTTGCCATCCTTTTCGATGGACCTCCAAGGCGTACATATAGAAGTGGAGGCGGTGTGTAAGCTAGGTCAACCTCAATCATGCGGGCATCCTCTTGCAGGAAATTGCCCCACTCCTCCTCGAAGAAGGAATCAGTATCTCGCCCAAAGGATGAGGCATGGAGGGGAGGAATAGAAAGCCCTTCGCCATTGCCAATTGGCGAAAGAGTGTTTTCCCCAGAGACAGTGACTGGTGGGGTCTTTGGGGTGGTTTCCTTCGACTCGACTTCATCGCCTGCATCCTCACGACTTGAGAGGTTGCACCCTGCTATAGCCATGTTACCCTCTTGGAATGGAGAAGCTCCGTCCACCTTGACTGTGGACAAGGCGTTGGCCGCCTCTCCAAGAACAGCATCAGACAAGGGAGATGGGCGAGCCCTCACATCCATAATAGAGTCGAGGTTGAGGGCGGCGACCACTGCAGTGTCCAGCTCGCCTTTCCTCACTGGAACCCCCAAAGCAAGAAATTCAAAGGCAGGGTCAGATGCAAAAGGGAGCGCCTGTGGGGCGGGCACAACTTGGAGGGAAGCAGCCAATTCAAAGAAGGCTAAGCTGGCTAAACCCTTAATGTCTCTCAGGCTGGAGGAACGTGGCTAGGCGGGGGGACAAGTGGGGTGATGGTTGAGTGGCAGTAACTAGTGGGGTGGATGTCTGAACCCATCCATCCCCGGATGGTGTGGCAATCTCCCCTAACTACGGTGTAGAAAGCACAGTGGCGGCTGGCTATGTAGGTAGGCAAATTTGAATGCCCTCCGAAGAAGTTTGGACCTGGGCGCCCTTTGAAGGCGCCAAGACTTTTCTCTAGGGAGGCAAAGGGGGGCAAAGGGGGGGAAGAATCTTCAGAATGAGTTCTTTTTTTGTTGGCTTTCGTTATCATTTTCCCTCTTGCTCCTTTGCTCCCTTTTCTCAACAGCCTCTTTCTTCTCAAGTCGTCTCTTTTTCTCTTTCTTCCCCTTGGCGGGGTGGTTGCACTTCTTACTCATTTCAGAGGGCTTCACTAGGGGGGGGAATGTGGCTGAAATCAAGAATGAGTGCCCTGGGACATAGGACCAGTTGGGAGACATCAAGAACCGATCGAGGTAAACAAGCATTAAAAAGAAATTAGTCCAGAAATCTTCAGGATGGGCTTTAGCCCAAGAACGGTCGGTTTCAATTCGGGACAATTCTCGGAGAGAAAGGGGCTCCATGGTATTCCACAAGTTTTTTCATCAGATATTCGGCGCCAAATTGCCCTGACTGAAAAGTCTCTGAATATCTCTTCTAAGGCTGGAAACTCCCAGCCCTGATCGGTAATGAAAAAGAATTTGAATGTCCAGACCTTAGCGTTGGAAGAGCGAGTCTCAAACCAGGCCAGCATTTGCCCGTTATCTTTCTTGCAAAAGCTAACGACGTTGCCCTTAGTGGCATCCCTCACGTTGTAAAAAGCCAAAAATTCTTGGGGGGTCAAGTCAAGATAGGGATCACAAAGGGGCTCCAAGACCATGCAGAAGATGATGAAAACACAAAGATACACCCTCAACACATGTAGTTGAGCCGGCGCCAAGTTGAGAAGATCCAAAATATCACGAAGAGGTCAGCAAAAGGGGAGCCACAACCCATGCAACAAGAGGGACATGGTTATAGCAACCTTACCAGTAAAACCCTCATCATCATAGCACCCAGATGAGGGAACCTCCATCACAGTAGTTTTGGGAATACGATAACATTCCCGAATCTTGGGAAAGTGCTTTTCTCAGATGCCTAAGTGCCACCGGTATCCATCAAGGATCGTGCCCTTAGGGAGTTCAAAAGGGTTTGTAAAGCCTTTACCTTGGTCAGCCATCGAAACTGGAGGAGAGAAAGGAAGCAAAGAAATGAAGGAAGAAGAAGTGGGTAAGAGGCAGAGGCAAGAAAAGGAGCAGAGAGAAAGAAAAGATAGCAAAGAAAAAATAAAAAGAGGCAAGAAAAGGGTATTTAAAGGACAAAAAAATATGGAACGCCAACGAAAACAAGCATTATGGCCTAACACTGAAGCAAGAAAGTAACCGTCGCACGAAAAGCTCCCCTCCCTTTCTACCACGACAACGAGAAATCATGGGGCTCCTCAATCTTTGAAAAAGTAAAATGGCATAGGAAAAGAATATGAAAGTCTGGCGGACACCTAAGGATCGTGAATGGGTCGGGCTTGTGCCCATAGTTATTTAATTTTCGCACGCCTAAGCCCATGATAAACCATCTAAAGATGTAAGCTTTAGAAGCAAAGGGAAGGACCATGATGAGGCTCACAACATTTACAAGGTGGCAAGATTAATCAATATAAATTCCCCACACCAAGGGGCAAAGAGAATTAGCGGGATAGCTGGAGGGCCTATTTAAACCATAAAGCCCATAAGAAAGGCCCTGGGTTGATTTAAGGGAATAAAGGAGTCCATAGTGAATCGATAGTGTGTATGCACGGTGCCATCTCTCACGGAAGGATAGAGATCTCATGCAGTTACATGATCATTCAAAGTATTGAGTGATGATCCACACCGATAAATTCTGAATAAGAAAAGTATCATGAATCAGCCTATATATATCAAGTAACCTTTGATAGTAAGGGGATGAAATCTCTTTTTGATTTTTGAATTCTCTGGTTTTATTTACTGACTTTGGTATCAGAGTTTTCCTTGGTGGGTCACACCGGAGCCACTTCGTAGTACTTAGAGGAACGGTTGCAGAGGAAAAGTGGGACACGTTCTCAACAGTTTGAATTTCCTTTTCCCTAAGAAAGCATATTCCAAAATAAAATTACCATTTTTATCAAAGTTCTATTTTTTATCGTTTATCTAATTCTTTCTACACTGGTTTTTCATGTGGAACCGTAGAAGAAATTCCATCAGTACTATCTAATTTACCTATTGTTGAGGACCCATTGGTGAGGCGTGGTTACTGATTTTTTTTTTAAACCAATTTGTATGTAATTTTTGGTTTATGAGGCTATGCTATTGAGGCAAGGTCTCTGCTTTTTTTTTTTTTTTTTTTTTTTGTGCCCCATTAGCTGTTTGATGGAAGTCCTAAACTAGTTTCTAGTGTTTTTTTTTTTTGTTTTGTGCCCATCGGCCTATTTTGTGCCCTCTTGTATATTGTAATTTTTGACTTGTAAATCAGTGTAGGGATGGTAAAATATGCACTTTATGTTTAAAATGAACTATTTTAGTGAGCATCATGAGGCCTTCCTATATTTTTAGATGATCTGTAGGGATGTTAAAAGTACATATATAGATATCACTCCATACCGGGGGGAAAAAAAAAGTTTATATATAGGAAAGTTTAAAAATGTACATATATGAGTTTGCTATTTGCTATTTTCTAAACTCAATCAACAACATGTGTCATTGATGGCTTTGCTTTTCAATTTGCAGGGTCGACCTTCTCGTGTGAAATTTAAAAAAAAAGTGCAAGGAAAAGCAAGATGCGAGTTCTTTCTATGAGAGGATATCCTTCAACTAATAGAGAACATTCGAAGAAGAAATAATACAGTTCGAAAGAGAGAGGATGATGTATTGTTGGGTGAGAATGAAGCTCATAAAAGAGAAGATAAACTTAGGGATACAGAGACAAACATTGACATGGTTGAGGTTGAACTTCGAAAGCAGAGGGTTGAAAATTTTGACATGTTGTAACTATTGTAAATAGTTGGATATTTTTTCTATGGTTTTTGTATGGATCATATGTAATGTCCTACCCTTTCTCTGTTTTGAAAATTTCTCATTAGTCCCAAACAATGAGAAATAACATCACTTTCCAATGGAAATTTGTAGCTTAGGAGGAATATATGAGAATCTAAAAAAAGTGAAAGCTTTTATAGTAGAAATGGTTTCAGTTATTTGTGTGTAGCTCAATCTAATTCTATCATGAAGAAACTTGCGCTAAACATTATCAGAATAGTGCACATGTTTGGATTGTTTGTATTTACATCCTGCAAGTCCATCGATCAGCTATATCTGTTCTAGAAATTGCATGCAGTTCCAGAAATTACAATATCTATTCTAGTCCAAAATACAAACCACAACAAGATATAAACTACATGTATATTTCATCAAATGTCACTTCTAGAAATTACAATATTTGTTCCAGTCCAAAATACAAACTACAACAAGATACAACTACTTGTATATTCCTTCAAATGTCACTTCCAAGAATTACAATATATATGTTCTAGCCCAAAATACCTATCACAACAAGATACAAACTACAACATCTTCAAGCCACATACTTCTGATTCAAGTTTCTACAAACTACTTCACAATTCATTGTCTAAGCCAGTCTAAATTTCCATGGATTTACACAACATCAATATGGTCATGTCTCTAAAGCAACACAAACAAAAGTCAAATAACATATTAATACTTGCTTCAAAACAGTTACACAAAGAAGCAAAGCCTCACACCTCCTCATTGCTCAATGGCATCGATTGTACGTGTGACAGTACTATTTTGGGTTCCAACTCCAAAACCATCAACAGTAGCACCAAGTTGAGATTCCAGGAATTCAACCAATTTTGATTCGCCATCAAAGATTTTTTCTGCAAGTCTAAATTCTAGTACAACAATACACATCTATTAGAAAGGAATATACACATTTATTATATACAATTAATACATTTTTATTATTTCTCTTGGTTGAGACCTTCTCTACAAGTGGAACCTTTTGTTTCATTGGGGGTCTCCCTTTCCCCCTAACAACGTGGGAGCTTAATATTTTCTTACCCTTATCCTTGCAAACGCTTTCTTTCATCTTGGTTGAACTAGACTTTGACTCAAGTATTAAGCCTTCAAATTTATGCTCAAAGTCATCTAAATGGCGCAAGAATGCATTGACATGGTCATCACTTGGGGATACATGCATAGCTAATTTCAAACATCTTTTAACCACAACCTCATACCTCTGTGCTTTTGCATTGTTGCGCAAGTCATCATAGCTACTTTTCACGAGTGTGTATCTCCTCTTTAAATCCTTTCTCCATCGATCCAATACATATTTTTCAAGTAAAACTTTAAGTTTCTTCATATGATGTACTCTAAAAACATGCTTACATATAATGCCCCTCATCTCAATGTGTATCATACTTGGGTTGATGACATCGACGTAGAAGGCCTGGGTGACATTCTATCTTCCTCTTTGTCCATCACACTATTTCAATTGAAAATGAAGTAGTAGTTTAGAAATTAGCAACCATGGTACAAAGTCCAAACAGTGTCTCCAAAGCTTTTTATTTTATTTTCCAACATTTTCTAAACATGTACGTCCAATGAGAGGAAATCTAAAGTAATATTGGTAAAGATTATGGTGAAAATAATTTGAAGTAGTTCAAGACTTGGGTTTTTCCATGTTAAAATAGTCAAAACAATGTGTATCATGGGAATATTACAGAAATATAATGGAAAAGCTTGGGTCAGAGAGGGAGACAAAATCGACTAGGAGAACTGGGTCAAGAAGGAAAACGTGCATATTCAAAATGAAGAAGAAAAACGTGTGTTAAAATAATCCAGGTAAATGGGAAAAGAAGCAAAACATGCATTTTATTTTAGGAAAAAAAATTGTATTCCACGGTGGCAATAAGTGTGCTGTGTGAAGAGTCGTATGGCTTCTATGTAGACTTAGTCAAAAATATTATTTGTTGTGTATATTGTATATTATCAGATGCATGCTAGGTGTATTGCATCTCTAACTATTCTGAATGGGGGCATGTAACCTTGTATTGCATGTCCCGATACTTTAGAGTCTGTCTGATCCCAAGCAGAATTTGGGGGCGTTACACCCATGCCCATGCACCTTGTCCATGAACCTTCCACCACCACACTCAGTTGAAGCCTCACACCATATTCCTCAAAAAACATAGTCTCATAACCAAGCTACACTAATGATTTGCACTAATGGAAAACCACCGTAGCCAGGCTGTCCGGCCCTCCCTGACATTCTCATCAACCACAGCACCATCGTTCACCATCCACAGCAACCACATCCACTGCCCACACAGGACCAACTAGCCTCTATGTTACCATCACATCCTTTAGTTCAAACAAGCCAAAACAGAACAAGCTTCCTCTCTCCTCAGCCCAACTTCACCACACATCGCTTCCCTTCACCATCAAAGACCCACGGCGCCACTCACAATCATAGTCAGCCCATCTTTTTCTCAGTGAAGCTCTCTCTCTCTCTCTCTCTCTCTCTCTCTCTCTCTCTCTTCACCATGTATGATCCATAACTCTCAAAAATTTCAGTGGGTAGCAAGTATGGATTTTTATTTCAAGTCATCTATGTAATTACTAGAATATTCTAAGGGTAAAATAGAAAGGTTCCAAGTATTAATGTCCCAAGTTGAGGATATAAACTTTTATAGACACATGTTGCGAGTTGTAGACTTAAGAATAGGTGGGGTTATATTTCATGGGTTATGTGTTTTGCATAAATCGTATCAAACCCTATCGCAACCTAAAGTGTGAGACTTGAGTATTGCCACCTATAAGGGCCTGGCCCTACAAGGACGTCTAGAATATAACAGGGGGAAATGTGATACCTCATTCTGAGGAGTGATAAGGGTAGGTATTATATGAGATCCCACATTGCTTGAAAAGGAGATGTTGTTGCTCTTTATAATGTTCTAATGGGGTTTTAATTATATCAATGCTTAGTTTTTTTTTAGAGTAAGTCATGTGACTTGGGCCTCATTCTATTGGGACGTTACATGTCTAATGCTTTCCTACATGAAGATCTTTTGGAGGAGGTGCTCATGAACAATCTCAAGGCTGTCATGTATGGCAATTACTTTATATTTACGTATTTATGTTAATGATATAATACCCATGGGTTCAAACTCAGTTGTTATTAGCTCCCTTATTCTTAGATTGCAGTAGGAATTTCCAATTAAAGATTTTGGGCCTCTCATTTTCTTCTTTGGTGCACCAAGTGACTCGAACATAGGGGGCATACATCTCAATCAAAGCAAATATATCTAAAACATTTTACATCATGCCCATATGATAAATGCTAAACCAACAAAATCACCTTATTCAACTGGTTAAAAGCTATCCTAGTTTGATGGTGCTCTTGCTTCTAATCGAATAGCATACAAGCATATTGTCTATGTCCTTCAGTATTGCACTTTGACAAGGCATATTGCTTTTGTTGTCAACAAATTAAGCTAGCACCTTCACTTTTCTTACACAACCCACTAGTCAACTGCTAAGCTAGCCTAGAGATACTTGCAAAGGTATTACTGATCATGGCAATCTGTAAACCTAAAATATCTTTAGTTGGATGCCTTTTGCGATGCTAATCGGGCAAGGAGCTTTTATGATAGACAATTTACCTTGGACTCAACTACTTTTATAGGTGATTGCTTGATTTCTTAGTGTGCCAAGAAGCATAATTTGGTTTCCAGATCCAATATAGAGATTGGATATTTGTCCCTTGCCTACACAATTGTTGAGCTTTTATTTGCTTTGGATGCTTTTTTTTTTTTGAAATTGGAGTTATTCTTACCGTGGTTCCAATACTATAGTGTGACAATATATGTGCTTTAGTCTTAACATCTAACCACCTGTTTCAAGCTAAGACTAAACATATAGAAGTAGATTACTAATTTGTGTGAGAAAAGGTTTTAGACGGTAATATTTGAGAGAAGTTTATCACCATTGATGATCAAGTTGTTGATGTTTTTACAAAGGGTTTATCTTCTATTCATTTTCTCAAGCCCAAATCCAAGTTAATGGTGTTTCCTTTCCCTATTAACTTGTGGGGGTAGGTTATAGCACCTACTGAAGTCACTAGTAGCCATGATACTCAACCAACCAACCATGATAACTTAGCTCAAGGCATCAGTCCAACCAACCATGAATGATCAAGTCCTCCGTGATTCAGTTTTGATTCTAACTCCTTATCAAATCTACTACCTCAAGTTGAACCTACCTTATCTCATAAGCTGCTTCCAGATGTACAATATTGTTTGTGAGAAATCTGATGATCAAATCTACTTGACAATCAAACTGAGCAAATCAAGGATGACCAACAATCAAGCTAATCCTCTCCGCAAGTCAAGGATACTTGGCTTACATGTAGCAAGTTGTATCTATCATTGTTATTGCATTTGTCCATAACTTTAGGCTTACAAGTGTATATAAGACAATCCATGTACAAGTAATTACCATGTTGAGAAATACAAATAAACTTTGAATCTTTTATGGTGTCAAAGCTTTCTTGACTCACGTCTCTTTATTCCTTCCTTATTTTTTTCTAGTACCCATTGCATCTTCATCCTCAACCACCAACCCATCCTTTACCTCACTATCAAACGTCTATTATTCCAACTACAAAAATTTCATACCTTATTACTGTTAAACTCAACTGTGAAAATTATCTTCTTTGGAGAGCACAATCAACACCCTATCTAAAAGGCCAACATCTCTTCGATTATATTGATGGTTCTTTATAGCCACCACCTTCCATGCAAATAGATAGCAACACCTCTTTACCTATTTGCGATCCAGACTATTTGCACTAGCGACAACAAGATCAGCTTTTTCTTTTGGCCATCATTTCATCTTTGACTGATGATGTCCTTGCCCAGATTTTGGGCTTCATACCTTTAGAGAGGTTTGGCAAGGTTTGGAGAGCATGTTCTCTCTCACATCTCAAGCACACATTACAAATATGCATCTAAGTCTTGCATCCTTCAAGAAAGGAACTCAAACCCTTTCTGAGTACTTTCAAAAAATGAAAACCTTTGTAGATACACTTGCTGCCATTAGGCAACCTCTCTCAGATTGTGAGTTCATCAACTACATCATGGCTGGTCTTGGGTCAGAATATGATCCTTTGGTAACCTCTCTCACTACACGGCTTGATCCAATGTCTACCCAAGAGGTTTATTGTCATCTCCTTCACTATGAGATTTGACTTTAACAGCTTCAAATTTCTTCTGATATCACCAATTCAATGGCAAATACAGTCTCTCAAGACTCAACTCATTGAGGCCATTCTCAACAACCCAGCAATTTTCGCTCCAATGATTACAACAATTACCGTTCACGAGGAAGGGGGTGTGAACTTGGTCAAACATATAATCAAGTATCCAACTCAAATGGCTTTCAACTTGTATGTCAGGTTTGCAATAAGCCTAGTCACACTACCTTAAAGTGTTATCAAATGTTTGATTTTGCCTATCAAGCTGACTCAACAATCATTAAGCTCATATATCCACTGCTCATAACCAAGCAGACCCTATTTGGTATTCAGATATAGCTGCAACCCACCATCTCACTTCAATATGAATAATTTGACTTTACATTTAGATGAATACACTGGTGCTGAGCAGATCTGTGTCAGTAATGGTGTAGGTTTGCCAATTCATCATATTGGTGCTTCCAAACTTCATTCTCCTTCTAAGTCTCTACTCTTAAATCAACTTTTGCATGGTCTCTTCATTGAGAAAAATTTAGTCTGTTCGTAATTTACTCAAGACAACAATGTCTATTTTTTAATGTCACCCCACTTTTTCCTGCATAAAGGATCTCATTGCAGGGACAACTCTACTCCAAGGACCAATTAAAAATGGTCTTTATGCTTTCCCTTCATCTTTAAAAACAGCTTCTCCTCCAGTTGCCTTTGTGGGTGAATGTGCTTCCATTGATACTTGTCTCTAGTTAAAAGCATTCTTTTCTCCAATAAATTTCCAGCAACCAAAAAAAAGAAAAAAAAAAAAAAAGGACCTTTTCTGTTTGCAACTCCTGTCAACAAGGAAAAAGTCACAATCTCCTTTTTTTCATTTATCTTTGTCTTGATCTTTTACTCCTTTAGATTTAATATTTTCTTATGTATGGGGACCCTCACATGTCTCCTCTATTGAAGGACATCGTTACTATGTAACCTTTTTGGATGATTTTAGTAAATTTACTTGGTTTTATCCTTTATCCAAAAAATTTGATGTGGGTTTATTTTTTATCAATTCCAATCTCTTGTTGAAAGACAATTTGATCGCAAGATCAAAGCCATGCAGATTGATTGGCCTAATTTAAGACCATGCAACACTCATAAAACTAATTTGCAGTCTACTATGTGTATCTTCATAGGTTATATCCCATCTCATAAAGGCGATAAATGGTTGGAACTTAAGACTGGGTAGATCTACATATCACACCATGTGATTTTTTATGAAATTCGTTTTCCCTTCTTGAATGAGAAAAGTCACTTGATCTCACCTCTAGTTAAGGCCCATAGCCTTGCCTTTTTGCCCTTCTGTTTCCAGGTACTAACTCCTAGCTCGTGTCCCACTTTGGCCCAAATTAATTTAATGTCGTCTTCAACCTCTATCCAGCCAATAGTTGATCCCTCCCTGCCACTTGCAACAACAAATTTTGAAGTGCTTTGATTCCTTCACTCCTTTACTCGCTTGCAAAACAACACTCATTGCCCAAAGGTTCACACTGATGGCACAAATCCATATCCTGCACGTGTTCTCTCCACCACTATTTTTGGGCTTGGACCAACCTGTTTCACCACAGCTTTTAAGACTGGCATGGCATCGTGCCATGAATGAAGCATTTGATGTCCTTCTACGAAACAATACCTGGTCTTTAGTTCTTGTAAATTCAATTATGCATACAATCGATTGTAAGTGAATTTTTCGTCTAAAATGCAATGTTGACAGAACTATTGAGTGCCATAACGCGTGTATCGTTGCTAAAGGATTTCACCAGGTATTGACTACAGTGAAACATACAGCCCAATTGTCTAGCCATAAACCATCCGTCTTCTACTCTTAGTTGTTGTTACTCAAAAATGGTAAATAAAATAGCTTGATTTTCACAACGCCTTTTTACACAGAAATCTCACTAAGGTTGTGTACATGACTCAATCACCTGGGTTTGTTCAACCTCAATACCCAAATCATGTCTACAAACATCACAAGGCGATCTATGAGCTAAAACATGCACCTCGTTCTTTGTTTTCCAAACTTAGCTATCGCCTACTTGAAATTGCTTTTTCAACATCAAAAGTAGATCCTCACTCTTCATTCTTCAAAGTAATAGTGTTCAACTTTTTTCTTGGTATACGTTAATGATATCTTACTCACTGCATCCTCTTTTACTGCTATGAATGAATTAATACAGCTTATGTGTGACACCCCCAACCTCCACTTGGGATGGAACAGAGACTTAGAGCATCTAGATATGTAACACAAAGTTACATACCCATATACATGACAGTTAACATACAATGCATCCTATAAATGCATCTAGTAAAATACAATATTGGCAGCGAACTAAAAGTAACTAAATAAAACTTATGCCAGAATAACAAAAACATCACAATGTCATACATAACCATCATAAGCTCAAATTAACTGGTAGTATAATCTTAATACAGTTATTCATGATAAGAAGTCTTCATAGCTAAATCAACTGCTTCATGCATTCTAATGCACGAAGGGTTAGGACTATAAACATCAAGATAAGATCCAGTCTTTTGTTGAGATCTAGCTCATTTTCAATCACTTGGATCCACTTGTCCGTCGTCGTCGAGTCCTGACACAACTTCTATCATTTTGGGTAGATCTATAAGGTGTAAAATTTACTTGAAATCTTAGCAAGTTAGACAACCAACGTACACAAAGATAAATTATGAATGATGGATGATAAATATAAAATGCATGCAGTGCAGAAACATCAGTGTATGTCTCTCATCCAAATTCCTCAACATTTTCAAAAAAACTGAGACACAAATTTTATTACAGAAAACATTTTTCACTTCAACAGACAAAAGTATCATAACATTTCATTATTATTAGCAATTCATAATGTGACACTCCCAACCTTTGCTTGGGATGGAACTGGGACTTAGAGCATCAGGACATGTAACACAAGATTACATACCCCCGTTCATGACAGTTAACATGCAATGCATTCTATAAGTGTATCTAGCATAATGCAATATTTGGAGGGGATTAAGGGTGATAAAATAAAACTTATACCAGAATAACTAAAAACATCCCAATTCATTAATAACCATCATAAGTTCAAACCAAATAGTAGTATAATCTTAGTACAGCTAGTTATCATAAAAATTCTTCAAAGCTAGTCAAGTACTTCATGCATTCTAGTGCATGAAGAGTTAGCTTATAAACATTCGAATGAGATCTATTCTTTTCTCGAGGTCTGGCTCCTCTTCAATCAGTTGGATCCACTGCCCATCTAGTCTGTCATCGTCGAGTCGTGACACAACTTCTATCATTCCGAGTGGAATGATAGTGGGTGGGGCCACAAGAAGTGAGATTTACTTGAAATCTCAGTAAGTTAGACAACCAACGTGCACAAAAATAAATTATGTATGATGAACGATAAATATGAAATGCATGCAATGCAGAAAAATCAGTGTATGTCTCCCTTCAAAATTCCTAAACATTTTCAAAAAAACTGAGACACACATTTTCTTACAAAGAACATTTTTCACTTTACTGGCAAGAACATCATAACGTTTCATCATTTTTTAGAAAATCATACTTAGTCATAACATCAGAGTGTATGATATTGTCACAGTTCCTCATGTGCAATGTGAGTACCTGGTGGTGACCGTAGTACAACTCACGTTGAAAGTATGTTGTTTGCAGACTCATTCTCATTGTATTGGTAACATAAAATAACATCATAGCATGTACATCCACCAGTCTTAGGTGTCATAACATTTTACTTCACTTCAATGTTCTTTAAAAATAACACATTCTAAGCCTGTTGACTTTTTTTCATCAACCCATGGGTTACCATTCCATTTTTACTCACTCTAGAGTGGATAGAAGAGTTCAACTAGGATAATTTCCTATCCTAGCTTTTGGGGTCATGAAAAAAATTATTTTCATGCTATGTTTTAAAAATGTAGTTCATGACATGTGTACATGTAGTAAACTTTCGTTTGAAAATGACATTTATATGCAATATGCTAAAAATGGTAAAGATGTCATATGTCATATAGATATGTACTCAATGTTTCATATAACATGATGTTTCATACTCAAAATAAAAATTATAATATGAATGTGTCATTTATCAATAAATGATAAATAACTTATCACGGTGTAAGTTAGAGGCCAACTTACGAACTTCCAAAGTTTGAAAAATCATAACGGTTGAAATCAAATTTGTACTAAGTTAAGACTTATACAACTACAAAAGATGCTCATAATCAAAATGCTTCAAAAATTAGTATTTACAAAAATACTCATAAACTCTAAACATTGCCATTAGGGCCCTAATTTTTCACTATTTGCAAACAAATTTCAAATTTAATCAAAGTTCATGGACCTCATATTTTTTTCATATTCTAAAACCATTTATACCCTTAGAATTTTAAAATTCAAAGTAGAACTAGCTCAAACATACACATCCTGTGGCCTACACTCTAGTGTAATTTCAATTATTGATCACTATGAATGCATACATATACAATTTTCGTTAGTCACAAATAATCCATATAGTCATTAATGACATGATAAATGCTAAATATTAGGTGAGTAAGTTCATTCCAACACTTAATCATGGCTAAAAATCTTAATATTCATTAATCATCAATTAACCAAGCATAATGCTCTTAGCCTAAGTCACAAAGGCATGCTTCGTAATTCACCCAAAACATGTATTTTCATTCTTATCCCAATCACAAGATTTTCTAAATGCTCATTTATCAAGCCTAGGTGAAATAAAATCAAGACTTCAGACCTTAATCACAAACTTAATTAAAACCCATGCATGCTTTGATGATCAATTCAAAATAGAATTAGAACCTATCATGGCATGCCTCTAATCTCAAAATAAAACCTTCAATGATTATTCTAAGACATTAATAAATCATATCAAAATATGCTAAGACATTCCATAGCTAAAATTTCCACTTAAAACCATTTAAACACTTAATTCATCCTTAATGAACCCAATTTTGTATTAAGCATGGTAACAATTTTTAAACTAAACCAAAATTCACATCAAGACTTAAAAGCATGACTTGACATGCAAACTAAGATCTAGGGTAAGAAGACTTACAATTTTTGTGGCCCTCTAAAGCTTCTAACGCAAGAACTCTCAATAACTCCTAAGAACACTCAAGAAAACATCAATTAGATTCACTCTAGACTCTTTGAAAGAAGAAGACTCTCAATTCTCAAGAAGAGCTTGGAGATGAGGTGTGGAGGAAATGATGGAGTGGATGGACCTTTTATAGGAAGCAATAGGGGAGGAGGTGTTTGCCTTAGTTCATGATGATTGGGTGAAGTAGATAGTGGTATGAGGAGGTGAAGTTTTTAGCTTGGTTGCATCACCTTGTGCAGGTGAATAGTGATCCAAATCAAATTATTTGCTTCATTTTCAGGTGCTACCATACAAGGAGAGGGTGTAGATGCTGCCATGATACATCATTAGGAGAAAAATAAAAGAAATTGGTTTATGACATCAAGCATAGTAGCCGTCGGGTTCAATGCTAAATCCTTGGATAGTTTTGGTCATTTTTTACTCACCCTCTTGTTGATAAAGGATTAGAATTGCATAATTAAGTTGTTTAAATGAGTGATTTATTTTATCAAATAAGAATTGAACACTTAATTATGCATCAAATTCTAATATTGAATGTCAAATTAATTGATGCCAATATTTTTGCACATCAAATCTCATATTTGACCTTGAAATACTTAAACTATAATATCAATTCATTTATATATTGTAGGGCATTTATGGAAGGAAAGAAAGAATGGGACCTATGAGAAAATAGAGAAGTTAACTACGGTTTTATGGAATCTCATCTAATAGAGATCAAAAGCATCATTCGGACACCATTCAGTGGACACCATGCAGCAGACCAACACATGCACACATGCAGAAAAATGCAAACATGCAGACCAACACATGCAACTACACATGCAGACTAGTTCACACATGCATGACAGCAACCACTCATTCGGATCACACCAACTCACACATGAAGAAAGAAGACCCTTCGGACAGCACTCATTCAAAATGCACACATGCAGAAAATGTGGACCAGCTCACACATGCATGCACACATGTACACATGCAGATCAGTAAACGTACAGCAGCAGAAAGACACCCAGATCACTCGGTTGGGCAGCACGTTACAACAGACAGCAAAGCATTTGGATCACATGCACAGATGCAGAAAAGTGCAAACACATCTGGACTCACACATGTAATAAACGTGCAGCAGCTACTACAGTAAGAGAAGAAGACTCACACATGCAGAAAAGTGTAAAGAAAGCATTCGGACATCACACAACCTGCATGTTGCAGAACACTCACACAAGCAAAACACTCGGATGTGCAGGACAACAGGGAGCTGAGCTTGGAGTTGTTAGTTGGTTCTTTCATTCCTTTCTTTTTTTCATTTAAGTAGCAGTCTGGGTGGTTTCATTTGGGGAAGAACGCTGGTTCATTCATGTAAGGGGCAGCCAGTTTTTGTGTTTTCATACATTATTACTTTACTTTTCATTTAGACTAGAGGGGCTGGGGTTGGTTTTATTTTTTTCATTCTTGCTTTCTGTTTTGGATGCTAGCAGCAAATTTTCTGCTGTTTTCTTTTGGTCTTTCACTCGGCTACAGCAGTTTGTTTTGAGCTTTAAGTGTTATTTTATTTTTTTTTCTTTTGATTTAGTAGCTAAGCTTTGTTTTCATTGTTTCTTTCATTTTTACATTCAGCTACAGCAAAACCTAGCTTAGTTTTTGGAGTTGTTAGTTTTCTGATTAGTTCTTAGCTTTTTCTTTCTTTCTTTTCGTAGAGTAGCTTAGCTTAGATTTTTATTTTCTTTCATTTTCATTCGGTGCAATAGTTTTATTTAGAGTTTATTACTTTCTTTCATTTTCATTCGGTGTTGCAGCAGTTTTATTTTTATTTCATTTTCGTTTCAGAGGGTATCTTTATTTTTATTCGGCTGCTTCTTCACTTTATTTTTCTAGGTTGCTCTTCATTCTATTTTCTGCAATATACGTTTCAGTTTTTATTTTAGTGATTGTTCTCCTGCGGGCAGTGGCAACATCTTTAGGATTTATGTCATTCGGATATTTTCTCAGATTTTGTCATGACTCAACTTAGATTTATTTTTATCGCTAGAAACATCATGTGTAGCTAATTTTAGAAACTTGGGTTGTGGAATGAGATTTAATTTATTTTAGGTTCTAGTTTAATGCAATATTTTGTGATTGATTGTTGATTTCACTATATTACTAGTCGGATTTAAATTGAAAATAGATTGCGACTCTTACTCTTGTTTTGTTGTTGACGTAAGGCACAACAAAAGCTTGAAAATTATCAAGGCTTCTCTTGATTGTTTGTTAATGTGTGTTTGGCTAGTAAAGTAGAGAATCCCTTAAAAAAAATATTGAAAAACTTGAGCATAACTTTTTATCTTCCGATTATCAATGCCTTGATTGGGTTGTTAATCGAGAAAATTATCTAGAATCCAAAATAAAAAGAATCTCAAACCCAACCCAAGTGTTCGTTAATTTGTTTGTTTTAGAAACTCTAATTTCAACTTCAATTATCTTCTTGCATTGCAATTGAATTTTATTTTTATCTCTCATACTGGATTCATTTGTTACTCACAAATCTCTTATACGCTTTGATAACCCATTGTCCCTGTGGAATACGATCCTGGACTTATCCTTGATACAACTTGACACTTCTACACTTGGAAGCACATTCGACCACGAACCAAGTTTTTGGCGCCGTTGCCGGGGACAATTGGTACTTATTAGAGCATTCCTCCACTGCTGAGAGGACGTTGTGGAGCTGTGAACCTTTTCACAGCCTGGGTGACATCTAATCTTTTTTCCTTCTCTTTGTTTATTTTTCATGGTCTTTGATTATCTGCTCTTGTTTGTATGACTAGTTGGACTAGAGACCATACATCTCGACTGTTTAGGACACAATCATTGACATCTTTTAGCTCTGCATCATCTTCTGTAGAATCATCATCAGACACTGATAGCATCATGGCTGAAAATGAGCATCATGATAGGGAAGTGGAGAATCCAAACAGGACTCTTAGAGAGTATCTTCAGCCTGTTAGGACTAGCACACCTTCTTGCATCATTTTACCTATTAATGCAAATGCTTTTAATTTCAAACCCGGGATGATTCCATTGTTACCACACTTTCATGGTATGGAATCTGAAAACCCCTATTTGCATATCAAAGAGTTTGAAGAAGTGTGTTCCACATTCATGGATAGAACATGCACTGATGAAGTCATAAGATTGAAACTGTTTCCATTTTCCTTAAAAGACAAGGCTAAGACATGGTTGAATTCCTTAAGACCAAGATCCATTGGGACTTGGCAAGAAATGCAGACGGAATTTTTAAAGAAATTTTTTCCCATGCATAGAACCAATTCCTTGAAAAGACTGATCATGAATTTTGGCCAAAAGGATGTGGAAACATTTTATCATTGTTGGGAACGATTCAAAGACATTTTAAATGCATGTCCCCATCATGGATATGAGAATTGGAGGGTCATTAGTTTTTTTTATGAGGTGTTGCAACCAAAAATGAGACAATTTGTGGAGACCATGTGTAATGGAGCGTTTTTTAACAAAGAACCTGAGGAAGCCTTTGAATATTTTGATTATCTAGCTGAAAATGCACAATCATGGGATACATCTGATGTTCATGATAGGTCGGAAAGTTCAAGGACAATTTCAGGGGGTGGGAAATATAATCTGAGAGAAGTAGATGATTTGAATGCTAGGTTGGCTATGATTTCTAAGAAATTAGAAACCATAGAAATGAAGAAAGTGAATGAAGTACAAGTTGTACCTCAGATTACCTTGAGCTGTAATATTTGTGAGGGCCAAGAGCATTCAACTAATGATTGCCCGACCATTCCTGCCTTCAAATAAGTTCTCTTGGATCAATCTAATGCTGTTAATATGGTTGCTAAATCTTTTTCAGGTCCTTATTCCAACACTTACAATTTGGGATGGAGAAATCACCCTAATTTCAGTTGGAGAGTTGAACAAGCTACTTTACCTGCACCCAACATAGCTGGTCCTTCACAAATTATACCCTACACTACCCCAGGAGGTCCAGGACCATCTCAATATGCCAACCACATGGTGCCAGCCCAGAAAAAGAACCTTGAAGACAATTTCCAGCAATTATCCACCAACTTCCAGTAGTTGTCCACCAATTTTCAGCAATTCATGCAAAGCCAAACTGCTATCAATAGTCAAAATTCACAAGCCATTGCTGAGATTCAAGGGTTAGTCACAAGGTTGACTACAACCATGATTTCTCAAGAAAAAGGGAAGTTCCCTGCACAATCTCAGCCTAATCCCCAAGGCCAAAATCACCAATTTCAAAGTGTGGCAGGAGATTCAAATGTCAAGCAAGTCAAGGCTATTACAACCTTGAGAAGTGGTAAGGTGATTGGCATTCCAGCTCAAGAGGTAGAAAAGAATGGTAACACTTCTAAACCTCCTTCTGAAAATGAGGCACATGATCCTTTGAAATCTGAAAGTGTCCCAAGCACTACACTTGCACCATTTCCTCAAAGGTTATCCCCTTTGCACAAAGATAAGCATCACGCTGAAATTCTTGAAATTTTTAAGCAAGTTAGGATTAATATACTATTGTTAGATGCTATTCAATAGATTCCTACCTACGCTAAATTTTTAAAGGATTTATGTACCGTAAAAAGAAAATTGAATGTGCAAAAGAAAGTTTTTCTTACTGAGCAGGTTAGTGCTATTATCCAAACCAACACTCCTCCCAAATACAAGGACCCAGGATCCCCTACCATAACTTGCATGATAGGAAGCTCAAAAATAGGCCAAGCATTATTAGACTTAGGTTCAAGTGTGAACTTATTACCTTATAATGTTTATGTTCAGCTTGGATTGGGTGAGTTGAAATCTACTTCTATCACATTGCAGTTGGCTGATAGGTCTATTAAGATTCCAAGGGGTGTTGTGGAAGATGTTTTGGTTCAAGTAGACAAATTATACTATCCAGTAGACTTTGTCGTACTCGACATGCAATTGACTAATCATTCTACCTTCCAAGCACCTGCTATCTTAGAAAGACCCTTCTTGGCTACTTCTAATGCACTCATAAATTGTAGAAGTGGAGTTTTAAAATTGAGTTTTGGAAATATTGACCTTGGAGCTAAATATTTGTAATCTTTGCAGGCAAACGCAAGAAGTTGAAGAAGTTCATGAAGTGAATTTGCTGGAAAATTTCATTGATAAAAATTCTGCACATTACTTTCAACTTATTGACTCTTTAGAGGAATTTGAAGAAGATTTGAAAATATTTGATAATGTTACTAACTCATCTCTTATTTCCTCAATAGGTCAGCAAGTTACACCACCATGGAGGCCAAAATTTGAGCAACTTCCACCATTGACATCAACCCTCAAACCTTCGGAGGAGCAATCCCCAACTTTGGACTTCAAACCTCTTCCATTGGAGTTGAAGTATGCTTTCTTAGGACCACAAAGCACCTTCCCTGTGGTAATTTCTTCTCACTTAACTAGTGAACAAGAAGATAAATTACTAGAGGTCCTTAAGAAGTATAAAAAGTCTATTGGGTCGACAATGGCTGATATAAAAGGTATAAATCCCTTGGAGTGTACCCATAGAATTTATTTAGAAGATGATGCAAAGCCTTCGAGGGAAATGCAAAGAAGGTTGAATCCCACAATGAAGGAAGTGGTTAAAGGTGAGGTGTTGAAATTGCTTGATGTGGGTACCATTTACCTCATCTCGGATAGTAAATGGGTAAGTCCTATTCATGTAGTTCCAAAAAAATCTCGGCTTACCATTGTTAAAAATGAACAAAATGAATCGATTCCTACGAGGATTCCTACTGGTTGGCGCATGTGTATAGATTATAGGAAGTTGAATGCTGCCACTAGGAAAGATCATTTTCCTTTGCCTTTTCTTGATCAAGTGTTAGAAAAGGTTGCTGGACATGCCTTTTATTGTTTCTTAGATGGATTCTCTGGTTACTATCAATTAGAAATAGCACCAGAGGATCAAGAAAAGACCACCTTTACTTGTCCTTTTGGTACTTTTGCTTTTAGGAGAATGTCTTTTGGTTTATGCAATGCACCAGCAACTTTTCAAAGATGCATGCTTAGCATCTTTAGTGACATGATTGAAAACACTCTAGAAGTGTTTATGGATGATTTTTCTGTATTTGGTGATTCATTTGAGAGTTGTTTAACCAATTTACAAGCTGTTTTGGCCAGATGTGAAGAGAAGCAATTGCTACTTAATTGGGAGAAGTGCCATTTCATGGTACAACATGGCATTGTTCTGGGACATATTGTTTCATCTAGAGGACTTGAAGTAGATAGAGCAAAAATTGAGTTGATTTCTAAACTTCCTACACCTAAGTCAATTAAAGACATTAGATCTTTTCATGGGCATGTGGGTTTTTATAGGAGATTTATCAAAGACTTTAGCTCTACTTCTAAGCCTCTATGTAAGCTATTGATAAATAATGTAAAATTTGATTGGACACCTGAGTGTCAAGAAGCTTTTTGTCGGCTTAAAACTTTGCTAACCACTGCTCCTATTCTTCAACCTCCTGATTGGTCACTTTCTTTTGAAATCATGTGTGATACAAGTGATTTTGCTATAGGAGCTGTTCTTGGACAGCGTAGGAACAAACTTCCTTATGTCATTTACTATGCAAGTAAAACTTTGAATTTTGCTCAAAAAAATTATTCTACTACTGAAAAAGAATTACTTGCTGTGATATTTGCTTTAAAGAAGTTTCGTGCATATATTCTTGGTTCTCCTATAGTCATCTTTACTGACCATGCAGCTCTCAAGTATTTATTGACAAAGAAAGATGCAAAACCAAGGTTGATTAGATGGATACTTTTACTCCAGGAGTTCAATATTATCATCAAGGACAAGAAAGGAGTAGAGAATGTGGTAGCCGACCATTTGTCTAGGCTCACAGTTGCTGAAACTGAACAACCGACACCTGTTCTTGATTCTTTTCCTGATGAACATCTTATGTTAGTTGAAAATTTGCCTTGGTTTGTTGATATAGTAAATTTCTTGGTGACAGGACAAACACCACCTCATTGGAGCGCACAAGATACACGGAAATTCATGCATGAGGTGAGATCGTTCTTCTATGATGATCCTTACCTTTTCAAGTATTGTTCAGATCAAATCATTAGGAAGTGTGTACCCAATGATGAAATTTCTGGTGTCTTAAATTTTTGCCATACGGAAGCTTGTGGTGGGCATTTTTCAGCCCACAAAACAGTGGCCAAAATTCTTCAAAGCGGATTTTATTGGCCAACCATGTTCAAGGATGCCTTTAGTTTTTGTAAAACTTGTGAACCTTGTCAAAAATTAGGAGGAATCACTAGGAGAAATATGACGTCTATGCAACCCATACTAGTGATTGAAATTTTTTATTGTTGGAGGATAGATTTTATGGGACCATTTCCTTCTTCTTATGGCTATTTATACATTTTGCTTGCTGTTGACTATGTTTCTAAGTGGGTTGAGGCAGTCCCTTGCAAATCTAATGATCATCAAGTTGTTTTAAAATTTTTAAAAGAAAACATTTTTGCAAGGTTTGGCATGCCTAAAGCCATAATCAGTGATAATGGCACCCACTTTTGTAACAAGCATTTCTCGGCCTTAATGAAGAAGTATGGTATCCATCATAAAATCTCTACTCCCTATCATCCTCAAACCAATGGACAAGCTGAACTAGCAAATAAGGAGATTAAAAATATTCTTGAAAAAACAATTAACCACCCAAACAGGAAGGATTGGTCTTTGAGATTGTCTGATGCCTTGTGGGCTTATAGACCAGCCTTTAAAACCATTTTGGGCATGTCTCCATATAAACTAGTGTATGGTAAGGCTTGCCATTTGCCTGTAGAGTTGGAACATAGAGCATATTGGGCCATTAAGCAATACAATTTTAACATTGATAAAACTGGTTGTGTGAGAAAATTGCAGTTGTCTAAGTTGGATGAGTTGAGGAATGATGCCTACAACAACTCTAAGTTGTCCAAAGAAAGAATGAAGAATTTCCATGACAAACACATCCAACGTAAGACTTTTGAGGCTAATCAAAAAGTGTTATTGTACAACTCTCAGTTACACTTGTTCCCTGGTAAGTTAAGGTCTCGATAGAGTGGGCCTTATGTGGTACAAACTGTTTTTCCTCATGGTGCTATAGAGATAATGAATCCTCTCAATGGTAACATTTTTAAGGTTAATGGTCAAAGGCTCAAGCCTTTTATTTCTAACTTTGCACCTGAGGAATCTACTCTACATTTGCTTGATCCTAATTGATGGTTCTTGATCTATCCATCTCTTTTCATTGTTTTCTTTTGTTCTTCAGTTTTTGTTTTTATTTTGGCTGCATTCCTTTCAAAGCTATCCAGGTACTTCCTTTTCCTCTTTCCTTCAGTTTTTCGTTGAATTTTTCGGTTTTTCTGTTAGTTGTTTTGCCCCTTAACTACTCTCTTTGTATAAATTCTTCCGTTTCTCTTGCATCATTGAGGACAATGCTACAACCTAATTGGGGAGTGGAAGAGAATTTATTTCTCTGTTTGCATGCCTTAGACATATTTTGGTTCACTTAAAAAAAAAAAAGATTTGTTGAGGTCATGGAACATGTGGAATGTAGTGCAAATAAGAGTTTATGTCAAAAGAGGGATTTATCCATTTTATTTAGTTGTTAAACCAAGGGAAAGATGTTAAAAGTTTTGCTAAAACACACACAACACATACCCGGAAGGCCTAGAAAGACTGCATTGAGTCATTGTTGGTTGATTTACACTTCAAATTGTTTGAGACTCTAATGAACCATATCCTAATGGCTTAGGAAGAGATCTGAAATGAATTAAATGAGAAAAGGGACAAGCCAGGGATCCAAAAAAAAAAGAAAATCCTTTAGGTAGACTAGTGGTAAGGGCTGACTTGTGAAAGTGTGGATAGGCGCACATTCATAGATCCGATTCCCCCACTAGGAAATCTAAAAACATAAAAAAATAAAAATTACATTTGTGTAGCGGAAAAGGCTGCCTATTACCGAGGTCCTTACAAAAACAAAAACAAAAAAAAAAACAAAAAAGCAAAAAAAAAAAGTAAGCGCTTTTCAAAGTGTAATGGCGTGAAAGCCGCCACTACAATGGTTTTGAATTAGAGTAAGACCATGTGGTTTTCTCAGATTGGTTGTTGTGATTAAAACCGTTAATGTCTCTTGGTAGTCGATCTTGGAATTCTAACCCAATTTCCATGCACTTGAAAGAAAGCAAGCTTTGTTACATGTAATTCCCTTGGTTGATTAACTAAATTGTGTATAAATCTCTTAGTTGATATAAAATTCAGATTAATCTATCTCCAGTGCTCTTAAACTCAACAAGTCTATTTCATGGCATGTGATTCTCGAACTTCTTTTGAAATTGTAGTTGGAAATCTCACCTTTGCATGAATTCATTCACTTTATTTGCTAGAGTCTAGCAAAAAGCTAGTTGGGGGGTGTGATAAAGGGTTAAAATTGCATAATTAAGTTGTTTAAATGAGTGATTTATTTTATCAAATAAAAATTGAACACTTAATTATGCATCAAATTCTAATATTGAATGCCAAATTAATTGATGCCAATATTTTTGCACATCAAAGTCTCATATTTGCCCTTGAAATACTTAAACTATAATATCAATTCATTTATATATTGTAGGGCATTTATGGAAGGAAAGAAAGAATGGGACCTATGAGAAAATAGAGAAGTTAACTATGGTTTTATGGAATCTCATCTAATAGAGATCAAAAGCATCATTCGGACACCATGCAGTGGACACCATGCAGCAGACCAACACATGCACACATGCAGAAAAGTGCAAGCACCATTCGGACACACACATGCATGCACACATGCACACATGCAGAAAAATGCAAACATGCAGACCAACACATGCAACTACACATGCAGACCAGTTCACACATGCATGACAGCAACCACTCATTCGGATCACACCAACTCACACATGAAGAAAGAAGACCCTTCGGACAGCACTCATTCAAAATGCACACATGCAGAAAACGTGGACCAGCTCACACATGCATGCACACATGTACACATGCAGATTAGTAAACGTACAGCAGCAGAAAGACACCCAGATCACTCAGTTGGGCAGCACGTTACAGCAGACAGCAAAGCATTTGGATCACATGCACACATGCAGAAAAGTGCAAACACATCTGGACTCACACATGTAATAAACGTGCAGCAGCTACTATAGCAAGAGAAGAAGATTCACACATGCAGAAAAGTGTAAAGAAAGCATTCGGACAGCACACAACCTGCATGTTGCAGAACACTCACACAAGCAGAACACTCGGACGTGCAGGACAGCAGGGAGCTGAGCTTGGAGTTGCTAGTTGGTTCTTTCATTCCTTTCTTTTTTTCGTTTAAGTAGCAGTCGGGTGGTTAACTTCATTTGGGGAAGAACACTGGTTCGTTCATGTAAGGGGCAGCTAGTTTTTGTGTTTTCATACATTATTACTTTACTTTTCGTTTACACTAGAGGGGCTGGGGTTGGTTTTATTTTTTTCATTCTTGCTTTCTGTTTTGGACGCTAGCAGCAAATTTTCTGCTGTTTTCTTTTGGTCTTTCACTCGGCTACAGCAGTTTGTTTTGAGCTTTAAGTGTTATTTTATTTTCTTTTCTTTTGATTTAGTAGCTAAGCTTTGTTTTCATTGTTTCTTTCATTTTTACATTCAGCTACAGCGGAACCTAGCTTAGTTTTTGGAGTTGTTAGTTTTCTGATTAGTTCTTAGCTTTTTCTTTCTTTCTTTTCGTAGAGTAGCTTAGCTTAGATTTTTTGTTTTCTTTCATTTTCATTCGGTGCAGTAGTTTTATTTGGAGTTTATTACTTTCTTTCATTTTCATTCGGTGTTGCAGCAGTTTTATTTTTATTTCATTTTCGTTTCAGAGGGTATCTTTATTTTTATTCGGCTGCTTCTTCGCTTTATTTTTCTAGGTTGCTCTTCATTCTATTTTCTGAAATATACGTTTCAGTTTTTATATTAGTGATTGTTCTCCTGCAGGCAGTGGCAACATCTTTAGGATTTATCTCATTCGGATATTTTCTCAGATTTTGTCATGACTCAACTTAAATTTATTTTTATCGCTAGAAATATCATGTGTAGCTAATTTTAGAAACTTGGGTTGTGGAATGAGATTTAATTTATTTTAGGTTCTAGTTTAATGCAATATTTTGTGATTGATTGTTGATTTCACTATATTACTAGTCAGATTTAAATTGAAAATAGATTGCAACTCTTACTCTTGTTTTGTTGTTGACGTAAGGCACAACAAAAGTTTGAAAATTATCAAGGCTTCTCTCGATTATTTGTTAATGTGTGTTTGGCTAGTAAAGTAGAGAATCCCTTAAAAAAAATATTGAAAAGCTTGAGCATAACTTTTTATCTTCCGATTATCAATGCCTTGATTGGGTTGTTAATCGAGAAAATTATCTAGAATCCAAAATAAAGAGAATCTCAAACCCAACCCAAGTATTCGTTAATTTGTTTGTTTTAGAAACTCTAATTTCAACTTCAATTATCTTCTTGCATTGCAATTGAATTTTATTTTCATCTCTCATACTTGATTCATTTGTTACTCACAAATCTCTTATACGCTTTGATAACCCATTGTCCCTGTGGAATACGATCCTAGACTTATCCTTGATACAACTTGACACTTCTACACTTGGAAGCACATTCGACCACGAACCACTTGTCCTCTCTTCATCAATGTTCTATTTAGGTCATGAGTCACTCTTGAAAGGCTTTTCCAAGTGGTGGAAGGTGGGAGATTGGCTGCCAAGTGATGATGAAGTGGCAGCTCAAAGGGAAAAGGTGAAGAGAAGGGTATTTCCGAGTGATGATGGCTTGATGCCATCGGTTTGGTGTAATTTTGTGGGAAAATTCTTGGTCAAATGCTCGTAATGAATTTTATACTCTCTTGTGGATTAGGTTGTGATAGAGGTGGTGTGAGGGTAGGTTATTTGAGAGTATAAACTCAAACAAAAACGCAAAGCATTCGATTTCCATCCAACTAGTTTTTAGGTGCATACGATTTTGGATTTTTGGTTTGGCCCTTGAAACCAATTTCATCCAAAGCTTGGTCTGATTTTAAAGGGATGATATGAGGTTCTTAAAGACAATAATGCACTTGAGAAAAAGGCACAACAAGTTTGGGCTAGGGGCTGTTCAGTCCATTGCACACAAGGGCACACGTGTGCCGATTGGTGTGGTTTTAGGATTTTGATATGTCATTACTCTTAATAACATGTGTGGAGTTTTATCTAGGGTTCTAATATGATTTAAGAATGATGAAATTGATCAATATCAATACTTTGGTCCTTCTCTCTGAGTAAGGTTTTCTCTCTGCTTATGTCAGAGTTTTGTCTCTCAGCTTGAGGCTGTGGAGTTTTGTGCATGCATGGCTACGGAAAGGTTGACATCCTTATGGGAGGGTCTCAAACTCTCGGATGTGGAAGAGGAGGTGATTGTTTTATCTGATCATTCTATACAAGAAGCATCATTGAAGGGGAAACACTGTCTTCTGTCTTTGATCTCTTCTGATAAACCTATCAACACAGAAGCTTTCAAAACAACAATGGCTATGGTTTGGAGGTTGAAGGGGTGGGTGGAGTTCCTAGTGGTGGGTGATAATTCTTTTCTTATTGAATTCCAGTTGTTGACAGATAGAGAAAAAGTTTTGCAAGGTCGACCATGGACCTTTGACAGGTATTTGGTTGCTTTGCAAGAAGTTGATGGCAGCCTCCCTATCAATGCCATTTCTTTTACACAAGAGCCATTCTGGGTGCAGCTTCATAATATGCCCCTCGCAGGTATGAATCAGGAATATGGCAAGCTTATTGCTTCTGCAATTGGGGAGGTTCTTGCTGTGGAAGTGAAAGAGGATGGCACGGGTTGGGGCAGGAGTCTTAGAGTTAAAGTCTGTGTTAAGATCTTTGAACCTTTGATTCGTGGTAGATGGGTGCAAAGTGGTGAACAGAGGATTTGGATTGCTTTTAAATATGAAAGGTTGCAAAATTTCTGCTTCAAATGTGGAGTCCTCAAACACAAAGGTAAAAACTGTCCTCTTATGCATAGAGATGATAGTGAAGAGCTGCAATTTGGTCCATGGTTAAGGGCTACCTCAATCAAAAGTAGACTGGCTGATGTGAAAAAATATGGTGGTGAAGGTGGTGGTTCTGATCAGTCACGGGAGGAGGAAGGTGGTGGGATTTCTGTTGGGCAGGAAAATGGAGGTCATTCTGAAGAGCCGTTACAAAAGGAGCCGTTACTCAAGGCAGTTACTCCTAATAAAGGAGACGTTACTTGCATGCAGCAGGCCTGTCACTCTCTAGTAACTGAAGGCAGCAATGATTCAAATTTAAAGACCAATCAAACTGAGTTATTGGCGCCTATGGAGATGGTTACACATGGACCTGAAGCTGGTGCTGATCTTTTTACCTTTAGCTCCCCATCACAATCTTCTTTAATGAAAAGCAAGTCCACCTGGAAAAGGAAGGCACGTGAGGGACCAGGTAAGGATCTTATTTCTGATCCATATTTACAAGTTAAGGGTGACAAAAAAAGAGCTTTGAGGTCTAATTCTGTTATGCATGTGTCTTCTCTCCATGAGAAGAAACAAAAGACAACTGTGGAGTCTTTTTTGATAATATGGTGGTGGCTGCCTCGCAGCCCCACCAAGCCTTATGAGTTACTTAAGTTGGAACTGTCGAGGGCTTGGGAACCCTCGAACAGTTCGTGAGTTGGACCACCTGGTGTGTTCTAAGTGCCCAAACTTTGTTTTTTTAATGGAAACAAAGTGTAACAGGAATAAGGTGGAAAGTATTAGAAATAAAATTGGCTACCAGCACAGTTTTGTTATTGAGAGTAGGGGTTTAAGTGGTGGGATCTGTTTCTTGTGGAAAGATCATGTGGAGGTGGAGTTATTGACTTATACTCAGCATCATATCTCATTAAAGGTGTCTGCTGAGGGACAAAGTCCTTATTTACTAACAGGATTTTATGGATTTCCTGATGCTGCTCGAAGGGCTGCTAGTTGGGAGCTTCTCAGGGCCATAAAGCCTTCTGTTAATTTGCCCTGGATTTGTATTGGAGATTTTAATGAAATCCTTCATAGTTATGAAAAATTTGGTGCAGCTGACAGGCCTTTCAGAATGATGGAGGATTTTAGAACTGCAATGGAAGATTGTGCTTTGAGGGAAGTTCCATTCCAAGGTGATTTCTTCACGTGGAGTAATAAAAGAGAAGGGGATTCTTTTACTAAAGAAAAACTGGATAGGGCATTAGGTAATCAAGCTTGGTTTGATTGCTTTCCTGATTGTCATATATCAACTCTTGCAACTCAATGCTCAGATCATGCACCTATTCTCCTTTTATTGAGCTGTGAAAATTTAACTAGAGCTTCTGGTTCAAGGCCATTCAGATATGAAGCTAGTTGGTTTTTAAGGGATGGCTGTGAGGAAGTGATTAAAAGAGCATGGGGCAACACATTACTTCAGCATTCAAGGATAAAAGAATCTATGCAAGGCTTGAAAAGGTGCAGTGAGGAACTGACCCAGTGGAGTAAGGCTACTAGCCAAAGTACTAAGCATGTGATCCAGTCCAAAAGAAACCAAATCAAACAGTTGCAAAGTACTAATAGAGGAGACAGGAATGCAGAGATTTATCAACTCAAGAGGGAAGTTGACACATTAATGGAAGAAGAGGACTTAAGATGGAAGCAAAGGGCAAAGCAACAGTGGCTGAAAGAGGGGGACAGAAATACAAAATTTTTTCACAAATGTGCTTCCCAGCGAAGGAAAGTCAACTCTATTAAAAGAATAACAGATGATGAGGGGCGTATTATTGATAATCCAGAGGAATTGGGCTCTATATTTCATTCTTTTTTCAGTCATCTATTTACTTCCACAGTGCCTACCAACTTTGAAGAATGCCTTCAGAATATACAACCTATGGTTATTCCAGAAATGAATGCTATTCTTACAAGAGGAATCTCTACTGAAGAAATTGAAAGGGCTGTATTTAATATGAATGGTCTTGGTTCTCCAGGTCCAGATGGTTTTCCTGCCATTTTTTATCAAAATCATTGGGGTGTGATTGGTCCTGATATATGTTCAACTGTCAAGAATGCCTTTCTAGCTGCTGAATGGCCGATGGACTTCAATGCAACTTATATTGCTCTCATTCCCAAAGTTAAAAATCCTTCAAGGGTAACTGAGTTTAGGCCTATAAGCCTATGTAATGTCATATACAAGATCTTGGCTAAGGTTCAGGCCAACAGGCTTAAACTATTCTTACCTCAGTTGATCTCTAACACTCAAAGTGCCTTTGTTCCTAACAGGTTGATAACTGATAATGTGGTGGTGGCTTTTGAAGCTATGCACTCTATGCAAAATCAGATCAGAGGAAAAGAAGGGTTCATGGCATTAAAGTTGGATATGAGCAAAGCATATGATAGGATTGAATGGTCATTTCTTCAAGCTGTCATGTTAAGGATGGGATTTGATTCTAAATGGGTTGATGTTATTCTAAAATGTGTATCTACCGTGTCTTATTCTGTTCTTTTAAATGGAATTCCTCAAAGTTTCTTTACTCCTTCTCGGGGAATAAGGCAAGGAGACCCTTTGTCTCCTTACCTTTTTATTATTTGTGCTGAATCTCTAAGTAGAATGATCCAACATGCTGAAGGGATTGGTGCTATTACAGGTATTCCATTGGGAAGAAATCAGGTGAGAATAAGCCATCTGTTCTTTGCAGATGACTGTCTTCTTTTCTGTAAAGCAAACCCATTGGAATGGTCCAGATTATCTCATCTTCTTGACACCTATGAGCTGGCAAGTGGTCAAAGACTTAATAAGGAAAAAACATCAATTCTGTTTAGCAGAAATACTAAAGATGAAGTTCGAGACCTAATCATTCAAGTGGCAGGTATTCAATCCTCTCTACCTTATGACAAATACTTAGGCCTTCCTGTGGAAATTGGAAGATCAAAAACCAAGGCATTTAGAAGTATTATTGACAAAGTTAGAGGGAGGATTAGTAACTGGAAATTGAAGTTTTTATCTCAGGCTGGCAAAGAGACCCTTATCAAGTCTATTATCCAAGCTATCCCTACTTATTGCATGGGTGTATTTAAAATTCCTAAGTCTCTTCTACTAGAAATTGGTAGATTGACTCAACAGTTCTGGTGGGGTCAGAAAGCTGAGGAGAGGAAGATGCATTGGTGTCACTGGGATAAGATGATTAAGGCCAAAGCAGTGGGGGGTTTAGGTTTCAGAGATCTTGAACATTTTAATCATGCAATGCTGGCTAAACAAGGATGGAGATTAATCCATTTCTCTCAATCTCTTGCAGCAAAAGTTCTCTCATCTAAATATTATCCTGATGGCTAGTTCCTAGATGCTACAATCCCAAGGAATTCATCTCTTGTATGGAGGAGTCTTATGGCTGCTAAACCATTGTTGGAAGAAGGCTTATTTTGGCGTATTGGTAATGGAGCAGGCACTAAGATATGGCACCATAAATGGCTGCCTATTCCAACTTCTTTTAAAGTCCAAAGTCCTATTTCTTGTCTTCATCCTGAGGAATCTATCTCTGCACTTATTGACCATGAAGCCAAAACCTGGAAGTCTGACTTAATTGATCAAATTTTTCTACAGAGTGAAGCTGAAATAATTAGACAGATTCCTATAAGTTTATGTAACAGTCCTGATAAAGTTATATGGAGATGTACTTCTAATGGAATTTTTTCTGTTAGAAGTGCATATCATCTTCAACTTGAGCTTCATCAGAGAGCAAAAGGCCAGCACTCTCAAACTCCTGTTGGTAGTGAAAATTGGAACAAGCTTTGGAGAATTAAAGTTCCAAATGCAGAGAAGTTATTTTTGTGGAAAGCATGCCATAATAGTCTTCCTACAAAACTAAACCTTTTTAAGAGAAAGGTTGTAAATGAACCTTGGTGTCCTATCTGCAATCAACATGAAGAATCTGTGGAACATGTCTTATGGGAGTGCGAGGCAGCTAGGGATGTGTGGTGCCTTTGCTCATTAAAACTGCAGAAACAATGTTTGAATCAGTTTTCTTTCAGGAGCTTGCTGATGCATATGTTGCAGAATCTTGAAGATGAAGTCTTAATGGAAGTTGCTGTTATGGCATGGAAAATTTGGAGAAGAAGGAATGATTTTGTTTTTAACCAAACTTTTTCCTCTCCTCAACTGATTGTAAGACAGGCTTATCAGAAAATTGATGATCTCAATGCTCTTCTCTCTCAACAGACAACTAATTCTCCAATCATAACTCAGACGATCCAATGGATTGCTCCTCCTCTTGATGTGTACAAGATCAACTGGGACTCTGCTGTGGATAAACTGAATTGCAAAGTGGGTGTTGGGACTTTGATTCGGGATTGGGAAGGAAGGGTGATTGCTTGTATGAGAATGTGCATATCTTTATTTCCTGACCCCTACTTGGCTGAGGCTATTGGAGCTCTACATTCTATCAAACTGGCACTAGACATTGGACTTAAACAGATTAATCTTGAAGGGGATGCTATGAATGTAGTGAATGATATCAAAGGCAACAAAGACAGTTGGCAACATTCTGGTTTGATTATTACTGATATCAAACAGCTGCTGCTGAGTTTTGACTCGTTTACAGTCGATTATGTTCCTAGAAATTGTAATGGCTTGGCTCATTGCTTAGCTAGAGATGCTTTACACATCAACGATGTCCTTATTGACATTGAGGATGTTCCTTTATGCATTGCTTCTCTTTTGTAATCGGGTGTTATTGAATACAAATGTTCCTTTCAAAAAAAAAAAAAAGAATGATGAAATTGAATAATAAAAAAATAAAATTTCAAATAAAAAAGGCTAAAAGGATTAAAAAAGAAAATTAAAGTCAAAACATAGTTTAAAGATCGCCAACATGGTTAAGTTAATTAATGTCTTTAACTCAAGTTAGAAGCTTGATTATGGACAATTAGGAGTCCTAAGGGCTGTGGGGTACCATTTGGGCTTGAGAAAACTAATGGTATGGTATATGTGGGTTTCAAATAGAAGTGTAAAAAATGCAAAACAAGACTTTGGGCTTTGTTGGGCTTAAAAGGTCATGAGTGAGAGTTGAATGGTTCATGGGATATGGGTGTGAGTTGATAGGAGGTCTTGGTTCAAGATTTTGAAGGATCATGAGAGGCCTCAAGATTCACAAAAATTGGGCTTGAAAGTTGAAAGGCTTACTTTATCATAAATGGGGCATGGGTCAAACCTAACACAAAGTTAGGCCCAAAATGTCTTATGACTTCCTCACACTTGGGCCAAACCTTTAAAAGGCTAACCCACCAAGACTTAAACTCTTATAAGGTTTCTAAGCCTTGGCCCATAACATTCTAAAGGTTTTAAGGGCTTTAAGTAATGCACCTATGAGATTGTTTGCTAAACTGCTTAATCTTAACCATTAATGACACTAAGTGCCATAGTTTAAATAAGTCTAACTATCTCAATAAAATAAAAAATAAAATAAAATAATAAAAATAATTCTTATACAAATATATAAATCTGAAAATTATAAGCTTATTCTAAAGGCTTTAAAGGTTAATCCTAATGTGTAATTAGGTGGGGTGTTACATTTTGCAAGTTGGCTTACCAGTTAAAGATTTTGGCCCTCTTCATTATTTCTTGGGGAAAGAGGCTAATTTTCAATCAGATGGGCTTTTGCGCTCTCAACAAAATTACATTATGGATTTTGGATCTCCTCCTTCGAACTAACATGTCCAATGCGAAGTATGTTGCCACTCCAATGACCTCGGCACATTCTTTACGTACAATTATTTGATAGTGATCCGTGTTGAGAAATCCAAATCAATTTTGAATCTTTTAAACATCAAGGATGCTGGTTTTGTATTCACATCTCTATCTCTATCTTTTTGTTTGATGTCATTATCATTTTTTTGTATTTTATCTTTATCGATCATGTCATGAATGCAGAGCTGTAACGTCTAACAACTTGTACGTATATTCTTTATATATGTGTATATGTATATATGTATGTATAAATATATACATATATATAGGTATTCATGTGTATATATATAGGTATGTCTGTATTGTAATACAAATTTTCCAGTTTCGGTGGCTTGCCAAAACTATTCAATCTACTGATCTTTGTATTGAGATTCTACAATACTCAGTGAATAAAAATGTAAAACTCCATTCTCAATTAAAGTACTAGCTTCTATGTTTAAGACCGGCCCTCCTATTTTATAGGATGGGACGGAAATTGCATCTAAAGAACTATACTTCTTTTCATTCACGTATGTAAATCCTATATAAACTGCACTAAATATATATGTAATCCTAGCTAGGATGTTAACTATCAGCCAGTATAACAGAAATATCTAAAGTTGGACAAGTATTTTAACCTGATGGTAAGACCTATACGATCTTTGGTAAAGTTAATGCGATGAATTCAAACTCGATCTTTCTGTTTCCCAACAAATCAACTTGTGATGCGACACATTTAGATTAAATATTAGCATCAAAGCGTGATTAATACATAAATTCAGTTATTTTCTATCAAATTAACATAATATTCATTATAATTAATGGCATGGTAATATAATAATATTGCAGATGATGGTATTTTTATTTAGAATAATTCTACTTATCATTCACACACCCCACACACCGTACCACACGTACATTTTAATTTTTTTTTTTTTTCATTTTTCCTATAACAAATATGAGGTGTATGGATGGTAGATAAGTAGAACAACTCAATAATTAGTTTAATAAGAATAAAATAAAATAAAAAATAATATTAAGATATGTAAAGTATATAGTGTGAGATGATGAGTAACATCCCTTTTTTATTTATAAAATGCATATAGATGCATTGTACTGCACTTAACTAGCTTCAACATTGTAGTACTCAAAAAACTGTTACTAGAACTATTATACAATATTGGGCAAAAATTAGAAAAAATCTTCCGAATACTCTGTAATCCATGTGGTACTTAGTTTTTTCTGCTTCTTAAATGTTTAATGTTGGCCATATAAGTGGACCTCACGACGGTTGAGTGCTTGAACTGGTCTTGCATTCATCTCAGCATACTGCAATTAAGTAAATCATAAATTAATTAGAAACTAATTTCTGATCAACTCCTTGATTTCATTGTTCTTGTTGCCTTGGATTATAAAATGAAAGGTTTTATATATATATATATATATATATATATATATATATATATATATATATATATGTATATATATTACACCCTCATCTCACTTTTGTGTTACTCATGTATTAAAATATCGATCAGTATATTCATGATTTGCTCTTGTTTTATTATTGGAAAATTTTATATACAACATTGAAGTTCCACTCCTATCATATTGTGATGATCATGTGATATTATCTATCAATCATTGAATTTGCTTAAAGAAGATCATAAGAATTAATATAATTTTTAACGCGTAATGTCACAACATCACAATGTGATGAAAAAAGTTTTGTTACTTACATCATGGACCACCTCTCTGAGTAACTTTACTTGCTTCCTTGAGACTGTCCTTACCTGAGGGTGTATTTTATATATAATAAAATATTATCAAATTATGTCTCATTCAAGCCTAACAAAAACAAAAGAAAACCTAACAAAAAAAAAAAACACTGAAGAATTTAAAAAGGAGATGAGAGGTTTAACAAGAGCTTTACCTTCTTATTGATTATCCAAGTAACACCTTCAGTGCATGGAGGAACAGTGAGTGAGCCCATGTATCTGTAGTACCTCTTTCCACCCATTTTTATTTCTGTAGGATCAATCACCCCCATATTTCTTTCTACCTTTTCATCGGCCATGGATATTAAGTTTCTCATAAACTGAAATTCGAATTAATAACATATCAAACCACAATTTGGAAGACAGCTACGGCAAAGCAATATGATCTTTTGATTGGGGATAGTACTGTTTTATTTTTTAACTTGAATCGTAGGTGACATCCATTTGATCATGATCATCTTCCCACATGTTTAAAGACTTGTATCGTTGTCGTTTTTCATTGAAATTGACCAATTCCTTGGAAGATTGTCCTGTCTCATTGCTTCCAATTAATTTCTTAATTTGATAACAATGAAAAAATGATTTTTTTTTTCCCCTTTTATTGACCTTTTAAGGGTTTGTGCTACGTATCATTTAAACAGGGAAAAAAAAGGCAAACGTAATTAAGGAATCTTGGGGGAGTATTTTTACCTTTGAAAGGAAAGCATCTGGTCGACCAATCTTATAGAAAAGTCCAACAACAGCAATCTTATTTTCCATGCTGAGGTCCTGGCTCAAGTGAACCATATGCAGCTCCAAGTCATACCTGATTTAACCAGAAGACAAAAAGAAAAAAAAAAGGTCCATGAACTTATTCAGCAACTCCTATTTCTTCCAGATGTAGAAGAAGAAAGATGTACAGAGAGAGAGAGAGAGAGAGAGAGAGAGAGAGAGAGAGACCTCCTGCCATTGATGGAATGCTCGGAAGGTGAGTGCCAATGTCCTTGTTGGAGAGAGTAATCAGTGCCGTTGATCTGTATGGAACCGGCATCACCTACCCATTGCACCTGCATCCATGACATTGACAGTATTTAATGTATTAACAAGCAAATAATTGTCTTCATGCTGGTGCGGGACAGCCCATACTAGTTTACACGAATGCATGTCCTTTATATTGTATCATTGCTTGCAACTTTCATTATTGTAAAGTCAGCTTTAATTTTATTTATTTATTTATTTATTCGATGGAATCAGTTTTAATTTTTAATATGTCAGAATCAGAGCATTACTCTCAACCCTATACGATCTGCAACAAGCTCTGGATCAACGTGACAAAAGTCCACACCCAATTTGATATTTTGTCCTATTATAACCTAGCTAGCTAGCTAGAAATGTTCTACTTCGGAAAGGAATTGAAAAAAAAATAAAAATAAAAATAGTAAATCTAGTATGATAGCTAGCGGAGTCGACGTTTTCCATAGCAACACTTCAGCTACCCCATTAGGATGGCCTCCAGTTTCATGATCTCCCCTCTGATAGGGCCACCATTTTCAGAGCCGGGAAGCAAGGAACTGAAGGAAGCTTTTTTACCCTGGCTTGCAGATGGTCCACCTCTCTGAACAACAGTACTATTATCTTCATTAGTAATCACAGTATTTTAAGTCGATATGAAATTTAAATAATACATATATAAAATCATTTGAAATATAAAACATCAGCAAATATGATTTTAGGTGTAATAAAATCGAAATGAAGAACAAGATCGCCCGGAAAATTAACTCGAGTTAAAAGGATATAAACCAGAAAAGATCCATGAAATCAAACTTGATCATTTATAGGGGTCATCGGCTATTAGCAATTAGTTGTATACATGAATCTAGATGTATGCATGAAGTGAATAGATACTTCAAAACCGTAAACAAAACTCATATAGTTTGGTAGCTTTCTTTCCTTACCGAAATATCATGCCCTCTATTCTTGATGGTGGCATTAGAAGGTTTGTAGCTCCTTTTTAGTTCCCCCAACTTGGGAATCGATTTCACTCTCTGACTTGACATATCTATGGGAGACTGCATATCTCCATTCTTACATGCAGCCCATTCTTTCCGGATGTCTCCCCAATGACGTGGCCCCATCTCGCTTCCTTCCAAATAATCAAACTCTCTCTCATCCTCTGCAGCATATGATTCACAGAATATAGCACAGTGAACAACTCGGAAGGAAAAGTACTTGTATAAGGAGAAAATAAAAAGGAAAGCAAATGACATATATGTATATAAAACGTGTGTCTTTTGCATTACCGAGTTCCTGAGATGCGGTTGGCGTTAGATGTGAGAAAAGAATTACAAAGATCAAAATGCTTGATATAAAGATCGATTTGCTTGGATTCTTCATGCTTTGCAAAGCTTGGAGCAAAAGAGTTTCGAGAAAACCACTGGTGCAGGCCAGGTTTGGAGAAAATGCTGGCCGGTTTTCTGTTGGAGGTATCCTGTGGCAAATTAAGGACCAGGATCTCTCTAATATATATAGATTGGTTGTACAGTACTCGGCAACGAATTGGAAAATTTCCTACAGGTTTCCTGGGTCAACCATCCCTTGTATGAATGTGAGAATCTAGATTAAACACCCACGAGCTAGAGAGAAGGTTCCTTGATACTACAGACGTGAAAGTCGGTAGTAAAGATTAATAAAATCGAATGACATAATTAAAAAAAGCAAAATAAAATGATTCGAATTCGATTCATTGAATTTACACCAGGTCACACGTGTCTTACATCTTTACTGATTATATATAATGACATACATCATGAGGCTAATTCAATGAAAATTGAGGTTCATGATCAAGTAAAGGATAGAGGTATGGTTTGGGTCTAGTTTCAACAAAGAGTAAATAAATTTATTGGATGAAGAACGCGTGTTTCTTTATCTTATTATAAAATAAGCGTCTTATAACTAACATTGAATCAAATTTCATGAACAAGACCAAACCCGGCCAGATCAAATAATTCTCAACATAAAGGAAGTATCCGTCTGAAAAACCAATGGTTCAGATCCCAAGATTTGAGTGCACTATGTTATAATACTAAGGACTTATTTGGACACTAGGAGTATCTAATAATTCTGTGCAAAAAATAATAAACACTGTACTTTTCACAGCACTTTACACAACTATTTTCTAAAATGGGGTATATTTTTGTAAAGTATCTCATAAAAGTAATATTATTTTATAAAAATACCCTTATTTTAAAATATAATTGTGAAATGTGTTGTGTTGTGTGGATATCATTACTTGCCTAAGAAATGGTAGTAAAATTATTTGAATTAAGATGTTTTATTAGGTTTTAGGAAATTAGAGAAAAATTTGAATAAAAATATATTATAAAGTTAAAAAACTGTTTGAATATAATTTTTTAATATGATATTTTTTAGCTTGAAAAAATTGTATATATTGATTTTTTAATTTTATTTTAAAATTTGTAAAATTTGTAATGATTAGAAAATGATTAAATGAAAAAACTAAATATTTGAAATTGAAAAGTAATATCTGGAAAGAAAATTGTGAGAAGTTTTGAAAATTTCTCATTTTATCTGATAGGCATGGTAGTGCTACTATGCCAATCAAATTTGACTACTGTGTGTCGCTAGTGCAAATTACATTTTTCTTTCTTTCTTTCAAACATTTAAAAAATAAATAAAAAAAAAACACAAATACACTAATAGTTATTTTGTTAACCATTAAGTAAAAAAGAAATTATAAAACTAAAATAAAATACATAAACGATCAATCTCCAAGAGCAAATCTCTACGCCTACGCATTAAGACCCGTGGTCTTAATTACGAGCCGTACTTATACTCTGTCTCTTTTAGACTAAACTTTCGTTTTCCTAAGCAAGTTGTCTTTTTTTATTTAATTGAATTACAGTCCTTCCATTAATTGACAGTACTCTAAGCCTTTGTTACGTTTTATATATATTTTTATGGTTAGTGTAACCTAACATTAGCTTTAGTGAAATAAAACTATCTACTTGGAGCGCCTTAATCAATATCTTGGGTTGACCTTAAGAGTTAGAAAATTCATAGGAAGATGAATCGAAGTAATTAATTCATTTGATCTGAATAGTCGATGGTAGGAATATATTAGGTTCACGTTTGAGACATATTGCTAGATAGGAGCCTAAAATGAAATCGATGGAGTACGTACTCATGGCCAAGATCATAACATTAATTAATGTGTAAAGTTTCTAATTATGTGGACGTACACAAGCATGGACGTCATTATATACCATCTCGATCGGCCAGGTTAAACAAATTGACTTTTGCTGCATTGGGGTACCAAATCTGACTTTTGATACTGACTATGACTTAGGTACGTACACGGACAATATATAACAAATTCATGCATGCATGACGTTTTATCTAGCTACTACCATTTGAATAATTGATGATTCATTGAAGGCTTCGTTGACAAGAATTAAATACTGGGAAAATGGGAATAAAATATGAGCATGCAGTTCCCCTCCCATCAAACGTGATTTGGGTTTAATTACAATTGAGATTTGAATAGTTGGATGAAAAACACGTATCTTGCACGTATATACGTACGTACGTTATTGGATACGTTCCTGATCATGAGATCGACCAATTTCAAGCATAACTAGATTTAAGACCTACCCCTTTTAATGCTAAGATGCATATAATCCTTTGAGTAAGTATATAGTAATATTTTTCAGGCAAATTCATAAACACAATTAATCTATATAGATGGATGAGCTTCTTGTGCCTGCCTGTATGCATGGCGAAGAAGCAACCTGGCCATGTTTCATGGATTGTTGGCCGACTGGCCTCAAGGGTCAAGGAAACATTTTTCACCCACCTGCGTAGGAGACGGGGAGTCTGGGCTTCAACCCACTACATTTAAAGTACTGGCGAAGACGGGGGAGTTTAGGTTTCAATCTACTATAAGAAAAATAAACTTTTATGACTAATTTATTATAATAAAAAGATTATTTAAAATTAAAATTAATTATCAATAACTTTTTTATTATAATAAATTAATCACAAAAAATCTATTTTTCTTATAATAACCCGACTCCATAAATATATAGAGCCAACTCTAACTTCTGGCTTTTAAATTGCACTAGCAGCCAGTGGTTGGCCCCTCCCTTTCCACCGATCGAGAAAGAGCAAGTGGCAGTCTGGCAGATCGAATAGGCCGGTGGCTTTTAAATTGCATAACTAATTTGTGACTGCTAGTTAGCAGTAATAGCCAAGGGAGCGACCCCCCTGTACTCCATGGGCTAACATTTTCATAAAAAAGTGACGTTCCACAGCCCATGTCCATACACCGTCTATGGTCCTCTGTTCACAAACAATTAGAAGAAGAGCCAGATAGGTAAGTACTACGCTAGCTAGCTAGAGCTAGCCTAGATTCATAATGCAACAAGGGTAATGAAAATTACTGAACTTCTCGGGCCTAGCTTTTTGGTTTTCCTCAAGATAGTAATTAATTGCAAAAACTCTTCTTGAATTATCACATCCTTCTTAAAATACATCTTCAAAGTTCAAACTCCCACCTGTTAAAAATATAAAATATTCAATAATTATCCTCTTTCTGAAAGAAAAATAATGGAATATGATTACCTAGCCTCAAGCCCATAGTATATATAGCACCCGGCCCACCTAGCTAGAACTCGTTTTCAACTATTAACTATACAATATGTCGTAAACCAAGAAAAGAGAATTTGTAAAATCCGTTTTGAATTCTTTAAAGAGTTTTGTTACATATAAATAAAGTCATGTATTAATATACATACTAATACTGATTTTTTTATATTTAAAAATTAAATTAATACCATTTTTAATAAAATCTACTTTTTGACCAATCACAATAAATTGGTATACATATTAGTATACAAATGTTCTTGTAACTAGACTTTTTCTTTTCCAAAAGGCTTTTGTCAGTTTTGGCTTTGAAAAATGCTATGTCTACTTTTACTTTTTATTTTTAATAAAAGAGATTGTAGCAGACGATCAGAGATGATTTTCTTATCAGAACGTGACCATAGTAGCACCCAATCTGCTAAAAAGTCAGACAAAATGAGCCTAGACGACGAGAATTGCAAGAGCACCCTACAAGTCGGAGTTGAGCCATAGCCTGACCCAAGTTCCACGAGGGCATTGGTAGTCTATGAGCCTATGGATCATGAATGATCCTAAGTGTTTTACGTTATGAGTTTCAACCCCAAGACCTAATGCCCATTGCCAAACTCATGAACCATTAAGCCATTACCCTGGATGGTAAATACCATGTCTACTTACTGTGCTGTTTTGCATATAGAAGTTTTGGAAATATGGTCATTTTTCAGGCATTAATATGGGACATTTGTGTAGTTCACAAGAAATTAATGATATATGCTCTTTAGTAAAAGAGAGAGAATAAAAATAAATTCATTTGTCATCAAAACTAATGAGAACAGCACGTACGCTGCTCCCCATGTCAAATATAATCAGTTAAAAAAGGTAAGAGAAAAAAATAAAGGATTTATTTATGTTAATGAAATACATGCACAATGCAAAGGACGTAAATATGATTTATCATAGCTTATATATATAATTAGTGATGAATTTGACAATCTACTATGTCAAGTTTAATGGTCACAAACAAGCAGTTCTAAAATCTTTACAGTATGGTTGCTAGTGGTGAAAAATAAAAAAAAATAAAAAAAAACCTAGTATGAGTGTTCTCTTTAATGTACAAGTTAAGAAGTATGGATGGGCGGTGGGGCTCTACCCCTACTTGGCTGGGGCAGGGGTCCCTGCTCGTAGACGCGAAAGGGGAGGGGGGTGGTGGGTGATGTAGATGCCCACACGCTTTTGGCTACCGAGGTCAGGACCTAGGTTGGGCCAGGCCTAAAGTTTACCCCATTTGCTAGGGCCAAATTTATATATATATATATATATAAAAGAATTCATAAATATAAAACAATATCATTTTATACTTACAATTGAGTATATTTAAGCCAAAAACCCTAAATTTTCTCTCATCTCTTCTTTCTTTCTCTCCTTTTGCCGTTCTTACTTCTCTCCTCTCCTCTCCTCTCTTAGTCTCTCTCCCTCCACTATTCTCTCCTCTTTTCTTCTTCCTCCTCCTCCTTTGCCCATGGTGCTTCAGTTTTTCTTCTCCTCCTTGAACTTGAAGCGTCATGGTCCATGGCCGTGCCGTGGTCTTGAAATGACAATGATTTTTTTAAAGTGTGTTTGACTGTGTGATTTCTTGGATTTGTTATTGGATGATAGATTAGTGAATTTTAAGGATGGTATGTGTATTTATTGTTGTTTTTCTATCATTTTGGATTTTTATTCTTTTTCGGTTTATTTTTCACTGTGGGTAGGTGGTGGGCAGGGTGGGGCAGATGGTCGTGTGGGCCAATCTGGCATCAAAATAACAAATGGTTTTTATAAAAAGTGTTTCATCTTCAAAGAAATTACACAAAAACAAACTCATAAACTAATACATTATATATACATTAATATAGATATCATTACATAGACATTTTGCTTTACATGGTGCTCAAGGGAGACCACGTTTGTTGCGCCACATTCCTCGGTAAAGGTCTTGGTGAGTATCCGTAGTGCGAAGGGTGCCAACCAATTGGCAACACCCAGAATTTTGATCAAAATTTGGCATGCAATATTCACAACGAAGTGCACATGTTTGTGAATAGTCATTTAAACCACCACGGAATAAATAAGGTTAAGTGTTATTTGTACCAGAGTTTAAACCGTAAATTGGTTCATTTAATAAACTCTCAAATATCCATATATCACTTCATTTCCCAAAATAATAATACAAAACCATATATTTGATCCCTATATCCAAATACGGTAGACCAAACACAATTGGTCACCAATCTCATTAATACAACTCCAGAGAGACAATACAATTAGTAATAATGGAGACATACCTCATTCATCACTTGGCATTCTCCTTCCTGTATGAAATTAGTAGCAACGTGCCGTAGGAATGGCCCGAGGAAACGTCTACGTGTCCATGATGATTGACGCACAATAAGACTCACATGCACATTCACACCTAAAATTACCATATCACAAGTTTGATTCATTCAAACGATATGATCTTACAATGACAAAGTAAAGATATTTTTAAATGTAAAAAAGAAAAATAAAATATTATTTCATGAATAGAAAGGAAAAGGGTTACATAGTATGCAATGCAAATCCCATGAAATACCCACAATATTTATCCAGCATTGCACTGCTCTATTTGTTGTTCTCTCTCTAAAGTTACTCGTTCCCTTCAAAGACTTCAACTCCACAAAAAGCTCAAACCCTGTATCTAAAAAGTGAAATCTTGGCTTTTTCCTTGAGCCATTTATAGAACGGGATCACCAGATGTCTTTCTGACATTCTTCTGACTACAAGCATGCTTGAGTAGGAGCCCTTTGGTCTCCATTGTCCCACTGTAGCATGATAGAAATAGATTTTCTAATCAAGTCATGCACGTCCTTATGTCCTACCTTGGGACCAATCCACAGTCTCTCTTGGAATAAGGGTCTCCCAAGTGGCAATAGACCAAATATCTATGTTTAAATGGTATGGTCTATAGTGCCATTGGCCTACCACGCCATTCCCTTTAAGCATTTTCGTGTTATCCCGAAAATCCCGTACATCCGCATGGATCCTTTTCTTGACCGTTGCTCGCCTTTCAGTACCAACCTTCCTCCCTTTTGTAAGAATGGCGCCTTTTCTAAAACCATGAACCTCTACAGCTCTTCATTCTTTTCCCAGTTACTTGCTCACCTGGCATGGGGTGAATGTCTTTGTTATACCCTATGCTGAGATGCATCTAATAGGCTTTCTAGATGGTGTCGCTTACTCTTTTGTTGGACTAGCTGCACTAAGTAGACCACTTCTCCTCATTTTTCACCAAACTAATGAGTAAAGATCATCTTTGCCTTCCACTTGCCAAGGAAATGCTCTCTTCTTCACCTTCCCTTTGCTCTTGAAAGGTGGTCGATCCTCTGTTGTTGGCGTAGTCCTTACAACTTTTTCTCTACCTAGTGCTCAACTGGCAATAAGCATTTTTGCTCTACCTGGTGCTCAGTTGGGGATAAGCACTTTTGCTCTTCTAGTGCTCAGCTGACATCAAGTACTATTACTCTCCCTGGAACTTACTACGGGCAAGCATTTTGTGTTTCCATGATGCTTACCGAGGTGGCAAGTTTCATGCTCCTTCACATTCATGGCCAAGTGACGAGCATGTTTACTCTCCATCGTACTCGCTCAAGGGCGAGTAATTTTGCTCTTCATGAGTTTAGACTATAGGCGAGCAGTTTACTTTTCTGCATTGCTTATCGAAGTGACGAGCACTTTTGCTCTCCCTTGTGCTCATCTGGGGCAAGCACTATGATTTCCCATGATACTCGCCCAGGTTGTAAGCACTATGCTCTAAATTGTGCTCACCTCTCTTTGCCTTTTACTAGTGCTCGCTAGGGTGCCATGGACTTTCACCCTCAATAGTGCTCACGTGGGATGATCATTTTCACATTGTCTTTCTAGGTTATTCCTAGGGTGGTGAGAACTTTTGCTTTCTATGGTGTTCACCTATGTAATGAGCTTTTTGCAATCTCGCAATAATCACCAGGGGCAAGCATGTTGCCTTTTCTTGGTGCTTGCCTAGTTGGGGAGCAATTTGCCTTTCCATAATGTTTGTCGAAGTAGCAAGCTTTATACTTTCCCCAGGTGAGCACTTTGCCTTTTTCTGATAGTGGGGAGCACTTTTTCTATCCTTGGTGCTCACCTAGGGATGAGCACTTTTGCTATTCATGGTACTCATTTGGTGGGGGAGGGGGTTGAGCACTTTTCGAATTTATAATACCCATTCATGGCTTACATGGTTCAGCAATGAGGCCTATGTCCATGGCTCATGTGTAAAATCCAATACAAACATAGGTCAATACAAGCTCTCCATTTTGACTAAGCTCTCTGCAATCACTCACATGGAGTTCTCTCTACAATCACTCCATTATCTATAATTGTATAGGAGCCCTTTAATTATCTTCCTTTCCACCTTCCATGTGATTCCCAGCTCCAAGGTAGCATCAAAAGAAGTAGATCCTTCTCTCAACAATCTATTCATCTCCCCCCTTCAATTCCCTTCCTCTTACTTTATTTTTGTCCTCTCTTAATGTCTAGTCAAGCCTTGTCATTGTTAAACCCTTTATACCTTGTAATCAAGATGACAATCTTGAATTAGGGGAAGAAAACAATGAGCACAACTCAACCATTGGTCCTTTAGGTCCGTAAACTGTTTTTTCTAAAATAATAAAAATAGTTGAGCAAAATAAAACCAAATTGAATATAGGAAGTTAACTCACAATGAATATTCATTTTACCACCATCGTTTTTGTTATACCAATTTAGCAACCAAACAAAGTGTAAGCAAGAGAAAGGATTGAGATTTTTTTAAAGGACTCACAATAGGATTACCACCTGTTATGCATTATTTTTTCAGGATATATAAACATATGCAATTTCATTAAAATGAACACTATTTCTATTGCCAAGAGGGTAAATCCAAATTTGCTAAAAAAGTGGCTTCATATTTAATGTTAATACAAGAACTTAATTGAAATGTTTACATACTTCTAATGTCTCTTGTCTATTTTGGAATAGCCCAAACAAGAAAGCATATAATCTATTTTGCTCTATGTGGTGCTTGCCTGAGGGCAAACACTTTGCTCTCCCTAGTGCTCGCCTGGGTTGTTCCAAAGAATTCACTGAATTCAACACTTGCTTTGATACCAGTTATATCATAAGCTAAACCCATGTTGATGAATAACCAGCTCGCAATGAAAATTGAAGGTACAGTAATGCTATGAATGACCCAATATCGAATACTGGCAATAATATAAGCAAAAGAACATTTTCCCTTGCTTCTAATCAAGTTGAGCTCCATATTCATGTACAATAAAAAAGAAAGGGAGATTGATTTCATAAGAAATGAGATCAATAAGTGAGAATTTACTAATCTTACTTAAAACATTAGGCATAGATCTAAGTTACAATCCCTGAAAAAAGGTTCATCTTTGTTCTTGTTTCATACGTTTGTTTTAATAAAAAAAATATCAAGTTCAATCCAAACAACAATATTTGAGATATTGAAGACTGTTGAAGATTGCTTGTTTATACAAGTATGCTCATGTTTTATGGCTTGTCTCTAAATTAAATGTATTTTTTATGTATATTTCATCTTCTGCATATGGTTTAATAATATATAATTAGGAATATTCAAAGCTAGAAATCATTTTGCAGTGGAGTAGAGTTTGTGTTTCAGGTTCTCAAGGACTGATGTGTTTTGCTACGAGATTGATTAGGAACTTCAATGATGTGTATTCCAAGGGATGATGTTGAAATCTTAGAATATTTTAATTCTAATTTTGAGAAAGTTGATATGATTGAATACTTGGATGTTGAGGTTGAAGAAGATAGGAACTTGTCCAAGGAACTAAGTATGTTGTCATCTTCATATGTAGAATCGTGCATTGGGCTACAATTTGACAATCTAGACACTACAATAGATATTGCCTTTTCCAGTGGAGCCAATTTGTGGCAAAATGGCCATTTTTTTGTGGAAAATGGTTATTTTCCATAAAAAATGCTCGTGGATCACTCACCAAAAACAACTATCACCTTAAAAAGTATTATTACCCACCACAAAAATGACTTGTTAGAATAATCAATTTAATTTACGAATTCAGTAGGAAAAGAAAAAACTAATTGTCCATTAGAAATACTGGTTGGATTCCTTCTCCATCGTGGGAAAGAGATGTATTTTTCACAAAGGTGTATGGTGGGAACAACCCTCTTGTAGCCATATGGCTTTACTCATTTTATGGACTCAAGTTGCAACAAATACCCCTTACTACCATCAGTAATAGTCCTTGTAAAAAAATAAAAAAAAGTATTGATTTTTACAAGGTCGGGTGGTTGAAAATAACGTTAGTTCCGCTTAGTATTTAGATGAAAATCCTCTTATCCTTGCAAATAGCTAACATTTCGATAAAATCATCAGCCCTTAGTTTAGTTAAGAAGTGTGCATCAGAATTATTTGAATACAAATAACAACTACCCAGGATGTCCAACACTACAATATTCCTACAATAGTATGAAGATCTTTTTCATACTATATGGATTTCAACATAATAGATAAACATAGCACATGATCAACTTTCTAGTCATAACACTAAAATATAAAGCACGTCATCACAAGAAATGAACCCATTCTAGATCCAAGAATATACTTTAACACACATAGTTATCAAGTTTTTGAACTATTTGGAAATATTTTAAGTGGATATTGAGGAGTGCATCCATTTTACATACACCAATATATTTCCATGCCAGATCCAAGATCTTCAACATAGCATATATATGTTGTTCACTATATATATACATACATCTTACAAGTAGACAGACATAGGTTGCTCCATAGTTGTGGATGATTTTGTATCTTGAAGATGTATATACTTGCTATAAAGCCTACTATAGATGAAACAATTTTAGCATTCAAACAAACTATACTCAGTAGTCTAAGGAAGAAATGTGATTAGTTGGGGTAGAATTAGGGTTGCAACATTATTTTTTCTTTTACTAGGTGAGAAAATATTTTCAATGGAAGAACTTTCTATCTGCAGGTGAGAAAATACATGTCTTTATTTTTTTTTCCATAATTAATTTTTCCCTACCAAAAGTGGAAGCTCTTTTCAGATATCTGAGGATAGAAAGTTCTGATTGTGATAGCATCGTATTTTCAATAGTTTGGGATTCTATTAATTTATATAGAGATGTAGATAATTAATATTGGTTTTAAAACCTATTTCCAACACATATTATGCCAAATATTAATAATTAATATTTGGCATATTATGCAACCCATAAACTTGACAACCTATAAACTTGTGTACGGGTATAACGTGAAGTTTGTCCAAATGCAACGGAAGGTTGAGTAATCTCTCAATATGCCAAATTAATCTAGATCTCACGATTGATTCCAACTTGTATGATAGACACAAACAAGGGGGGATCGTCTACAACATCATCTAAGCTAAAATATTGATTTATCACTTCATATGACCAATGTGAAGCTTATCTAAATTAGGTGCAACCCTCCAAAGACATTCAAATTAAACAGTCCACACCCACACTAAAGACATCCAAATTGAAAATGTAATTACTTGTACAAGACTAAAAATGGCATGACAAGAGAGGTCAGATTTTATGTAAATCATAACAAACCTTGTGAATTTAAGAGGAAGAGATGGAATGTTATTGTTAACAGACACACACACAGAGACAAAGGTGCTAGAGATCAACAAAGAGACAACCACGCCAATCGCACCAAACTTCCATAGCCTTATACCATGATAGAGATTGACTTGGTGAGCGCCGAGAGCCTTGAGGACAAAAAGAGCAATGGGGGCTTGAGGCGTGAAAGAGTGACATGGGGCAAAGAGAGAGAGAGAGAGAGAGAGAGAGAGCAATAAACTTGAGACAAAGGAAAAGAAAGAGAACATGTAAGAGAAAAAGGGAATTCTGTAACTTGTATTTGGTTCTATGGTAAGAATGATAGAACAATAAAGTGTCCCCCTCTTATTGTGGGGTGTAAAACTCACCAATATACAGCACTAGTTTGAAGGTTTTCCCATAATAGAATGCCTTGTCAAGGATCTCATGAAATTAAGAAAATGTTACAATATTTAGACTTAAAATATAAGATTATGGTGTATAAGATCACATATTATGAATGAAAAAATTCTACAATTTATAATTATCTCAATAGGCTCTATTTGTGGCTTTGATTGTTGTTTCTGAACTACAAGCGTCAATATGGTTATGAACTTTCTTTTGGTCATTGTAATATGGGTCTACTATAACCCGAATTATGTAATCAAATGGATCATACTCATTAATCTTGACATATTCCATTCAAATAAATGGATGATATGACTTGACATTACTTGTTTAACTCCTTTAATAAAGAAATTGCATTTGCTTGACCTAAACTTGACCCTTTTCACTATGTTATAATAAATGAGTGAATTGACCAAAATACTTGATCAAAAATGGTTAACATAAAATCTTATATATTATAAAAATAAATTAAACCAATAATACATGTCCATAACTAGATCAATCAAAATGAAATTGATTTAACAAATTCATAAATATAATTAAACATAACCCAACATCCTAAAACATAACCATATGGTTAAAATAAGCAATAAATTTTATCTAGTAACAAAAACATAGCAATAAAAAATATTTATAAATGATTGCATTCCCATAAATAGCTTGTAAAGCCTCTCCACTATATATATATATATATATATATATATACTTTTATAGGAAGATAAAACTTTTCTTCACGAACAACCACAATTACTGTGACACCCCATGATTCCACTTAGGATTGAACGGACATCTGAAGCGTCGGAATATGCAACACAAGGTTACCTGTCCCCGTTCATCATATATAAAATGTAATATTCCTATCATGCATCTAGCATTATGCAATATTCGCAACAGATAATTTTATTTTTTTAAACAATACTATGCACCAAACGTATAATATCCCAAATAGTAAAATCGTAATCCAAGCATACTTAATAAAATAAACATCTACAATTTCAGTACGAGTCTCAGAAGCTGTAACCTTAAAAGCATGGGAGATTAGACTTCATATTTACATTACCAAAAATACACTATTGAAGAAATTCATTGAGTTACTCGTGTAACTCGACTAACGAGATCAGAATACTATCCAAAAACTACCTATGCAAGCTGTAAGGTCCACGTCATGTCTGCGACGTCTAGTCAACTTCCTCTAGTCTACTAGTGTTTGCTCTCTGCTTTGATCCTGACACATCGTCTACCATTAGGGAGGAATGGTAGTTGGGACTACCACGGTGAGATTTGATTACAAATCTTAGTAAGTTAACAGGAAACTTCCATACAGGTTAATGATGCATGCATGGTAGTAAAAGTATGAATGCATAATTAAAGTCGTAAGTAAGCATAACATAACTTGATATATAGTATGGCGTAACTGACATAACCTGAACTAAAATGTGAACCGAATTTGACTTGACATAACATGAACTTGAACTTAAAACATAACATGGACTAGCAACATAACAAGAACGTAAACTTGAAACATAGCATGAACGTGAACACATATAACATAAACATGAACTTGAACTTAACATAAACCTGAGCATAACATGACATAAACATGAACTTGAGATATAATATGAACATAAACATAACATAACATGGACGTGAACTTGAACATAACTTATACGTGAACATAACATGATATGAACGTGAACTTGAAACATAACGTAAATATGAATATAACATAACATGAACATGAGCTTGAACATAATATAAACGTGAACATAACATGATATGAATATAAACTTGAAACTTAACGTGAACATGAACAAAACATAACATAAACGAGAGCTAAAATATAACATAAACGTGAACATAACATAATATGAGCATGATCATGAAACTTAATGTGAATATGGACATAACATAACATGAACGTGAATTTGAACATAACATAAACATGAACATAACATGATATGAACATGAAATTGAAACTTAACATGAACATGGACATAATATAACATGAACGTGAACTTGAACATAACATGACAGTAAATTATACTCTTTCACCGTAGTATTTGGTTGCGCATAGCCTTGACTGCAGTACCAGGCAGTGCGTATCATCCTTCTGTAGTACGACAGATTCTCCTTCACCATAGTACTTGGCAGCGCATAGCCTTGACCACAGTACCAGGCAGCGCGTATTATCCTTAACTGTAAAATATTGCTTATTCTTAACTTCTTGACATAAACTTAGAATCTTGTTCAATAAACTTAATTAATAACGTGACCATATGGGTGTTACACAGGTCCCCTAGAGCTGTGTGTCCCTGCTGATTACCGCATCACAACGCAGGTATCTAGACCAACTATGAGTGCATTAATACATACTCCACAATTATTATAGCCTTACGTATTCTACGTGTCACAATTGTTGTGTCACATATAGTATATGCTCCACAGTTGTTGTGGCCTCATAAATTTTTTGTGCCACACTTGCTGTGAATACACGTAAAATAAGATATGGCTTCATCGGCATTAGTGCTTGGCGGGCTCTGGTGACCAGCTAATTAGGCTACATTCGCAACTTGTTGACTGTACTTCATCAACCCAAAGAATTTCATACCTATTTAGACATTCCAGCATGAACAAAGAAGTTCCACTAGAATATTACAACATTCTAGCACTTAGGGTCGTGATTGACATGAATAACTTAACATAAACGTAATCTGACTTCTTTACTGAAGATGACATACTTGCAATGGTGAATATTACATTGTATGACATACATGGAACATATTGCATACTTATAACATATAGTAATACGTGACAGAATAGATTGTATAACAGATAAATATTCGTGATAGAATAAATCATGGATAACAGATAAACATGTAATGACGTGGCATGACATGTAATATATGATAACATACATACATAAATTGTATTTTCCTTATCCATCATATATACACAGTAAATTGATAGTAAATTAAAAGCTAACTTACCTTATTTATCGCATTCTATGAAAATAAAGCGCAAAACACGAGGGACTATAAGAAAATATTCTAAAAGTTAGAAATTTAATTACTAACAATTAGAAATATGTAAAAGAGACAACTTAGAATAAAATTACCATTTTACCCTCTACATGTGAAAAATTGACCATTTTACCCATAACTTAAAAATTTCACATCCTAACTCCAAAAATTTTCAAAACTTGCATTTCTCATGTAAATTTTGTCCTAAAATCAAATATCAACTCATAAAAATTTAAAACAAATCACAACTATGAAAAACACATTGTGACCAAAACATCCATAGGCCATTTCTCTTGATTTTTGTTGCAATTCCTTCCAACTTCAAAACTCATGCTTAAACCAAAATTTTGCAATAAAGATCTTCCTATCCTAAGTTTAAAATCATACTTAAAACATTCATTTATAAAAAACTAATAATCAATACCAAACATTTTATAGAAAGATCCAAACACTAGAATCACAAGCTTTGACCCTAAATTAAAACATCTCCAAGAATTCCAAAAAATCAAATCTTACTTTTAACATATTCATAACATCATTCTAAGATCAACCATACTTTAAATCATCAAACTAAAGTCACAAAAATCACAAAATAACATTTGGAGTTTTTGGTTTTACACTTAGCCCAAAAACAGAAACTTTTTCTTTAACTAGCTTTGATATATCTCTTGATCAATAGCTTAAGAATGTGAGATCTTCGAAATAAAGCATCACATGTTTAAAATAATGTCCTAAAGTATATAAAACTATAAAACTTAAAATCACATGGCTAAAAACCAATAAAACATGGATCTAATCTAGAAACATCAAATCTTAGGCCTAACTGAAATCCTCTTGCATAGAAAAATCATATCTTTGAAAATAATACTAAATATCTTCAAAATAACATCCTAAAATGAACATAAGAGACTTAGGATCATCATATAAAAATATCAAAGCCTTTAGAGTAAGATCAAACCTCAAAATATTCAAATTTTCTCCAAATAAAAACTGTTTTGCCACTTCTAGTTTTTAAGTTTCTTGATCTGAGGAAATCTATCATCAAAAGATTTATTCATGCAACAAAAACTCAATTAATACTCTTAAACACATTCTAACAACACTTCATAAAATTTTCAGATCAAGATATGTCACTTCCTTGGTCAAAAACTCCAAAACATAACATACTCTCCAGTTTCACGCCCAAAATGACCTTTCTATGGTTAAAAATACTTATAACCAAACAAATTATCATGTAATGATACGAATAATATATCTATGGAAACTATACTCAAATAGGAACAACTTGTATGAAGGAGTAATCATATCAAAATACTTACAAAGGGTAAAAAATCTCCACACAAAAATACCTAAAAATCTGCCTGAGAGAGCTCTTTTAGGTTTCTCCCAAAGAATAGGGTTAAAAAGCGATTAAAGGGAAATAAGTGTGTCTTGCACGACTATATACTTCTGGAGGGGGAAGATATGGGCTTGAATGAATCTTGATTTGAGGTGGTTATATGACATAAATTGGAGAATAGTGAGGGGAAAGGACTGCCTGAAAAAGCTGTGAGGTATGGAGGTTAATGAGGTGGGTATCTCCATCACCTCAAAACACTATTGGGTGCAAGCAGTGGATAGTCTGCCATGTGGGGGAAGAAGCTTCTTCAAGAAGTTTTGCCAAGGCTGTGATGCCCCCAACTCTCATGTACAAACACATGGAAATCGAGACGTCAGGATGATGACAATACGGGTTACATATCCCATCGCCTAGTGCCAAGTGTATATATGCAACATGTGTATAATAAAAAAATAAGGCAGCGATAATAAAAGTCTTACAACTAGGTATTAGAATTTTATTTAAAAACAAATTCCCTTAAAACACAAGCGTACTAAAATTTTACAAGTTTAACATTGTTTCAAATCCAAATTACATAACATAAAGCAAGTAAAATAATTTTCAAAAGTAAAACAACTCCAAATCAATAATCTAGAGGAGCCCCCTCCTCAAACTCAGCCTCCTCCTCCTCAATCTCTACAACAAAATCTACGATATCAAAAATGGTGTCACAGGTAAGTAATAATCCAAACACCACAAGATAAAAAAATATTACACTCAACAACATGCATGAAAATATGTCATATGTATGTGTCCCAAAAATCCACATTTTTCCACACACGCCAAAAATTCCAATTTTGGTTCACAATAAATTCCTTGAAAACAAGTCCTCGCCATTATCCTAAATAATGGCCCAAACCAAGAAAACCACAATTTTTCCAGAAAATGATTCACAATTATCCTCTTATAAAAAACCTCACCATTTCCCCAGAAAATGACCCACAAATAAACCTTCAATCAAACTCGTCATTTTTTCAGAAAATGACCCATATCCAATATCCAAAACTAGTTCCAATTTAATACATGCACTATGATCTCCCATAGGGATCATCCGCACAATCTGACTCCTATGTCACATCGCAGGTAACAACCACGCATGTGACATCTAAACGAGCGATACTCAGTTCTACACCCAGTGCATATCATGACCAGGAATCCTCTAGTCTCGAGCCCAGCGCATACCATGACTAGGCATCCTTTAATTCGTGCTAGCCAAGGGATCACGAAGTCGACACGACAGTGTTATAGTATCTTACGATCCAATCGTTGCCCAGAGACAGCCCAGGAGATGTCACTCAATATTATCCACTCCTGAGTGACCAGGAGAGCTCCACTGAGATAATGCACCATCCCGATTTGGGGTCATGATACACACGCACCCAAAAATCCATTTAACTCGTGAAAACTCAGTTTTCAATAATTCAACACGTGTACACATGAACATGTATGCTTCATACAATGCACCCCTTAAGACACAAATTATCCAACAAAACTCAACATCAACAACAAACAAACAACTCCATCCTCAAATCCATCCGACCCCCAACTCCTCGGACTTAGTCCAGAATATCCAACTAGTCACAATTTATTGTAAAATAAATAATATATTTAAATCTAAAACAAAGTTTAGAAAATACTTACAGTGCTATATAAAAATTTCCAAAGGATCAAGGGACTGCAAAAGACGAAGGAAAAGCAACGTAATAATGTAAAAACACTGTAGTCGTGGGTTGTAAAATATCCATTTTTTAATGGGAATGAACCAAGACTTGGGATTGATAGGAAATAGTTTAAAAGTGTTTATGAAACTAGTAGAAGTGAAGGTTGGCCGTGGGTGGCAGTGAAAATGGCGGTGGTTTACCAAAAAGCCCAAAACGGAGTTGAGCTTGTGGGGGTGCTCCGACGATGGATCGGAGTTAGAAATTGGTGGTTTAGATCAGTAAGAGGTCGATGATGAAGTGGTAAAGAAGTAGTAGCTGAAGGTGGAATGACGATGGCGCTGGAGCAAAATGACACCGCAACTTGTAGGAGCTCATGGTGGTTAACGGCGGCTCGAATGGGGCTGAAATTTGGTGGAATGTTCACCCATCGAAGAGGAAGAAAATGGGATGGGTGGTGTAGACAAAAAAAACGACAGAAAGGGAGAGGGGAGAGCATTGTGCGGGAGAGAGGGGACCGGGGGAAAAAGTGGGGAAAAAGAAAGAAAAATAGAAAAGAAAGAGGAAGGAGAAAAAGAAAAAATGGAAAAAATAAATGAGGTCCTGTCCTCACCTCTGGAATCCAAAAACTGATCCAACGAAAGCAACTTTAAAAGTCATAAACCAAATAAAATAATTTAAACACAATATCTAGTTAAAATATAATAAATAACTAGTAAAAACTAACAATAAAATTTTAAATCTAAAAATTAACTAAAATAAATTAAACAGCAATTTAAACACAAAACAATAATTAATATTAAGAAAGTACTACAAAATAAATTTCACAACTAAATAAATCCAATTAAAATTCGATAATTTAAAATAAAAAAATCAATATTGTAATTAAATTAAAATATTCATTCAATAAATTTAAAAGGTTGGCTAATGATATCATAACAAGTATTTGAGAAATTAATAGCATGTGAAAGTGATTTAATCAAGTGATTAAACACAATGATAAAAATTGAATCAAAAAGGGTTTGAATGCCAACTTTAGGGTTTGGGGAAACCATTTAGGGTTCCGGTTTCAATTGGATTCCAACCATTTAAGGTTTTATTAGGGTTGAAATCCTCTTTGATCTGGCTTAATTTGGTTGATCAGATAAAAAAAAGTTTTGCTTAGGTGGCATGATCTCATACCTTGATTTACTTCACAAATCCATCTAATAGTTTCTCTTTATGCCAAGTGTCTAATTCTATTCATTATGTGTTACTAAGATCTTGCCAAGTATCTAAATAAAACTTCTCTAACCTAATTTGGACATTCTATACTATGATTTTGAAAACATTGCACTTAGTACGCTAATCGAGATTACAATTCACTCTGAAAAAAATTTATAATAAACTTAGTACCGAAAAATCCTAAATATTTATATTAACCTACAGTGAAAATTGTTTACCAAAACTCAACCCCGAAGTGCCCCTAAAAATAATTTCACAGTTTCAAATAGGTGTTTCGTCCGAAATTATGAAAATGGGTTATTGCGCCATAAAATCTTAAATAGTCAACTGAGTCTAATGGCACAAGTCATAACATATTCTAACATTTCTAACTATTTCAAACAATTAAAATCACATTTTGGCACCATAGTAAGTGATAACATTGACTATGTCGACAGACTAAAACCTTTACGATTAATCGATTTGTGAAAACTTACAGAGTTTTCATGATATTCCTAAAATTTATAGAAATTCTACTATTAAATTTATGGCGGATTATTACAAGTACATCAAAGATTCAGATCAAATAATCTGTGAAATACAGTCTAGGAATAAATCCCACCAAATTATCAAGTCATCTAGATGCCATGCATACTTTGCCAAAGTGTGAGCTGCTTTAGTAGCTATCCGTCCCTTATGTTGAATAGAACATTTTGGGAACATCTTAATCATATTCCTTACCTCATAAACAAGATTTCCCCATAAAGTCCTTGACTCACCTACATCAAGCAATTCATTTACTATAAACAGTGGATCACTTTCAATAATAAGTTCATATTTACTGATGGGAATGCATATTTGTAACCCTCTCAAAATAGCAAGAATCTCAACTTCCATTGGGTCATTCACTCCATTTTCTTTCTTACTTGCAACCATGATCACTTCACATGAATCATTTCTTAAAAGAAAACCCATGCCTACTCTATTATAATACTTAAAAATGGCCCCATCTACATTTAACTTCAATGCACTTTGAGGAGGAGCCTGCCAACTTTAGCTTGTTTGCTTTTTGGTTTGTATCTGATCTCTAACTTCTTTGTAGTCCTTAGCCAATATCAAAGCATGCTCAATTACATGGTCTGTTGTCAAGATTTTGTCTTCAAAAATCTTTTGGTTTCTTCTATGCCACATGCTCCAAGCTATAAGAAAGAATTGGTCAAGATCTCCTTTTTTACCTCTACTCATAACATTCAAAGCAATCTGCATGAGATCCATCTTAATATCAACTGCCAATAACTCAGGAAAGTATTGTGTCCATGACTACCTTACATATAGGTAGTAGTATAAGGCATATCCCGCATCTTCTTCCTCTTCTACACACCATTCACAAAGAGCTTCTGGCAATATATGTCTATCTTTCAAGTTCCTCCAAGTTGGAAGCCCATTTTTGTAGGCTCTGCATACAAAGATTTTAACTCTATTAGGCACCTTCATCTGCCAAAATTTCCTCCATAGCTTACTCTAATCTTCTGCATTTCAGCACTCATCATCTTGCTTAGATTGCTTCTGAAAGAGATCATATGCAATCTTCACACTAAAATTCCCAGACTTTTCATGTTCCCAAATGATACTGTTAGACCTACTCTCTAAACTAAGCAACACTTTGAAGACCTCTTCTACTGCTTGAGGGGTAGTAATCTTTTAACCTATTCCACATTTCACCACCTTGTTTCTTTATCAATGAGGCTAAATACTGTTAGAGAATCATGATCATGCCCATGAAAGGAGCTCTGTATCAGTCTATGCCCAGGTAGCCAATAATTAGTCCAAACGTTAATGGACTTACCATCCCTAACTCTCCATCTACACCCTTTTAGCAAGAGTTTCCTTGATTCCCAGATTTCTCTCCATACATAAGAAGGGCTAGATCCAAATTTTGAATCACAGAAACTTGAAACTGGAAAATACTTGGCCTTAAATGTGCAGCAATGTTGTCTCCTCTGTCATATTTCTCCAAGCTTTCTTTGCAAGAAGGGATTGAGTAAAGATTTGTAAATCCTTGAATCCCATACCTCCCAATGTTTTAGCCTCACACATTTTCTTCCAATTAATCCATCTACTTTTACTTTCCTCTTTCTTTTGACTCCACCAAAAATTTGCCATCATATTTTCTAACTCACTACAAAGGGTACTTGAAATTTTAAAGCAGCTCATTATATATGTTAGGATAGCCAATGCTACAACCTTAATCACTACTGCTTTGCCTCCCTGTGATAATAATTGCTCCTTCCAGCCATTCAACTTGTGCCAAACTTTCTGCTTTGAATCTAAAAAAGCTTTTATCTTGCCTCTCCCCACCATAGGAGGAAGACCAAGATATTTTTCATACTGATGGTAGTGTTGGACTCCCTAGAAAGCCATTATTTCCCCTTGTTAACTGCTTTGGACATTTCCCCTTGTTAAACACCATTGAGGTCTTCTCTTTGTTCATCCTTTGACTTGATGCTTTTTCATATATATCAAGAAGATGTTGAATATTCAAACAAGTTTGCAATGTTGCCTTGTAAAAGAACATACAATCATTGCAAACAAAAGGTGATTAAGCTTAGGAAATCCTCTACAAATCCGTATGCCTTCAATTTGTTTAGATCTCACAACCTGCTGTTACAAAGATATTAGTCACTTAATGCACAACGGAAACAAGGGGATATGGGATCCCCTTGCCTCAAGCCTCGAGATGGAAATAAAGGATCCTTTGGCACTCCATTCACTAGTATCGAAAAAGAGACAGATTTCACACAAAGCATCACCAATTTGATCCATTTGTCACCAAAGCCCATTTTCTACATAACAGCTTCTAGAAACCCACATTCCACTCTATCATATGCTTTACTCATTTCTAGCTTTAGAGACATAAAACTTTTTTTTTTGCCAACCTTTTTCTGACTAAGGAAATGCACCAACTCATATGCCACAAGTATATTATCTATTATGAGCCTTCCAGGTACAAAGGCACTTTGTGAGTTTGAAATAATGGTTGGCAGTACTTCCTCAAGCCTTGACTTTTGAAATTAGCTTATAGATAGCATTGCATAAATTGATAGGCCTAAAATCAGATATCACATCTGGCTGCTTCTTCTTTGGGATCAAGGTTATGAAGGTGTGATTTATCTCAAGTGAAAATTAACCTTGATTAAGGGCCTTAAGAACAGCATTTGTCACCTCTTTTCCAACAGCATTCTAGAATTGTTGATAAAAAAAATAATAAATTAAAAATAAATTAAAAAAAAAAAGTGGCACCATTCCATCAAGCCCTAGGACCCTAGTGGGGTTCATTTGATTAAGGGCCAAATATACTTCATCAGCACCAAACTCTCTTGATAGATTCTCATTCATAGCATCATCAACTTTATCTCTCTCAACCCTTCCAAGAATTCCATTTGCCCCACCTTTGCTGATGGTTTAAAGAGAGTACAAAAGTACTCGTGCATTAGATTATCGCTCTCCTCATTTAGTTTCCATAAGCCATTTTCATCTTTAAGACCCTTAATAAAGTTCTTCTTTTTTCTCTATGAAGCTTTTGTGAAAGAAATGTGCATTGGTGTCCCCTTCTTTCAACCATTGTGTTTTGGACCTTTGCCTCTACATAATTTCCTCTCTCAAGCCAATGTTGCATTTCAGTTCTAGCTACTCTATGCTTATCCCTCCTTTTGACCTTGTGGATCACTTCTTTGAAAAAGTTGTAGTTTAGTTCTAGCCCTTTCAATTCCTTGTTTAACATGTCCAAATTTTTCTTTATTCCATACTGTCAACATTTCCCCACATCTCTCAATCTTCATCATTACAAAGTTCATACGGCCATTAGTACATGGTTCCATCTACCATGCATTTTCAATAACCCTTTTACAGTCTGATTATTCCACACACATAGCCTCTCTATTATTAAATTCCAATAAATATATCCATAAAACCTCCTCACTAAGCCTTACCATTCATTATACGATTTAATTGTGGGTTTAACTAGTTGACACGAAATTGCATAGTTTAATAATTATGTGTAATTACATTGATTTGGTTTGGCCCTAAGCCTATTATACTTATCTCAAACCCACAATTATGTCACAAAAAAAGTTATTGTCCTAAAGTTTGAGGCTGCATGCAATTGTTTTTTGTCTTGCTCTATTAACTCAGCTCGCTTATACAAAACCCTTTCCCCTTTAATCTCTCTTCAACTGCAGTAGAAATATTAATTGACCCCAAGCTCTGGTTCTATAGAAAGAAATTAATCCTACTTTGCAGAATAGTTAATATTAAGAGCATGGTTCACTTTCACCACACTGGAGGCTCTTTAGGTTGAGTGAATAGTTGGAATCTTAGGCGTTGGATCAAAGCTGATCATTCAGAATTTGCAAGGCTTTGTTTATTAATTTATGTGGGCGGAGCCCTAGTATGCCCCAATAACCTCCTCTAATTAAAATAAAAAAATCAGTAAAAGTATTCTACATACATCAATGGACATGAAAATAACATTGTGCCCTTTATTTGATATGGATAATGCTAGTGAACCCACTCCTTCTTCCTGTTTAGATGTCCCGCTTAATGTGGACACGCCACCTAGCTGGCTTTTTCTTTTGTTTCCTTATTTGACTTTTTTTTGTTATTTGCTTCTCGTGATAACCTCTGCCCCATTCGACTCCCCCCCCCCCCCCCCCAAAAAAAATACCATTTCATTTTCCTCAAACCAATGCCCAATTCGACTAAACCCAAACCCATCCCCAACCTCAAGTCGCATAAAACCAGACCTTTGCATTTTATCTCCTTCACAATAGGACTAGCATTTTCTCGGATCTGAACCTCCACCCTCGACATCCTCCCCTCGATCGTCCTCCAAACTACCGGTGGGGCTACCATTGCAAAATCCCAAATGGTGGGGCTAGCATTTTCATCTCCTTCATGGTGGGCTTAGCATTTCGTCTCCTTCAAGTGCAATGGTTGATTTCTTCTGCCATTTTGGTAAATGGAACTTTCTTTTTGTTCGATGGTTGAATGTTCCTTTCTTGTAAATGGGTCTTGTAAATATTTTGAAATTTGTATTTGGGATGGGTCACCATTAAACAAGCTTATTTATAGAGCATCAAGTACTCGACAGAATGCCACAATGGATGAAATTGCATTTACCCAAAACATAAGGCCACTTAATTTTTCACAGAAGGAAAATTTGAAATCCTAGTGAAAACAATCTCCAATTTGGAATTTGAACTTTGGACATGTGAATGCTCATTGATTCTGTTATAAATTATTTGCAGTTGCTAAGATGCAGAGATTATCTCTTCATCATAGTATAGTTCATGGAAAAAGCCACTGAAGTGGTATTATGGTATTGCTTTTACTCGTGGTGCATAGCTAATTTCCAATATATATATATATATATTTATATATATATATGATGAAGGGGCACAAATCCTACAAACATTTATATATATATATATATATATATATATATATATGTGTTTAAGTTGAAGCTATTTGATGTTATAAAGTGAGCTTTATTATGAGCATTTGCAATTATCATGCGGAATATAAGCTGAAATGAAGTCAATATTCATCACCTGTGATGCATACAGGCCATTATTTTTGCACGATATTTGCACCGCACACTAATAACTAGGTTTCCAATTGTGTTATTTGTTATGCTGCAGATACACAATGGGTCTTGATTGATTACAAAGCACATCAATTTCTGCCATATTGAGACACTGTCCGAAGCACATAGTAGCACTAGCAATAACTCACGCTGAAAAAACTCTTGGCTAAATGAATACCTAATATGCTTTCATGGTATTAAAGTATGTCGACGAACTGCACATACGGAGGATAATGAGGAGCGCCAGTTTTTTAGTTGCCAAAACTTTGAGATATGATATCTCACTCTTGTTTATACTTATAAAAAAATAAAAAATATATATATTTCACTCTTGTTTGCTAAGAAGTGAACGGTAATCCTTGTTGGATAATGTGTTGGTTTATTTTGCAGATTGGGCAATCTTGCAGATATTTTTGTTGGTAGGATCCGGAAATACCACCATGTGGTGAGAAGAGAATCAACCATTTAAAAACCAAAATTCAAAAGATATAATTGGCAATGGATATCCAAACAACTCGACATCAACTAGAAATAGAGATTAAGAGGCGCAAGAGAAATTTTGAGAGGGTTATTGTAGTTTTAGTAATTTCAATGTCATCAGTACTTTGTTTAACCATATTTTTTGGGAAATTATGAGACAAGATGTAATGTATGAAGTTAATTTCATGTAATCTTTTGGAAAATTACATTTTGGAAAATCTCTTGATGTATATGTTTGCTTGCTAGAAATTAGAATGCTGTAGAAACAGCCTTGTGATAAGTCATAGAGAATGGATGGTTGGATTTCTCTTTCACTTTAAAGAGAATTTAAATGTGTGACTTGTTATTCTTGGCTTTTGTGGATCTCAGGGGTTATGGAACTTCTGTCCATAGATTTTGAATGAACTAGCTCAATTGTGTGCAGCTTTAATATGTTGAAAATTCTTTCTGAATATCATTATTATATAATTGGCTATATATTGTGTGGGTAGGAAAAACCTTAGCCATGTGGGAACTTAATTTTCTTGAAGTTGATATTGGAAATGTGGGAAAAGGAAAGGAACATTGTTAAATTGTATAATAATCGAGTTCGGGTAAAGTGAGAATGTTCAACTCTCTGTAGTTTTTGTCTAGCATTCTGTGTTCTTCTCACATGAGTGCAAGCTTTCAAATAAGCTTTACAGTGAAGATTTAACGGTAAAACTGGTTCTTTGTGCCTCTATGATATCTATGTGCATGGCTCCACCTGCTATCTCTGTTGGATTCTCTATACAAAATACACTATCAAGAACCATACCATTTGAATATAATTGACTACAGTTATCTAAAGAAATGCGGCACCACCTGCTATATTATTTGTTGCATACAATAGAATATATTTCTACAAAATTATGTCAGGTTCTTCACATGTCATGGAGTCTACCAATCACCAAAAACGTTTTGGTGTGGTCCCTCCCAAAAAAATTGTAGTTTCATTACAAAACTAACAGCCAAAAAAGTGGTCCCTCTCAAAAAATTGTATTGTCATCACAAAACTAGCTCCCAAAAGAGTGGTCCCTCCCAAAATCAACTAGCTAGCTTTCAAAAGCACAACATCTACCAATCACCAAAGTCCTAATGAAGAGCCTCCATAGTAATCCTTGATCAGTTTTGTCCTACGGGGGGCATCCCAAAAATGTTAAAAGTGGCAATGCAAGTCACTAAAAATATTAACAAAATAACTTATAAAAAAAATATTACCAAAATTTTTTAATTTTATATTACCTATGAGTTATGAGCAGTCTGTCCAGTGCCAAAATCGTAGCAATCGAAGGAGATGCAAAACAATCTGGTGCATGTGTCCAAACTTGATTTTGTTGATCCTAGCGTTAAAAATATAATTTGGCAATAAATGAAATAAGAGAGAACAAAAACATTCAACCCAAGTAATGTGCCTAAAAAAATGCAAAACATTTGGCCGTTTTGAAGAAGAAAAATTTACCTGGGTTTGAGGAGCCTAATCTTCTGTTCCACTCATAATGCATTCATCTAGAATGTGACAACTCCGATGTCATTAGAATGAATATAATATTTTAGCAGACGTCTATAGTATAATGTTCTAAAACTTAGTGTACAGCAATTAAAAAAAAGGAACCTCAACTTCGTTGTGGTGTAGTCGCCTTTTCGTACTAGATCTCTTAAGACTCTTCTCAACGGGGTGCACTTTTCTCTTAGACGGTGGTCTTCTCTTACTCCGAAGGACCAACGGATTAAGAACTCTGTCTGTCGTGCCCACCATGGAAGTACCTGGATCCACTACTATCATGATCAACTAGACCAGGGTACTGTGTCTTCAATTGTTCTATCTAGCTAATCAATTTAATACAATTGCTCTCGGCATTTGAAGCATTGGAACACAACTCATAATAGTTATTTTGAATCCTATCATACTTTCGTCCATTGTCGGTGTTACTAGTGTCATAACTACTTTTCACGAATGTGTATTTTAGCTTAACATCCTTCATCCACTGGTCCAATATGTATTTTTCCGGTACTATATATTGGCCTATCTAAGTTAAGATACAAAGAGCGTACCTGCACAATATACTCCTAAACTCAAATAACTTACAACTGCATTTCACATCAAGGAGATCTTGTTCAACCTTGATAATAAAGGTTACACGTTTTACGAAGTCATTACCAACCTGAACCTCATCCACAACTATAAACATATATCGACCATTCTCACATCCCGACAATGAGGTAGTCAAATATAGGAATCCTTGCAATTCCTCTTGTAATTCTTTGAATTTAGCGAGAATATATGCTTTTTGAAATTGCTTCTCAAGATGATAACGATTGATGAAAGGAATGTCTGTATTAAATAAATTGGAGTTAGCAATTTCTTCATTCTCTACCTTCCTCCTAAGGGCCGAATCATACTGCTTAACAAATTATTTAGAGTTGTTCTAGAGTGAACGTAGTCGTCAAAAAATGCATTCATTCCTTCACTCCTCTATGTAGTTGACATTCTTGACCATAAACACCGATCATTATACAGTGATTCCAACCATGCATTATCATGCAAACCATAGGTATCGAGCATATTACACCAATGTTCTTCGAATTCATGCTCACTGAAAGAGTCATAAACGCACCTATGTAGAATACTCTTGATTTTCCCATATCAACAATGTGATCCAAACTTTTCAGGAATCTTTGTCATTATATGCCACAAGCAGAAGAGATGATTTGATGTTGGAAACACCTTCGAAACTGCAATTTCCATGGCCTTGTCTTGGTCTGTGATGATTGCATTTGGAGATCAGTCATTCATACACTGCAACCATGACTTAAACAACCACTCGAATGTATACACATCCTCACTAGATATCAAGGATTGATTGCCCATGGTGGTTCAACCCACAAACTGTGCAAAAGGCATTTTATATACATTAGTCAGATATGTTATATCAAATGTAATCACATCCCCAAATGATTCATATGCAGCTCTACTCTAGGGGTCTACCCAAAAAACATTATTTAATCGCATCTCTTTGTCAATGTCTATCTTATAATAAAACTCTGAATTTCTTTTTTGCATATCTTCAAAATAGTTACATAGAGCTACACCACCTCCAACCCTGAGGCGAAGTCGTCATGCTTTGTCAATATAGTTTCGACACTCCTTCCCAAATGGTACATTCTCGTAACTCCCCAACTCAACAACCACAGACTTGAAATTTTTTGATAATCTTATTCCTGCCTCGTCATTTATTTCAAGCCTATTAGCAACATGAGCATTAACCTTCTTAAAACATCTGAAATGTCTTGCTTTTCCCGGACTACAAGCGTGTGTATGATCTAATATCACTTTGGATACGATATATCCACCTTCATCATTGAATACAACATTAATCCTAGTCATACACCCCATCTTCATTATTTGTCTTGGTTTCATAACATTGGCAGCCCTACTCTTTGATGTGCCTCCTCACGCGCATGAAAAGCAAAACCATCTTACATTCCCATCATCATCCTGTTCAGAATTCTTTTTGGATACCCCAAACTCCTTCTTCTTACCATACTTCATATGGTAAGCATACACTTCTTTTATAGATTAAAATTTCATTCCAACCGTAAGTTCTTCAATAGTTTTATCACCTCCAATCTCCTTATCAATTCCTACCTCATCATACTCATTATTTGAATATTCCATATCGACATCCATTGCAACGTTTGAATTATCTACAAAAACATCCCAAACTTGTTTGAGAACATGGGAGATGCATTGTATATGAAAGAATTATCAAAAAAAAAAGGAAAAAAAAAAATAGTTTGAAAAACTTTGTTAAATTTGCAAGTCATTTGGGACTGCAGGCCCAAAAAAAGGATACATCTACCAAGCCCTTGCATCACATAATTAATTAATGATCTATATCAAATCCATCCTTCTTTCTACAATGCCTTCCACATTAAGAAAAGGAGAAGATAAAACTAAAATTCATTTACTGGCCAGAATTGATTCAAAGATAGTTTTATTTTAAGTTGGTTAAAGTTTTTAAACTAAAATAACTTCAATAATATTTAAAGTTTTAAGATGGTTAAAGTTTTTATATATGCTTTAATATAAATTTTTAAAACTGAAATAACTTCAATAATAGAAGAAACTATGTTTAGTTCTACTTTAAAAGACTTGCTTGAATTCGATCCAATTCATCAGTTCTTTTTAAATAATTAGCAAGCATAAGGCTTTCTTCTGAAGCTAGCAAGCCGATTAAGTTGAAAATTATCTTATTAGTTTCTCTTGCATTCTGATCTTCCTACATGGTGTCCAATAACTAGGTTAAATTCATTTCCATAAAAGTTGGTCTAAGTGATGAACATTTTTTCTTGGTAAACTATAGAAAGTTAATCTCATGTAAGTGTGTCTTGACTAATTACAAGTAGATTTGCAATCCAGTTTATGCATACTCTCCTTTAGGTAATCAAAAAGAAATTATTACATTCTATGTAATGCTTACCTTTTGCAAACACCAAAACTTGGAGGAAGCTGGAGGACCCTGCACCCACCGGCACACAAAGTTGGTTACCGATTCAGCCACAAGGTTTGAGGACGATGGAGGAAAGGGAGTTGGGAGTTTGGAGGTTCCGATGCAAGGGAGGCAGCTTCGGTGTCTGTCGGGGGATTTGTCGATTGTTTGGAGGAAAACGATGGAGGGGTCATTTTGTCAAGAAGTCTCTTGGTGGCTTGGAGGAGGACAACAAAGGGGTCTCTGTTGGGGGTTTCTATTGGGTTACTCATGAGTCTCTATAAGGGGGTGATTTTGGAGGGAAAAGGAAAACAAAGGATGGAAGGCTGAGACTAGTCCCATGTTGCAGTGAAAAAAGAAAAAAGAAAAAGCTAGCCAAGTGGCGTGTCCACGTCAAGTGGAACATCTAAACGGGAAGAATGAGTGGGTTCGCTAGCATTATCCATTTGATATTTTACATATGCTACAAAAGACAAAGCAAAGATTCCGCCAAAGAAATGTTTTTCCACTAATATTGAATCTCTTATTTTGAGATAACAAAGCATAGAACCATCCTTCATGTACATTTTGATCCTTAAAATTTCTATTGATGATATTCTAAAGCCGATAGTAAAAATATTTCATTTTATTTTATCTCATCATTATAATTTTTTAAAAATTTTATAAAAAATATAATAAATAATTCAATTTTTTCAAATTTCAAAATGATAATAATATTAAAAAAATAATAATCTAATAATATTTTATTCAACTTTTAATTTTTATATAAAACCATCTTATCTCATCTCACTATCCAATCTGCACCTAAGGATAAGTTATGAGTAGTATGGTATTTAATGAGAATTTGATTTACTGGAGTGATTTATTCAATAACATCATACGGTAAGATCTTATACTTTTGAAATCTATAACAATTAAAAAAAGGGAGCGTAAAGGTTGGTATTTGGGCTATAGGTTGGGGCCTACACTTGGATGAAAGAGTCGATAATGGGGTTGGATCTACCCAGAGTAGTGGGCCTTCGAATCCATTATGATTTTCTGCCATCATGTTACGCTAACATCATACCCGAAATTAATGTCGTTTAAACAATCAAGTAAATCCCTGAAAAAGTAAAACTGATCAATTCAGATTGTTGCATGAATTTTTCCCTTCACCCACGATCTTCCCTTTTGCAAACCCTTGTCAATTTGGCTCTCTGGCCACGGAGACAATTATGGGCACGCGCGCCTCCTCAGGCTCCTCCCCCAATAATGCTATGACCAGCCCATGACCACACGACAACGACATTTGGAAACCCAAAAGTAACATCCTAAGCACTCAAACCCACTGTTCTAGGAAACAGTTACTTTTTGACCTTAATACAGGAAGTTTAAATATTTTTTTTTTTAAAAAAAATATAATTATAAGTATAATTATTTATTAATTTATACATTAATATAATGTGATTAGTTAAAAAATAAATTTTATTAAAATAATATTAATTTAAATTTTAAATATAAATAAATTAATATATAACTATATTTATATGTAATAAAACTTTTTTCTCTAATAACTATCGATTTCCAAGGCAGCCTCGTTAGATAGATGTACTTAACTTATAACCAACTCGGGAGTGGTGCGTCCAATCCCCATCGGTCTAGATTAACTGCGAGGAAGAGCCACAACATGCCTGTGGTGTAGAGGGTCTCAGACTCTCAGGCTTGGTGGCCGTAGCGCATTGTTATTTATTGAAGCTCAACTGCTGGCGAAATTATTATTTTCGCATAAAAAATTACCTCTCCCTCGTTCTACTCATTTCGCGCGTTCCATTCTGAAGCACCCGTACATAAATAATAAATAACTCCTTCCCAGCTTTCATCGGGTCGTTCAAGTGTTGGCATTTATTATTGCTATTGGTAAGGGGTTTCTCTCATTTATTGCTATTGGTTCGCTGCGTCATTCAAGATTACAACCATTTATTGTTATTGTTAGTGTGATAATATTTCCTTTTGTACGTTAACAAGATATGGACTGACTCGATGTTCGCAAAATGCTGTAATTACCAGAAAGAATTGAAAGTTATGACCGTTGTAAAAAATTTTAATATAACTATATATTAGTTGAAAAATATATTATTATTATAAAAAAAATTTTATCTATTAATATAATATAAATGTTAGAAAATTAATTTTTAATTTTTAATAATAAATAAATATTTAAATTATAATTAAAATTAAAATAAATAAAAATATCAAAATCAATATTTTAATAGAATAGTGATAAAAATATCAAAGTCTATTATTTGTTATTATTGAAAAATAGCTAACTAAATTTATAAAAATGAATTTTCTAATCAAATTTTAACTAAATCGTGTTGAACCCACTGCTAATACTCTTAAGTGCCAAAAAATTCTGGAAAGTAAGTTTTTTTTTTTGTTTTTTTCTTTTCTAAGCAAACAAACTTCATTAAACTAAAACATGATACATGTTAGGGGGTGAGGTTCCCCAACAAATATCCCAATACAACAACTGCAGTGCAAAAGAAATGAAAAAAAAAAAAATTTTGAAACCAATTTCTTGGTCACAACCCAACCCCTACAAAAAGGGTATAGTCTTAAAATACGTTCTAAAGGTAAGCCGCCGCTGGAGAGGTACAAGCAGATGCATTACAATCCATTATCTTAAGATATTTTTTTGGAGAGATCTTTAGTTCCTTTAACAAGATCACATGTTAGGAAAAGCAAAAATCTAGACAGATCGACATCGGAAGAGTAGATCTGTGGTGGCGAGACAGTCAACCTGCGCCTCTGGAGTGGTGCGTGAGGCGCACGTGCCGGTGGGAAGAAGTGGGGTCAGTCCAATCTGGAGGATCGAAGAGAAGGAAATTTGTTGGTGCGGCACGTGTAGCCGGCGAAGCTGACGGAGAGCGGTGGCGCGTGAAAAGACCACGGTAGGAAACAAGCTGCTGCTCCCAGCAAATCGGCGGTAGGGCAACATTACGATGAGGCACATGTCGACTTTCCATGGTTGGAATGAAGCAAATATGAGAAAATCCAAACCGGTGAAGAAAAACTATCATATTAATATATTCACATATCAGTAGTGGGGAAAAAAAAAAACAAACAAAAAAAAAACAAAAAACAAAGAAAATGAAAAGGAGATGGAGAGGAAAGTGGAGCTGAAACTCACACTTTCCTCTATGGTGAAACTGAACGAATGGATGAGTTTTTATTAGAGATAAGTCAGAACTCCTCTTTCTTGAAACTAGAGAGCACAAAATCATTCTCGAAAGTAAGTCGAAATGGTGAAAGAACAGTTATATGTACACGGGCCATTTTACGCCAAAGAAAAATACTGTTTATAACAGTTCATAAATAGTAACTACTATTTGCTCTCTCTTTTTCATCCGTGTGAAACCGCACGTGTACAAAGTATTTTTCAAAGTAAAATATGGAATAAAACCAAAATAAATAAAAAATGATCGTTACAATCGTAAATATATAAGTCCTGTGCAATTATTTTTAATAGTAGACATCATTTTTTTTAAAAGTAATACTACGGCACTTACGTACTCCATAATTATATATAGCATTATTCTATAAAAAAAATCATAAGTTGATTGATGTTGATATGTACCTAAATAAACAAATTTACAAATAATTTTATTTTTTAAATGAGAAATATTGTTTCTACTTATAAAGCCCTTAAAAGGACCATATCGTGAAGGGTGTGCGACTCTTTGGGGTCGTTGAGAAGCTTTTGACCCTCAAATATATTTCTCGATACGTATCTTCCAATTTAGTTAGGCGCCAATCATGACACGAGATCCCTTTCGTAATTAGTAGGCGATTATCATTATATTTGGAAGATTACAATCTTTTTAATTCTCTATCGTATATTCTCAATCAACATCATATTCAAAAGAAGTTATCTTCTTCTCCATGAATGAAACATGGCCAAAAGATATTCGCAATGAGTGCATTTTAAATTTCTTTAACCGAATGGGACCAGTTAAAGAGGTAGAGATCTAGGGCACGTACTTTACATGTTGGACAGAAGAAAGGATACGAATTCATGTACTTTCAAACGACACTTGAACATTAGACAATCTTATCTTAGATATGAATGGATTCAAGTATTGGTTTCTTTATCTTCGCAGAATACAACATTGGAATACTCACAGGCTAATTAGCAAAAAGACAACATTAACGGGAGTAAATCATGTTACGAAAGGGCTCCAAATATGTAAAGTATCCAACCAACTTGGCTAACTGAAGGATATTCCAGGCCAACATCTTATATATATGTTTATATGTATATAAAGGTGGAGATGCTTAAAGTATCCGAGGAGGGTGTGGGGACGACCGAAACAAAAAAAAAAAAAAAGTGGCAGTACTTGGTGCATCTTTCACTTTTTTCTTGATGTTTTCTGATTTCTAACAGGAAAACTTTTTCTTTTAGTGGGACCATATATACATGAAAAGAAAGCGAAAGACAAACGGTTGGTGAGCACTGAGCACAATCAGTTGCCGGATACGCGGGGCGAGGGCGAGGCTCCATGCGCTCTGCTTTATTGGTTGCTGCATAAATGGGGCTACTACTGATCTCTGCTATATAATAATATATTATAGATATTATTATATATATGTAATGCAAGTCTTTAGTGTTGGGGTTTAGAAACTAGGGTTACTCGAAATGCAGGTGTGCGGGTTCTAAAGCATGTAACTTATCCATGGAACTCCATTCACATTCAGTGCCGCCGCCTACGGCTTGTAAATTTCGACAAAAAGTAGAAAAAGCAAAAGATTGAATTTCCAAAATTCATGTCAATTCAGCATGACGAAAAAGTGAAATGAAAAGTAAAAGCATAGTGATTGAGGAAATACTTTTGGTAATAAAAGTTGATGCATGTATATGTGTTAGGTGATCTTAAGCCACTCTCAACCTTAAAAGCTGGCGAAAGAGGTGAGGTTTCTCTCACACTTATAAACTAACCACCAACCACGTGAGAGGGGTCAATCCCCGATACAGATCTAAGGCAACCCGGCAGGGCAAAGGTGGCCCAAGAGGATAGGATGGGCTGGGCTAGGTCAACTCAAAAGGAGGCGACTAAGTGGCACGCGCTAGTCAAGGGTCAAGAGTCAAAATGCTTGACACATTACTGGCCAACAACCCCTGCATGCAAAGTCAAGGACAAACCTTGTCTCGAACCTTGGCTACTGGACAGGCCTGAAGGGTGGGCGCACCTAATCGAGGCCATGCCACATTAATAGAAGGCGGAGACAGGCACGCTACAATGTGAGAGCATACCGCATTTAATAAGGGATGGAGGTAGGGACGCCACAACGTGCCTCTTGGACTGCCAATGGTCACCACGATCAGGTTTGGATGATTAGTTGCACAATAGGAAGCTGGCAGGGGGGAAGTGACCTGAGTACGGAACAACGTCCCCACAATCAACTTGCCAAGGATCATCCCTTTCAAGGGGGAAAAACTCTCTAGATACTTTCCATACTCAAGCTCCTATAATTCACATACAGAGAACCATATACTAACTTAAGCATCGAAGGTGTTTCTTACTACCTTGGAGCCATCATTTCTCCATAGTTTCATGTATAGGTTGGGCCCCAGTGGAGTTGCTTGGGCAGCAAAACACGACATCAACAACGGCCCGTCTATTACACGAGTTGAAAGTTTCAGGGAGCCGAAGCTAGGTACCCCGAACAGAGGTGCTAGTGTTTGCATCAGTGGTCGTTGCAAGAAGGTTGAGGCTGATAATTTCAAGCCCATCCAATGAAGGTGCTCACTGACGTTCCCCTCAAAAAGATCTTGCAAAAACCTGACGCGTTTAGTCTGATAAAGAAATGGGCAATCAAGTTAAGCTAGGTTGACATAGAATACCTTCCCTGCATGATGATCAACGGCCAGGCACTGGCAGACTTTGTGGCCGAGTTCACCAATTTCCTAGAGGAAATACAATTCATGCCCCAGGGAAAGCCCTGGCAAGTCTACGTCAATGGCTCGTCCTGCTGAGCTGGAAAGAGGTGTAGGGGCACACATTGTCACCAAGCTCGGGAAGAAGCACAACTACCCAGTAAAGCTCACTTTTAGAATAACCAACAACAAAGCCGAGTATGAGGCACTGCTAGCAAGAATGTTGGTGGCCAAGCTGTTGGGAGCTAAGGAAGTCGAATTAAAGGCCGATTCTCAGGTCCTCATCAACCAAGTGTTAGAAGAGTTCGCCATTAAAGGCGAGAAGTTGAAGAAGTACCTCCAGCGGGTGTATGAGGAGAGTGACCTCTTTTGTTACTTCCATATATAGCAAACCCCATGGGGAGAAAACCAAAAGGCTAATCGATTGTCAAAGTCTACCTCGGGGTAGAAGGAGCTTCCATCAGGATGGTCGATACCTCGGCTATCGAGGCCAAGGTATCAGCCGTCTCCTCGGCACCGCCTGAGTGGACCATGGACATCACCAAATTTCTTAACAAAGGTGAAGTCCTAAACAACTAAGAGGAAGCACAAAATATCAAGAACATGGTTGTGCGGTTCATGATATTAAGAGGAGTTCTATACAATAGGGGCTTCTTCAAACCCCTCCTGAGGTGCATCTCGCCAGGCTGAGTATGTGCTGGCAGAGATACATAAAGGAATTTATGGAAACCATTTGGGAGGAAAGGCATTGGCTGCAAGGGTAGCTCATGCGGGATACTATAGGCCCCGCTCCCTCCGTGACACAAAAAGCTTCGCAAAGAGATGCCCGAAATGTCAAGTACATGCACCCATGCCACGTTGCCCGCCAAAGGAACTAACATCAATGATGTTCCATGGCCTTTCACACAGTGAGGACTAGACTTGATTAGTCCTTTTCTAGTGGCCAATGACGAAGTAAAGTTTGTAGTCATTGTAATCGTCCTTTTCTAGTGGCCAATGGCGAAGTAAAGTTTGTAGTCATTGTAATCGACTACTTCATGAAGTGGGTCAAAGCAGAGGTGTTGGCAAACATCATTACCTAGGTCATCACGAAGTTCCTATGGAATTTGGTAGTCTACAAGTTCAGTATCCCTTAAAGCTTCATATCGAACAATGGTCGACAGTTCGACTACTCACACTACTGAGAATGGTACTGAGTTGGGAATCAAGGTCAAGTATTCTTCTCTGAGACATCCATAGGCCAACGGTTAAGTTGAGGCAACCAGAAAACATTGGTGGCCACTTTGAAGAAAAGGTTGGGAGCTCATAAAGGGAAATGGGCCAAAGAACTCCCAGGGCTGTTGTGGGCTTACCCGACGACCGTCAGGACCCCCACAGGAGAGACACCTTTCACCCTCACATACAAGGAGCGAGATGGTGATCCCAATGGAGATGGGGATGCCCATGTACCGAGTTCAACACTTTGACCCGGACCTCAATGACAAAAGATTGAAAGAGAACTTAGACCTCCTGGAAGGAAGGCGGCGAGAAGCTATGGTGCAGATGGTGAACAACAAAAGGAAGGCGGAGCAGTTTTTTAACAAATGGATCAAACCACACTCTTTCAAAGTTCAAAGTAGGGGATCTAATACTAAAGTAGACCGGGGTGACCTCCCAGGAATAAAGGAAGCTAGGACTTCGATGGGAAGGGTCATACGTGGTAACAGCCAGAGGTAGACCTGGCTCTTACTGCCTCAAAGATGATCTAGGTCGCAAACTCCCCCACTAGTGGAACGCCGAACACTTGAAGAAGTATTTTGCCTAGGAACCATGAATGTATCAAATGTGCTTATAAATGAAAATGTGTGGATTTTCACCTCAACTCACCATTGTTGGTCTTCATGAACAAAAAGCCAAGTCCTTAGACTTGGCGTGAGGTTATGTTTAGGTTGGGAGCATCTTGAGCTCTCCATATATGACCGGTTAGACATAGGTCCCTTGACTTGTTGAACCTCATGACCAACAAGCTGAGTCCCTAGACTCGCTACGAGGTTATGGTTAGGCTAAGAGCATCCCGAGCTTTGCCTAGATGACCAGTCGGACACAAGTCCCTTGACTTGCCAAACCTTATGACCAATAAGCCAAGTCCCTAGACTCACTGCAAGGTTATGGTTGGGTCAAGAGCATCCCGAGCTCTACTCAGTTGACCAGTCGGACACAAATCCCTTGACTTGCCGAACCTCGTGACCAATAAGTCAAGTCCCTATACTCATTGCAAGGTTATGGTTAGGTCAAGAGTATCCTGAGCTCTACCTAGATGAGCAGTATGACATAAGTCCCTTGATTTGCCAAACTTCGTGACTTACAAGCAGAGTCTCTAGACTTGCCACGAGGGTATGGTCGAGCCAAGAGCATCCCTAAATCTGCCCAAATGACCAGTTGGACATAAGTCCCTTCACTTGCCAAACCTCGTGACAACAAGCTAAGTCCCTAGATTCAACACGAGAGTATAGTCAGGCTGAGAGTATCCCAAGCTCTTCCCAGATGACCAATCAAACACAAGTCTCTTGACTTGCCAAACCTCATGACAAGCAAGTTGAGTCCCTAGACTCACCATGAAGAAGTGGTTGGGCAAGGACATCCCAAATACTGGCCAAAATGATCAGGTAGACACAAGCCCATCTATTTGCCGAACTTCATAAAAAGGAACAAAAGTGCGTAAAGATAAAAGAGATGCACATGCGGAAGACACAAAATCCATATATAAATGTGATAAAGATTACATTGTGATCCCATTGGGCTCTTCCTAGAAAAAAATATAATATAACAAATATATGCACAGACAAAGGGCGTAGAGCCTATACAATCGAGACCCTCCTAAGGGTCTTGATGAATTTGTAATGCAGAGGAGGAGCATCCAGGAAGGCGAGTAGCATCACATCCTTCCCAAGGGTCTTGATGAATTTGTAAGCTTGGGGATCAGGTTCAAGGGAAGCCAGGTTCAAAGTGTTGAGGTCCATCCCAAGGTGATCTCGCATATGGTCCCCTAGCTGCCGTATACCCAACCTTCTTGTCAAACGGTTCTGGCACCCTTGATCTAGGACATGACTTCCCCTAATATGTGCAATTGGCTGCCTAATTGGATTCCAGGACCAAGTTTTAACATCTCAGGTTAGGATGGTGTTCATCGTGGCGAGAAGCTTCAATTCAAAATCACGGGCCTGGGCCTCACTTCGCTACACAAGTGCTTTATGGTGACGAACCACTTGAGTAAGTTTAGAGTGCCTGGATGAAGACTTAGAGTGTTGGTCAGCCTCCTTGAGCAGTTAGTCCCTCTCCTACCATAGCTCAACAATTCCCCTCTGGAACGACTACAATTCCTCATCCTGCCTCTTCAAGTCTTGCTGACCGTGGCACGCTGGTCCTGGAGAAGCCTACACTCTGACGCTATCAGGGAGAGCTCCTCGTTGGTCCCAGCCAACTCCCGCTTCACCGCGATCTTCTTTCCTTTGAGCTTCCTACCCTTCTCATGCAAAAGCCTGTTGTGCTCCCTCAAAGTGTCCAGGTCCTCTATCAGACCCTCGTGTTCAAGGGTCAACTCCTCCACCTCCCAGTCCATCTTGCAAGCCTCCATGCGGACAAGAAGGGACAGAGACCAGAGCACCCTGTTCTCCTCTAACTCCCCGCGCTCTTCGATGATCACTCTGACCAGTTGACCTAAGCCTACATTATAAGCAATGTTAGAAAGCAAAAAGTTTCAAAGAATCAAATGTTGATACAGAAAAGACTACATAGAAAACTACTTTGTTTCCAATGTCGGTGCACCAAAAACTAAGATGTTGGTACCAAGACAGAAAAAGGCCACGGTTTTATGCCCATGGTAAGGTTGGGATGGAAGCGGAAACAGAATGTCATGCCAGAGGTTTTCAAATGCACCAATTCATATCATAACATAGTACTAAACAGATACAAATCATATTCATATTATTATATATAAAAAATTTCAGATTTCATATTTACTCTTTTTATATAGTTGGGAAACAGAGTGCCAAAAAATGAGCATGTCTACTCCAGTCATGATAAAAATATTTTTCTTTTCTTATTCAGATACAATGAGCGATGCTAAACAGAATGACCAAAGTTGTTTTCAATGTTTCATAACAAAAGTATGCAAATTTCTTCATAAAACCAATCTTAGTCCGTTTTTAGACAAAGTCTAGCATAGGATTACTACTTACCTAACTCTTGCATAGAATTACCTAAACCTTGAACTCGAGTTCTAGCAATATCACGACCTAACTAGAAAAATATTCACTTACGTGTTACTAATCTACAACAGTGTAAATTCAATCTAACAAGTAGGTCTGTAAAAAATAAAAACAAACAAACAAACAAACTAGGAAAACGATGAACCGAACTAGACCAAATTGAGCCGATAAGTTTGGTCTGGTTCTGAACTGGTCCAGTCGGGTACTGGTACCTATTTAGCAAAACTTATTGAAAATTGATCAAGCTCTAGTTTTGATTTTTAGAATAACAGTTCTAACCAAACTGGACCAGTACATAAATATATATATATATATATATATATATATTATTTTTGGTTTTTTATACTATATATAATTTTTATATTATATTATATGCCAAACTTCTAATTAATATAACGTGAAATTTTAAAATCTTATCATTCATGTCTATTAATCTTATATAGCTTAATATAACATTTTATTATAATATAACATATATTAATCTTATAATTTTAAATATAATATAAAAAATTTTAATTTTATAACAAAAATTAATATAACATTAATATAACGTAAAATGAAAGATATGGTTCAATCACTTGGCTAAAGTTTTGTTTGAGTATGATTTTGTTTATTAGTGAAATAAAAAAAATAACTGGACTAGACTGAGATCAAAAAAATCGAAAATCCCCGTTTCGGTAATGAATCAGTCCAGTATCGATTCTCAAATTTCTAAAAATTCATGTATATTGGTTCGGTACTAAAAATGTCCAGTAGAGCAAACCGAACTGGTTATACACCTACTTATTAGCAAAATCCCATAATTCCAAACTATATGTTAGGACACACAATTCTATCATAATGTCTCAGTTTTCTACTCATGGCACAAGCACAACCTCCACAAATACACTTAACCAATCACAATACGCAAGTCAAACCACAACCCATACTTTTAAGTCAAAATTAACTTACGTGTCCAACAATCAATAATTAGCCCACGTGTCCCAAAAATAACTTACACTCGACTTTTATAACGAATAAACATCATGCAATTATCCCCAACATGCCCAATGACCAAAAAACCACTATTACTCTTCCTCACTCGTAGCACTACAAACCAACAACTCACAACACATCACACATCAACCCAACTAGCCACATGTCAACCCCAAATAGCCACAAAAAGTGACAAATCAAGCAATCCAACGACCCACAAACCAACAAATCAAACAATCAACAACCCCACAAATCCAACATTACATTCAAGAGAAACTCCACATACCAACCCACTACGCATTCAAAATCTTTATAATTTCAAACACACAAACATAGAGAGTAAAACCTTCCAATAGACACCAACAAATAAGTCACACAATAACAGTGTGATTATGAGACTGTAACTTACTCAAATTGCATTGCAATGACTTGGCAAACTCAAGGATAAAGGGTGCCACTAGGGTGGCTTAAATGCCCTATGTTAGAGAAAATATCAAACCCAATTCGTATGGTAGGATATTATACAGCAAGAAGCATACAGAAATAACACTGGAGAGGAATTACCTTAGTGGTGAGAGGTGCACGTTGGCTTCAGTAGTCTCTATTTACCTCCGCTTAAAACTATGTGAGAGAGAGAGAGAGAGAGAGAGAGAGAGAGAGAGAGAGAGAGTTTGTGAGAGAAAAAAATTCAAGAATTAGAGATTAATATATGACAAATAGAGAATCACAAAAAGAAAAGTGACATACAAACTGATGCAATCAACTGAGAGTCACCAACATTAATGGTGTGGAGTAGGGACAAATTCGTCGGGAAGAAAAACCCAAAAACACAAGCATTGACATACTGAGTATACAATGAAAAATATGTAACTCTCAAGATTGAGAAAGAGATAATAAATAGAGATTGAGAGAAATAGGTGAGGAGCTTACCGATTTGGTCATGCATAGCAGAGCACGATGGCAAAAACCGAATGGAGAGGAGGGAGCAAAACCCATGGGATTTGCTATGGCACAATCACTATGGGAATTATAAAAAGCTGAAATAGAGAATCAAATGAGAGAGAGAGAGAGAGAGAGAGAGAGAGAGAGAGATGGATAGGACAAGGCTTACCATGAGCAACCAATGACAGCTTGACAGTGGCGATGGCAACAATGTGGCACACAAGGAGAATGGAGGGAAAACAATCTACTAGAGAGAATTTGCAAGGGTACGAAGTGACTAAGAGAGAAGTTGTGGAGTGGCATGAGAGGGAACATGAATGGGGGAGAAGGTGGGGAATGAGAGAATAACACTGAAGGGGAGAAAAAATTGTTGGGGAGAGGTGGGAAAATAAGAGGGAAAAGAAGAAGAGGATACTAACCTCAAAATAATGTCATTTTCAACAATTGGACTTTCCTCCAAGGTTTGGGTCTAGGCCTGAGCCTGGGTGTAATAGTGATAGTTCAATTGAGCTTCTTCTCTTGCCGAGTCCTTGCTTGAAATCATTGAGCAAGGTCTTGACTTACAAGTATTTGCTCATGATTTTTGAGCCAAGGTTAATCACAATCACAACACCAATTTATAAGTCCTTACTCAAAACCATCAAGCAAAATCCAAGGCACCAAACACTAGGAGTCACCACATAACATCCCAAAGCCAAAATACTACATAAGAAATATGGCAATACAAAATGGGAAACAAGATACCAAAAAAAAAATAATAATAATAATTTTGATGTTGAAGTGGCTGAAACATGGTTATAGCTAAAACAAATCAATTAACATGCATTAACATTGTAATCATTATTCAATTTGAGTAACTTCCTTCTTAATGACTATCTTAGGTTGCAACTTGTTTTGGATTATAAAGATCTCTGGTCTAGTAACTAGCTTGTTTTCATCATGACTTGTGAAGGCTAGAAACGTTCAGTTAGTTAGTTGTGGGAGATAACCAAGAGGTCTACTTTGTTATGCTTAACTTGAAAAATTGTGTTACATAAACTATTATTTTCTTCTTGTATCCAACGGTTGAATTTGATTGTCATTTGGTTATGTTAAAATTTTGGTTAAATGTGAAATGCCAAACCGTTGTAATCTTAGCAACAGGGCTTAACGCCTCCTAAGAATCCTACCCATATTTCATTTAAGAATGAACCTCTTTGCCATTAAGCGAGCACCAGACCCCCTAATCCGTGTGTGAGTAAGTGTTGTGTTCTTGGCTTATGAAACTTATCTTCAAGACAAGAAATATCTCTCAACAGTTCGAACTCCCCATCCTCAAGTCTGAAACTCTCATGAGATAAAAACCATAGTTAAGGCCGTGGCATTCCCTTCTCTCAAAGATTTCATACTCATGTGCTTAAGGCAAGTGAGGTTCAGGTCTTCATCCCTTGAAAAGAAAACCCTAGCCTTCCCAAGGGTGTGTGTGTGTGTGTGTGTGTGTTTGTGCGAGTGTTCATGCAAAAAGTTCCATCAATCTGAAACCCTCTTTCTTTCTTTGCCCGTGAGTGTGTGTGTTTGTACATGTGTTCATAAAAAGATAAAAAGGTTCATAGAAATTTAAAACACTCTTTCTTTCTTTGGCCATGTGTGTGAGTAAGGAATGAGTGGTTGGTTTCTTACCTTGCGTGGCCTTCCTCCTTAGATGTGTCTCCAACTTGTAGTGTACTTAGAATGGTGTTTGCAAGAAGATGGTAGTGGTTGGATGGAGATAAAGTGGTGGAAATAGAGAGAGAATGGTAAGACTCAAGAGAAAAATACACCAAATGACCAAAGGACTTCATGTTTTCGGCTCCTCCCCCTTATATATGCGTGTGATTCTTCTTGAAAAACCAAAGACCCAAATGCAGGGATGCCACTTGGCACCGAAACCGTGTGCCTCTTCATCTTCTTCATGATTGATTTTGTTGGAAATCAAATACACCTTTTTGGACAAGTGGCTTGGCCTCCTCAAAACCGAAACCATATTTTCCCTTTTTTCCCTTCACCTTGTGTATTGGTTCATTGTATCTAGTAGCAAAAGATTCTTTTATCAAACTCAAACCTTCCTTAATCATCTACATGATGTGTGAAAGCATGCCATGTGGCAAGTGGAGTGTGTGTGTGTGGTGGTAGCTGAAATGCCCTTCTTCTTCCCAAGGGGATATTTCTTCTACCAATGTCTTATGCTTTGTGTGATTAGTCCTTATGGGTGGCAAGCACAAGTCCCCTTGCCTTAGCCATCCACCTCAAGCCTTCTCCTTCGCAAAATTCTTCTAGTAGCTCCCATAGGCGTGTAGGTCTCTCTTCTTCATGCAAATTTCGCCCCTTCCCAAGGCCACTTTTCTTCCGTTTTTCATGATTTGACCTTGCATGAATGACACTTGGCCATCTCTTCTTGAAACCGAATTCCCTCTAGTGTTGCCATGCCCTTTTGTCTTTTGGCTTGCCTTAGGCACCACTTCCCCATGTACTCATCATTCCCTTTTTTCAGAAGCCTTCTCTAGCTAATAACATTTTTCAAAAAGCACTTTCCTACAAACAAAAATTTCTGCATGCATGATAATGGGCAAAAGTAGGTGAAAAGCTATTGGGTAGGTGTGTGGGGTTTCTTAGGTCACCAAATCCTAAATTCTCTCACCTCCCCTTCCTCAGATCGTGTCCATGCTCATTGCTCCTAGTGTGGGTCTCAAGTAGATGCAAATGGCACTAAGAGATAGGTTAGGCATTTGCCCTAAGTCCTCTAGGGTTTCTAAACACTAAAGTCCTATTAAGGCCGAATTTGCGTGGGCCTTGTGGGCCTCCCTTGTGGGCTTAGATGCCTAGTGCATCAAGTCAAAATTTCTAGAGAGCTTGGAAGACACGACAGCACAAGGAGAACAAGCGGGCTAAAGAAGGTTCACCCTACACCGAGCAAGCAAAGGACATGCTAACTGTACAAAGGGCAATCAACGAGCAAAGACAAGCTAGATACAAAGCTAAGAGCACTCCAAGATAACACAGAGGAGATCAAAGGGCAATAGATGATGTAGCCAAGGCCAATGCACCATAAAAAATGTCACAATAGAAGCATGCATGGGGAATGAGGAAATACAAACCTGCAGGCCACGTCGTCTAACCTCAAATGTAAGGCTTAACACCACATGGGTGACACTGATATGGAGAAGGATTATGGGCTTAGTCTCAAGGCAAGTAGTAGAGAAGTGTGCATCTTGTCCCATCAATCCATTCAATCTCTACCATTCTTCATTTTAAAGGACATATGGATGATAGAGATTCAAGATCGCTCTTTCAGTCAATTAGGGGTTAGGTTCCATCAAAACTGTAACTGACAGTTCTGTCATGTAAGAGATTTTCAGTAACAATCAACATCTCACTTTCAACATTTTAAAGTATTTCTTTTTTCACTTTTAGTATTCAAAGACCTCAAAACGGTGAAGAGCTTAGAGTTTTCATCCACATAAAGGGTGAAGATCAAGCACAACATTTAGTTGTTGGCCAAGTAGGTTCACTCCTACGACTATACTAGTAATGTGAGGTAAATGTCTATAGGTTTGCTTAGGATTCCATATGCTACTTCTCATCTCTTTCTCTAATCAAAGTGCATACTTCCCTTAATACAGTTATTAGTATTACTTTGATGATGTGACTTTCAAGGAATGTGGTTTTCAAGGAGATGTGATTTCATTGTGCTCTATACTTATGGTTTTGTGGGACATTTCCATATGGTTCCACAGGATAACATTAATCAGGTGAAGCGTTTTCTATGATGTTTTGGTAAATAGGTCCACATGTTTTGCTGGAGGTGTTCCATTTGTTGACTGGATAGAGAGATTTTTCATATCAAATAAATGGAGGATTCTCTGTGTTATTTTGGTGGAGGTGTTCCACGTATTGTCGTTATGGGTTTTAACTTATTGAGGTTTCTTTGAAATCTCACCATGTTAGTCCCACTACGATTTTGCGTCTCAGAACCATAGACTTTGTTGCAGATATAGCTCAAGAAGGTTATCCAAAAAAAGAGGGACCAATCCTGCCTTAGGAGAAGTCATGGGGGGTTGTCCACATATAGTTTATTATCTTTTTATTTTGAAAGTGTTTATTTTACTTAGGCAACAAACAATTTATGGGATTATATATTTTGATGTGAGCGATGAACTGATGTTGGTATGTATGAATATCAGGGGTGAAGGAAAAGTGACTTATGAATATTTCTGTTCATGGAAGAGTATTTGTACAACTCTTTAGTACTAATAATATCAATTTCTGATTGACATCTCTTACTTATTCCACTTGGATTTCGATATATACAAGTTCTTGACATACGAGCACCCAAAACTTCAATAAACAAAAAGGATGTGGCTGAGCGACTCGCATCCCAGGCACTATGGTTCCTTAACATTCTACAAACAAAAGGATGTGGCCGGGGATGCCACAGTGAGGTTGCTCAGTGTCTTCAACATTTAGAAACTCATTGACCTAATCCATGGGTTCACATAGAGTATAGAGCATTCTCCTTGCTAAATCCAACATGAACAGGCTTTGGGGCCTCACACCTCCTAGCAGTGTTTCCAAGGTGATCCTCTCATCTTAGTCATTAGTGGTCTGTCACTCATTATTGAATATTATAATATATTCCTTGAGTAGTTTGTCTTCTTGCTATTTCACAATCTATAATAAGATGTTGTCTTCTCCTTTGCCTATTGGCCATGAATTGTGTGAGGTACTATCTACCAAGCTCGTCAAATGATACAATGATTCCCAGTCGCAAATTTTAAATAAATTACTCACTAGCACCTTTAGTGTGAGAAGGAGGGCACAACAAGCAATCTCATCTAGGTAATTGTGGCATGTGGACTTTCTAAATTTGCAAGTGTTCTACCAGATCCTCCAAACTATTAAAGGCCTCAATCTGGGAGACATTTGAAATTGTTTGGGAGCGGTACAACCATTACCTCAATATAAATGGAAGATTGGTGATGTGGAATAAGTTGTCCATTAAATAAATCATCCCAATTTTCCTTGCCATACTTCATACTTTATTTCTAAGTCTATAAGGCTTTCACGCATTGGCCTGAACCAACCCGGTCATCTAGGCTTGAAATTTCTCGCTTAAGCTCCTTCATTACCAAAGACTTCCTCATTAGTTGGCCTATGGAGGTGACTCCGCTCTCCTACTCTTCAATCCTCCATGCCACCTCTCCTACTCTTCTACTGTTGAAAGGTCTCCATGGCTTGGCCATCTACATGAACCATTGCTCCATGTCCACAATTTATTGTTCTTCTATTTCCTAACTATGATGTTGATCTGGTCGGGACAGGATTTATGTTATGCATGTTGGTAGCACTTTGCTGGTTGTCATATACAGTGTTCATTCTGGTCATTAGCATTCTGATTTTTTGCTTTGAATATACAGTGCTTTGTTACATAAGTAATTAGTCATATACAATGTTCATTTTATTAGACATAAGTAATTAGTATATGAAATTATTAAATTTTATTCAAAAAAAAAAAAATTCAAGCCAAGCATTTTTTAGACGAGCTCAAGTTGGGAATTTAGCTTACTTTCTTGAGCTTGGGTATTTTGAATCAAGGCAAACTCAACAAGCTGAAGACTAAGTCAACTCAGATTGATTACAGCCCTAGCTGGGAGTATCAAGCTTGTCAAGACTTTGATCCTTAAGTCAAGGTCTAGAGAGAGAAAACACAACAAGCTTAAGAGATTATAAAAGTGCAAGAAGATTTTACTTTATAATGGAGACTGATTGCTTGTAAATTTATTTAAATAATCACTTAGATAAAGAAGAGCAAGATTGACACTATCTTTAAAGAGCATTATTGGGGCATGTTTATGCCTTTGGGGCCTAAAATGAATGCCTGTTTAATGATTTCATCTATTGCTGTACAAAATTAGATAAAACAATTAAAACCCACCATTTTCCCTCCAGGCAAAAAACTTCCCACCACCATTTCGGTGTAACCTCCACTCCTTCAGCCAGAGGGGGGGTGGAGAGTCGGCTCCAACCTCCCTCCCCCTTTTAGGCCTTTGTGGGATCTATCCAAAGTTTGTTTGTTTTTTTTTTTTTAGTTTTTCTCTAGTTTTCTGCCCATCGCCTTGAAATGAACCTATATGTTGTCCACCGGCCTCCAATGACCACCACGCAGTACCTCACCATCAGAATCTCTAGTCTTCAACATGTTAGACAGCAGAAGAAAATTGACCAAAGGAGTGGCGCATGTGCCTTACGGGCTGCCGCACCAGGGAAGGTCAGTTGCTACCACGCATGACGTCATAGGGATAAGTGGCCTGAAGTCTATTGGATCCAACCTAGACTTTACTGCTAAAGGTGGTGCATGAGCTATGCACGCCTCCCAGCCAATGGCAGTCTTTCGCCAGCGATTCAACTTATTTTCTAGTTGCTACTTTCTTATGTTCATGCTTTCCCAAACCAAGGATCAAGATAAATTAATTGTAGAAGTCTACTTCAGCTTGTCCAGCCTAGCAAAATGCAGCACACATCTGTTCATTACAGCTTCTAGCCGTAGTCTTATAGTCTGATTATCAGGTTATGTAAAAACCACTTCAAGCGGCTTCCCCTTGTGGGAAATGGATGAGAGCCAAATTTTTTGCTCTAGATCTCTCTTTTATTTTTTCACTTGAGTTGTATTTGCTGATTTTGGAATGATTGTTGGGGACTCACACTCCATTGAATATTGTATCTTGTAACTCTTTAGTTTACCTATAATATACTTGCTTAGGATAAAAAAATAAAAAAAAGATTTCATCTATTGGTCGTTATCCTTGCCTGTTTAACATAGTATCTTTGATCTCCTTTCATTAAATGGAATATGTATCCTATCTCTTATATATTGGCTCATTTGGATTCAGAAATAAAATAAGATGATCTTAGATAAAAGTTAAAACTTGAATAAAATATTATTAGAATATTATTTTTTAATATTATTATTATGTTGAATTTTGAAAAGGTTGAATTAGAATTTGAAAAGGTTGAATTATTTATTATATTTTGTCTAGGAATTTAAAAAAATTATAATGATGAGATGAGATGAGATAAAATACTCTCTTAATCCAAACAAGATTAGTACTTGGACTCCCTCCCCCTTGTCATCTTTCATCTTTTTATCTTGTTGAAATAAATGAACCAAATGTAATATATAAATAAACCTTCCGTGACTTCCTATCATCACAAATGCTTTAACTTTGTAGTCTTAGTAGTGGTGCTCCTATATCTCAATATGGTTGCTCAGCAAGATGGTGTCTTCACCTTATTATATCACCCTTTACATTGTGAGTAGGGTTGCTAGGTGGGCCCCATATTTGGTCCACTCGGCCCATCTGCTTGACCCCCATCGAGGGTTAACAGTGGCATATGCTTGCATATGACGAGCAAACGGGTGGGTGTCCACCCATGGCAAATGTCGGGGGCGGGTGCCAGGTTGGGCCTTACGGCAGCGTGAGTTTCACTCACCTACTAGACTCAATATATATAATTATATTACATTTATTTATAAAAAATAAAATTTTTAATAAAACAACGTTGTATTGTTTTAAGTTAGGTTTTAAACCAAACTCTCTCCTCTCTCGCCACACACTTTTTATTGTCCGTCTCTCATCATCACTGTTTAGTTTCTCAGACTTTCTCCCACTTGTCCCAACTCTCTCTCTTTCTCATTGTTAATCCACCTCCAACATTTGAACAGAGTCCCCTACTCATCTGGGGGCAGCCTAGGAGGTGTAGATAGCAACCCTAATTGTGAGGTCACGTTCCGACCTCTTGAAGTCTAGCTTCAACTTCTAATATTGACCTGTGCAATCCATTCCCTTAACGACGGCGATATTTTTAGAGACTTTAGTAGTAAGTGTTTATGACTTATGAGAAATGCACAAAACCTGGGTACCTAATTTATGCTTTACCCGAAGTACCAAATCACACTAATTGTATTTTTCTAGATTTTGAACGAGAATCTGGTCTGAAAGCCAAAAGGTCCGGCACATCCGCTTGAAGAACAGTCATGTTACATGAGTTTGATCCAAACGGTCCAATCAACTCGTACGGGAAAAACTGCCGCTAGGACCATTTAGTCGTGCGGTACACTGGCGTTACTTATGAATTCTGGTCAGTTTTCCATAATTTTTATATATTTTATTGGTAAAATTATTAAAATAATTATTTTATATAAAAAAATATAAAAAAGTGACTAAATATATAATTTATTTTTTAACAGTAAATTTTTAAAAAGGTAAGTCAAATGACTTCACATACCATTTTTTATTTTTATTTTTTAACCCTCTCTCGGTGAATTCCGAACGAGTGCGGAGTGTCCCACTGATTATAAAAGAAGACAAAGGGAGACTATTGTGGATAATGTGATACAGAGAAGTAGTAGTAGAAAATACTAGTGAATCACTCGTAGAGATTGTCTTCTCTACTTCCTGTATAATACTAGATATATATCGATTACTAGATATGATTAACTTCATCACAGCTTGATTTTCTGTCTCAACAATGTACCTTACGAACACTAACTGGTTCAGATCGTAGGACCAAAAACGTGTAAGATTTCTGAGATTGAAACCAACCTCGTTTTCTTGTTCTTCACCAACAATGCTGCGAAGGAGCTGCATTGTCTTGATCTCTCTTCTCTGCTCATTTGCTCCACTAGGCAAAGCTGTGCTCAACCTTACTCTTCCCGGCCAGCATCCCAACCCCCAAGCTGTTGTCCAAGAAGTTCACTGGTATATCTTCGTAAATTTCACATTTCTGAGTCCTTTTGGTTTTCTTGATGGAAAATACCCTGTTTGTTAAGACTTCATTCACTTTCTGGGTTGCAGTGCGTTTTTGGGTTTTATTTGAACTTCTTTTCTTCCCCTAGATCTGGGTCATTATGCTACTTTTGTTCAACTTTAGTCTTCAACTATGTTTCTCTCCTTGCAGGAAGGTAAATGCGTCTATGACAAGAAGGGAAATGCTACAAGTCTCAGAGAAAGACCAGGACTACTCCTCATGCCTAACCGGAAACCCCATAGATGACTGCTGGAAATGTGACCCAGAATGGCCCAACAACCGGCAGAGACTAGCAGATTGCGGCATTGGGTTCGGACAGTACGCTCTTGGCGGCAAGAACGGAGACTTCTACATTGTCACCGACTCCTCGGACGATGATCCTGTCAATCCTAGGCCAGGCACACTTCGATATGCCGTGATTCAGGTTGAACCTCTGTGGATCGTGTTCCCTAGCAACATGCTCATCAAGCTCTCTCAAGAACTTATCTTTAACAGCTTTAAAACTCTCGATGGGCGCGGGGCTAATGTTCACATTGTGGGTGGCGGCTGCATTACTCTGCAATACATCAGCAATGTCATTATTCACAACATACATATCCACCATTGTCATCCCTCAGGTAATTAAGAACATTCTCTGCATCAAATTTTTCCAGTGCGTGTTTTGGCAATTCTGTCTGAAGATGATGACAATACTAAAGTAAATCGGGACATGCCACAAGGTTGTCACTACAAGGAAATTTTCATCTTATTTACTCAGCAGTCCAAGACTCCAAGGTTCTCTTGAAATCTTTTTAAATACTGTGAATAGTTCATATTTCAGAATAGAAGTGGAGAAAATTTCCAACAACATAAAGATGTATCATATATTATTTTTGTTTTGCAAGACGTTTTACCACTCCTGAATTTATTTATTTAATCTGGTCCCGGGGGAGCAATAATTGAACAGCCAGTAGCGTTTTCGTTTGTTACTGTAAAACCTGTGAAATGAGAAAAGAAAGTCATTTTTATTACTGATGACAACGGCATCGTGCCGCTATATTGTCAAAAGAAGTTTTGAATTCGTCAACAAAGTAATAATAGAACTGGCTGACATTGATTGCAGGTGAGACAAATGTGCGGTCGAGCCCAACCCACTTCGGTTGGCGCACGAAATCGGACGGTGATGGGATCAGCATCTTCGGGTCGAAGGACATATGGATAGACCACTGTTCCCTATCGCACTGCAAGGATGGCCTGATCGATGCGGTGATGGGGTCGACAGGGATAACAATATCGAACAACTATTTCTCGCATCACGACGAGGTGATGCTGCTGGGCCACAGCGACGACTACTTGCCGGACTCGGGAATGCAGGTCACCATTGCGTTCAATCACTTTGGGGAGAAGTTGGTGCAGAGGATGCCCAGGTGCAGGCGCGGCTACATCCACGTTGTTAACAACGATTTCACGCAGTGGGAAATGTATGCCATCGGTGGTAGCGGTAACCCTACCATCAATAGCCAAGGCAACCGCTACACTGCTCCTTCCGATCACAATGCCAAGCAGGTATAGTATCTATTTAGGGCTAGTTTTTGTTAAAATGCACTCAAGCCAATTCATTAGTTTAATTTTAAATTGAGTCAAATATTTAAATATATAAATTTTAAATTACTAAATTCAATATATTCACAATCTATTTTAATTTAATATCTCATTACACATAGAATATTTTTTAATTTTTTATAAATAATATTAAATTTATCTAATATTTAAATATATTTAAACTCAGCTGAATCCACAGAATTCACTTTACTATTTTAACTCATTAGTATTAATAAAAAATTGAATTCAATTTAACTTCCAAACACAGATGAGTTTAAAATACACAATTAAAATTTAATTCTCAATCGCAAAACTCTAATTGTGTTAAAATACACAATTAGAGTATTGGTAATTGGTTATTTATCTTCATCTTTAAATTTGAAGAATATGTCTTTAAAATAGTCTATATTGATTTATTCATATCTATAATTATAAATAATTATGTATAGTTCTTATTTGAAGATTTCATTTTCTTTCTTCAAATTATATTTTATTGTTTTTTCTCTTTCCTCCCAATTCTCTTTTTTCTCTTTTTCTCTCTTTTTTTTTTTCTCTTTATTATTTTATTATTATTTGATAAAAAAAATACATAATCTAATCTAATGTATGAATTTTTTTTTATATTCAAAATCAATTTTCAAAAAATATAATTTTACATATAAAAATAAAAAATCTATTACCAATGCTCTTAAAGTTTAAATATATACAAAATTAAATCACTATTGTCTAAAAGATTAATTAATTGAATATATATTTTAACACTCTTCTTAATTAATCAATTCAATACTTAGAATATTTAGTTAAATGAGTTAAATAGGTAACGAAGCGAGTGAACACCGGAGAAGGGGAATGGAGGGGATGGAATTGGAGATCTGAAGGGGATATAATGGTAAACGGAGCATTCTTTGTGGCGTCGGGTGAGGGTGTCGAAGTCAAGTACGAGAAGGCTTATAGCGTGGAGCCAAAGTCCGCAGTGCTCATCGACCAACTCATTATGCACGCCGGTGTACTCGGTGTTGGTGGCAGGTTTGTCCTTCTTTCTTATTTTCTCTTTTTTTTCTTTTCTTTTTTTTTTCTTTTTTCCTTTCCTTTTACTTTTGGTCATTTTGTATGCGCCCCTTTCGACTATTTTAATTGCCTCGGATACCCCCTTAGCTTTTAGAACTTACAATTCATAGTTGAAAGCCTACAGTGAATTTGTGTGTGAATGGGAAGGCTTTTTTGCAAAACTCAGCCATTCAGGCCCAGAAACTGGGCAGGTTGGCCCAAACATCAGCTTTTGCTGGACTGCATTTATTTATGATGTTATGTCAGTTTGTGAGTTTATTTTTATAAAAATCTTTTATAATAAAATGTATTTAATTGATAGGATGTAATGATTAGTATGTTCTAAAATGATAAATTTAGAACGATATGGATCGATCTGATACAAAACCTAATATATGGATTATGTATGTATAAGCAGGGACAACAACTTGGGAAAGTGGACAACAGGAGGCAACGAGGGTGGAATCGGTTTAGAGACAGAGCCAGACTACATGGATTATATGTCTGGAAGCAGCGTGTCACTAATGTCACCCTCTACCTCTACTCTTGTATCCCTTTTGATTGCATTCTCGTGCTTGTTATTTTATAAAACACCCCTGGCATTTATGTGACGATGGGAAATTAAGCCATCTTTGTTTTCTTAATTTATATCATTAAGAAAATTTATGGCTCTTGGAGTATCCAAAACCTATACAAATAGCCCAACAGCAATACATGATGGTTTAGTTCAAACAAAATGAAAAACTGAAAACTCTTGGGTCATAAAGAAAAATTAAAGTTCATGGAAAAATAACTTTGAGTAATGAGAAGGTACAATATGATTTTAGGGAAATGATTTGTACAATAGGAGGATATGCAAGTACCGCCCATTCCCTTTAACAATGGACTCCATTACTTTATAAATGAAGTATGCAAGGTGTACACACTTTTAGACTGTATCTAATGTTATTTATAATTTTAATAATAAAAACTCTACAAACAGTTATTTTTGCGTATTTTTTATACATTCTATTATTTTGATTGATTACATCACTTTTTTTTTTATATAAAATAATTATTTTGATCAATTATATTAATAAAATGCATAAAAATTATACAAAAATAACTATATATAGTGGAGTATATATAGCGAAAGTCATCTAATACCTTTACTAAAGTCTGGCAATATGGTTATGGAGTATGGACAAAAGATGATGTACTTCGCACTGTATTTGCAGGTAATCTTTAAATTCTAAACATGATAAAAGACATCTCTTTTGATTGGTCATGTGTACGTAGTGGACATTGAACTTTATATCCATTCAGTCTATAAATATATAAATGACGGGTAACCTAAAATAATAAGTGTTTTGATAGATTGGATAGGGAGTGATAATGTAATCCTCTGGTAGGGTCAAGTAGCCAGATTCAGCCTCTCAAGACATAAAGCTGGAAGAGGAACTGCATGGGTGGTGCCATTTTCTTTTCGTTTTTGGATGTATTTCATGATCATGACGTCCGGAGGTTTTGGATGACATTATCTTCTTTTTTTTCTTTTTTCTTTTTTTTTTTTATCTAAACTGAAGAATCCTATGGCGCATTAAGATTACAATATGTTAAACTCAAGATTTTAACTTTAGTATAATTATAAATCTACGTATAGATTTTGATGATAATAAATGAATTTAAAGAATAAAGAATTTTTAAATTCAAATTATCTACACAATAGAGTCAAACACATCAAAAAACTAAGCATAAGTAAGAAGGAAATAAATTCACATTAAAGTCATAGAGTAATATTGTAAATCTCTTAAAAATTCAAAATTAAGATTAAGACTCAAAATTAATATTTTATCATAAAACATTAAAATACATCTTCTACATATGCATAAATATTTTGAAAATTTTGAAAGATAATTGATTGTCATATTTCATATGTGTATACTTTATTTGAATATTTTCAAAAGTGATTTATGTTCCTTTTAAATTATGTAAGAAGTAGATGATTTTGTTTGAAAATTTTGAAAATATTAAAGATGATTGATTGTCATCTTTCATATGCGCATACTTTATTTGAATATTTTTAAAAGTGAATAATAATTTTTTTGACTTATGTAAAAGGTAAATGATTTTGTTTGAAAATTTTGAAAAGTAAAGTGCATTCCTTTTGTTATATGCAGAAAGTAAAAAAATTAGGTTTGAAATTTTTGAAAAGTGAAGGATGTTGTTTTTGACAAATGAAAAGGAAGAAACTTTTATATGAATTTTTTGAAAAGTGAAAATGATGTTGCCTTTGACATGTAAATCTTTTTAAATTTGAATATGATGTTTCATATGCCTATACATAAATCATTTGAGAGGTTCACATTTACAACACCAGAAGCATATAACATTCATTTAAAGTTTTCATTCTCTCTTCTCTAAACATTAATTCTTAAATCTTATTTATTTTGAAAGAGATATAGTTTGCGCTGTATTATTCTTATTTCACTCATTGAAGAGTGTTTTCTCATAACATACCTACTATCAGCTTTTATATCACTAAAAGGGTGTGTATTACCCTTGTGCGTGTAGAAAGTGTTCTACACAGGGAATAGTTGAATCACCACGTGTAAGGTGATTGCAAGTGTAGAGGGTGTTCTACACGGATCCTTTGTAGCGGTGTTGTTCAAATGTGTAATAGTTTTCTATCTCCACATGAAGGAGGTTGAATAATAAATTTGGGGATTCTTAAGGGGTAGCTTGAGGCGAGGACATAGGCAATGAGGCCGAACCTCGTTAACATATTGAGTTTGATTCTATCTTACCCTTACTCTTTATATTTATTGCTACTTCGTATTTTATTTATATTTTATATTATGTATTTGATTTATAATTGTTAATTTTTCAAATATAACTCAATTCACCTCCATCTTGTATTAGTCATATGCTCAACAATTGGTATAAGAGTAAGAGCTTTGTTATAAGATTAACTATCTTTTGAGTTAATATCTTATTACTAACATTACAAATTCATTTGGTAAAGGTCAATCTAGCAGTCAGCCTCTACTCTTTTGTGAAGACAATTACTTATTCTGAAAAGTTAAAATGAGAATATTCTTTCAGGTTCAAGGTCGAGAAATCTGGAAATGCATTGTAAATGGACCTTATATTCCAACAAAAGTGGTTGATGGAATAAAGCTCAAAAAGGAAGAAGAAGGGTCTGATCGTGAAAATGATAAACTTTATACATTCAATTTAATTGTAATAAATTTATTATATAATGCTCTCAATGAAAATGAGTTTAATATAATAATGACTTGCGTTACGGCAAAAGAAATTTGGGATAACTTGAAAATTACTTATAAAAGAACTTCACAAGTCGAGGAATCAAAAATTTATATTCTTACTCATGAATATGAAATGTTTAAGATGCATGATGATGAATCTATTTCTAGTATGTACACTCGTTTTACTAACATCATAAACAGCTTGACAACTCTTGGCAAAATTTATTCAAAGGCAGAGATAGTAAGAAAAATTCTCAACTCTTTACCACAATGCTGGGAATTAAAAGTGACAGCGGTTCTTGAAATTAGAGACATCAATAAGCTCGAAGTAAATAAACTCATTGGCTCACTTATCACCCATGAGTACACATTGAAAAGAGGAGAAGAATAAAGAAAGCCAAAGAAGAGTTTGGCACTTAAAGCTATTCCTCATGAAAGTAAAAGTGATGAATATGAGAAAAATGACGACAAAGATGAAGAAATTGTGATGATAACAAGAAGAATTAAGTTCTTAAAGAAAAATAAAATTTCTCTGAGAAAATCATTCAAAAATTTTTTCAAGAAAAATTTAGGTAAAAATGACACCTTAATTTGTTATAAATGCAATAAACCTTATCATATCAAGACTGATTGTCCTCTGCTAAAGAAAAATCGAAATAAGGGCAAGTAAACAATGAAAACTACATAGGATGATGATTCAAGTAGCTCAGATAGTGAAGCAAGTAATGAAAAATCAGCAAATCTTTGTTTTGTGGCTAAAGATGATATTGAGGTAACAAATCTTGATAATATTGAAAATTCTTCATATGAAGAATTGTAAAATATTTTAGAATATGTATATGAGAAACTTGAAAAATTAGGTATCAAGTATATTGCTTTGAGAACTACATAGGATGATGATTCAAATAACTCAGATAATGAAGCAAGTAATGAAGAATCAGCAAATCTTTGTCTTATGGCTAAAGATAACATTGAGGTAACAAATCTTGATAATATTGAAGATTTTTTATATGAAAAATTGTAAAATATTTTAGAAGATGTATATGAGGAACTTTTTCTTTGGAAATCTTGAATTGAAGAAGAGGAAAACTGATTTAGAAAATATTTTTGAAAACTTTACGAATGGAAAAAAAAAATTGAAAAACTTCTTGGTAATAAAAAATGTGTTTTTGACAAGGCAGGATTAAGATATATGCCAAAACAAAAACACAAACCTTATAAAAACTTCTTTGATAATCCTTCTACATCAAAGTCTAGTATTCAAAATTTTTTTCATAGAAATAATTTTGTCAAAGAAAGATACTATTATAATCACTCAAATTCTTCATATATGCCACATGCTATTTGTAATTTTTGTAATAAAAATGGTCATAATTATCATGCTTATCCTATTAGAAAAAAAGCATACAATGACTATTAGGGCCATATGGGTACTTAAAAATCTTGTTTCTTCTAATACTAATAAATGAAGGATCCAAAGAACTTGGGTACCAAGAAAAATCATTTTAATTATTTTTATAGGTGTATATGAAGTCTTTCACAAGCAAAAATAAATGGTTTTTAAATAGTGGATATTCAAGACATATGACTGAAGATAAGACTAATTTCTTTGATTTTAGATCTAAAGAAGAAGGACAAGTGATATTTGGAGATAACTCAAAAGGGAAGATCGTGGGAATATGTAAAATTGGTAATAAATCTTCTCTCATAATTGAAGATGTTCTACTCGTTGAATGTCTAAAATATAATCTTTTGAGCATAAGTCAATTCTGTAATAAAAGATTTACAGTTACTTTCAAAATGGATAAGTGCATTATTTTGAATGATCATGATTATAATATTTGTTTTATTACTTTTAGAAGCAACAATATTTATACAATCGATTTTGAAGAAATTACCTCACATGATGCTATTTGTTTTTCAGCTCAAAATAAAACTAGTTGGCTATGGCATAAAAGACTAGGTCATGCCAACATGAAACTTATTTCCAAACTTTCAAAAAATGATCTTGTGAGAGATTTACCAAAGATAAATTTTCTTAAAAACAAAATTTGTAATGCATGCCAATTTGATAAACAAACAAAAATTTCTTTAAAACCAAGAAACATATTTCCACTATTAGACCACTGCAACTGATACACATGGATCTTTTTGGACCAAATAGAGTTGCAAGTATAGGAGGAAAATATTATACATTTGTTATTGTTGATGATTTCTCTAGATATACTTGGATCATCTTTCTTACTCATAAAGATGAGGCACATAACATCTTTACCAAGTTATGTAAGAGAATTCAAAATGAAAATGGTTATATTATTTCAAGTATCCGAAGTAATATGGGAAAATAGTTTGTTAATAAAAATATTGAAACTTTTTGTGATGAAAATAGTTTTGTGTATAATTTTTCTGCTCCTCAAACTCCTCAACAAAATGAGATAGTAGAGAGGAAAAATAGATCTCTCCAAAATATGGCAAGAACAATGCTCAATGAGAACAACTTGCCTAGTTACTTTTGGGCCGAAGCAGTAAGTACTGCATGTAATGTTATAAATAGAGTTATACTAAGGTCTAAATTAGATAAAATTTCCTATGAGCTTTGAAATGAGAAAAAACTCAATATTGGTTACTTTCATGTATTTGGATACAAATGTTTTATTTTGAATGACAGACATAATTTAGGTAAGTTTGATGCAAAATCTGATGAAAATATCTTTTTCGGATATTCTATTAATAGTAAAGCTTATAGAGTATTCGATAAAAAGACTTTAACTGTAAAAGAATCTATGCATATAGCATTTGATAAATCTAATGCTTTACTCTTCAAGAAATCCATTGATAAAAAAAGGAGGTATAAATAATACAGAAAGTTCTAATCTCTACAAAGAGAACACAATAGAGGAAGTTCAACATGGAGACATCATGAAAGATCATCAAAATTTAATACAAGATGCAACCAAACAGTAGAAATTTGTGAAAAATCATCCAATGGAATAAATTATGGGAGAACCTTCACGAGATGGAAGCACTCGATCATTTCTTAGAAATATTTGCAATCATACTACTTTTCTATCTCAGATTGAATCAAAAAAGATTGATGAAACATTTCTTGATAAATCTTAGATTCTAGTTATGCAAGAAGAGTTGAATCAATTTGAAAGAAATGATGTTTGGACACTTGTTCCTAGACCCAAAAATCATACTATTATTAGAACAAAATAGATTTTTAGAAACAAGAAAGATGAGTCCGGAGTTATTACTAGAAATAAGGTTTGACTTGTAGCCTAAGGTTTCAATAAAGAAGAAGGAATCGATTATGATGAGACATATACACCAGTCGTAAGATTAGAAACTATTCGAATGCTACTTTCATATGCTTATTATAAAGATTTCAAACTTTTTCAAATGAATGTTAAAAGTGTTTTCTTAAATGGTTTTATAAATGAAGAGGTATATGTTGAGCAACCTCCAGGTTTTGAAAATCATATTTCTCCAAATTATGTTTTCAAACTCACAAAAGTATTATATGGACTCAAACAAGTTCTTAAAGCTTGGTACGAGAGACTCAATGGTTTCTTGATTGAAAAATATTTTTCAAGAGGAAAAATTGACACAACTCTTTTCCTTAAACACGAAAATGATGATATTCTTTTGATTCAGATTTATGTTGATGATATAATATTTAGTACTACTAATGAAAATATGTGCCAAGTTTTTACTAGGACTATACTGGAAGAATTTGAAATGAGCATGATGAGAGAACTTACATTCTTTTTCGAATTGTAAATTAAGTAAGTAAAAAGTGGGACATTCATCAATCAGTCAAAATATATTAAGGAATTACTCAAGAAATTTGGGATGGAAGGTGCTAAGGAAATTGGAATACCAATGAGCCCATCCACTAAACTTGATAAAGATAGATCCGGTAAGTCAGTTGACTCGAAGATATATTGAGGTATGATTGGTAGCTTATTATATTTGACAGTCAATAGACCAGATATTACGTTTAGTGTGTCCTTATGTGCACGCTTTTAATCATCTCCAAAAGAATTTCATTTAATTGCAGTTAAGTACATTCTTAGATTTCTTAGTGGTACAATTAACCTAGGGTTATGGTACCCTAAACACACATCTTTCGATCTAATCAACTATACAGATGTAAATTATGCTGGTTGTAAAATTGATCTAAAAAGTACTAGTGGAGCATATCATTTCTTACGTTGCATTATCTTCAAGTTTCCTTATTTAGTAAAAAGCAAATTATGTTGCATTATCTACTGCTGAGGCAGAATATATTGCTGCGGGTAGTTGTTGTGCTCAAGTTCTTTACATGAAACAACAACTTGAAGATTTTAAACTCATCTATAATCACATTCTAATCAAATGTAATAATACAAGTGATATAAATCTTTCAAAGAATCCAATACAACATTCTAGAACTAAACATATTGAAATAAAATATCATTTTCTTCGAGATCATGTGCAGAAATGTAATATAGTACTAAAGATTACAAACAAACACGATCAGTTAGCAGATATTTTCACAAAACTTTTATCAGAAGATAGATTATGTATGATTAGAAAAGAAAGATGTATGATGTATGCTATGAATATCTCTTAAAAGACAAACCAGAGTCAATAAAAATAGAGAGAAAATTTTTTTTAAATACTTTTACACAAACTTGAGGTTCTTAACCTCATGTTTGAGACACTCATTCTCTTCATACAATATCATGACATCCCTATCTATGGGAATTGGCAAGCAGAATGAAGAATTTAATAGAGATTTTAACTGTTTATTCTTCTGCCGAAAGATTCATTCATTTGTGTGAGACTCTTGAACAATTCGCTGAAGTACAACAATTTGTTCTTTAAACTTTTCAACCTCATGGTTTCTGGCTTGTAGACGCTGGGAAAAAGCAATTATAGAGGAGGAGTAGCGAGTCCTGAGACTCACTAAGTCGTAGATAGCATCATAGTTTAACTTATTAGCAAAATTATTATTCTCTTGCTGCAACATTGCACTAATGGTAACTGCAAAAAGGACAGGAAATTGAGGTGTAGAATACGTCATGGATGAATCTATATGAATGTTAGAAGAATGAGCTATTGAGAAAATAATTGAAAGCTTAAAGCGAGAATCTTGAACGAATGCAGATGAGTTATAAAGATGAGAAGAATATTTGTTGCGGATTGGATGAACTTTAAGACTGAATTTATAGAGATAGCATAAAGAAGAAGACAAATTATCAACCAAATCAATGAGTAATGTGATTTCTTTTTGGTATCCAATAGATGAAAAAGATCATTTTTTCAACAACGTCAAACGATTTTTAAAATCTCCAACCACACTTGTCGGGTCACGGGTGGTTCTAATTTTTCAACTATCTACAGTTTCTACTGACACACCATTTTCTTCAGTCCATTTACTTGCTGCGGTTCCTTTTAATGATGGCAAAAGGGGGAGAAGTTTTGAACTAGAACATTAATATTGTTTGAATTGCTAAACTTGTTATATATGTTGGGAATTATATTTATACTTTTTCTTGAAAAACTAACGTACATTCTCAGGGTGAGCTTAAATATTAATACAGGTTTCAGATTCTATCAAGTATTTGTCATCATCAAAAAGGGGGAGATTGTTGAACTCAATTTTTCAAGTTTCGTATAATTATATATACACATGGATTTTGATAATAACAAATGAATTCAAAGAATAAAGGAGTCTCAATCTCAAGTTGTCTACACAATGGAGTCAAGCACATCAAGGAACCAAACATGAGCAAGAAGGGAATAAGTTCACATTAAAGTCATAGAGTAATGTTGTAAATCTCTTAAAAATTCAAAATTAGGATTAACGCTCAAAATTAATATTTTATCATAGAGCATTAAAATACATTTTCCACATGTACATGAATATTTTAAAAATTAAATTTAAAAATGTTGAAAGATGATTGATTATCATCTTTCACATGTGCATGACATGATTAAAAGTTTGAAATTTGAAAATATTAAAGATAATTCATTGTCATCTTTCACATGTGTATACTTTATTTGAATATTTTTAAAAACGATTGATGTTTTTTTTTTACTTATGCAAAAAGTAGATGATTTTGTTTGAAAATTTTGAAAATATTAAATATAATTGATTGTCATCTTTCACATGTGCATGCTTTATTTGAATATTTTTAAAAGTGATTGATGTTCTTTTTGACTTATGCAAAAGGTAGATGATTTTATTTGAAAATTTTAAAAAGTAAAGTGTACTCTTTTTGTCATATGCAAAAGGTAAAAATATTAGGTTTGAAATTTTTGAAAAGTGAAAGATGTTGTATTTGACAAATGAAAAAGAAGAAACTTTTATATGAATTTTTTGAAAAGTGAATGATGTTGTCTTTGACATGTAAATTTTTTTAAATTTAAATATGAAGTTTCATATGCCTATTAATAGATCATTTGATAGCTTCACATTTACAACACCAAGAATATATAACATTCATTCAAAACTTTTATTCTCTATTCTCTAAGCATTGAACCTTAAACTTTGTTCATTTTAAGAGAGATATAGTTTGTGCTATATTGTTTTTATTTTACTCATTGAGGAGTGTTTTCTGATAAACTACCAACTATCAGTTTTTGTATCACTAAAATTGTGTGTATAACCCTTGTGCGTGTAGAAAAGCGTTCCACACAGGGAATAGTTGAATAATCACGTGTAAGGTGATTGCAAGTGTAAATGGTGTTCTACACGGATCCTTTGTAGCGGTATTGTTCAAAGGTGTATTAGGTTTCTATCTCCACCTGAAGGAGGTTGAATAGTGAATTTGTGAATTTTCAAATGGTAGCTTGAGACGAGAACGTAGACAGTAGGGTCAAACCTCGTTAACATAATAGCTCTCGTGCTGGTGAAATTAGGAAAATGCAAACACATGACTTGGTTGGGTTTCTTTTTTAAAAACAATTTGTTAGTTCCCATATATGCTATTTTTAAGGAAAATATATATTTACAAGCCTATTTATTAACGCACTCAATACAGTACTACTGATTTGAAAACCTTCGAAATTAATATATTCAATTTGGCAAAAGATCAATGCTTGGATCTCAATAACAGGTCTCGAGCATTTCTTCTGATATCTTTTTGTTGTTTTTTTTTAATTACTAATTAATTAAGTATTTTTTATTGATGCTCTTAAGTTTATTTATTTTTTAAATATCTACCGAATTGATGACTGTAGAGCACCCTTGGAAAAAATTGGTTGTATGCGAGTTTATAATCAATTGCTAGATCCAAGCTCTAGCTCTGGAAATGTTTTGGAAAGTCAAAAAATAGAATTAAAAGGGTCAGTTGATACAAATACAGGCCTAGTTGCTTGCTTGGTTAATATAAATGAAGTTCTACTCTGAAAGGAAGAGAATAGTATTTTAATTGATGAGTCTTGCTAAATATGAATAGTTGTGCTAACACACTAGAAAGATCAATATTTTGAATATCATACCAGATGTTTTACCGGTTAAGATATTAGAACGAAATATTTCGATACCGATACCGTTTCGTGTACCGTTTTAAGATAGTTGATATATTAATAAATTATATATATAAATATATATTAATTATATTCCAAAATAATAGTCTCTATATGAATAATTAAACATAAATACATATATATATATATATATATATAAATTATAAATAGTCTGATCTGAATTGGGAGTAAAAAAATGAACTTGTAATTTGAAAAAATGAAAGAAAAAAGTAAAGGCTAAAATACCAGCCAGTACACGCCGTACCGGCCGGTACGGTATGCAATTTAAAACATTGAGAAATATAGGTTTTTTTTCTTTATTTTTTGTAATAAATGGTATAAAATGAATTCAAATAATTTTTCTACATCTCCAAAACATTAAAAATATATTAAAAAATAATAAAAATTATATGTTTTGTTTAGTTATATATCTTATATTATTTAGAAGAACTCTGAAACCATTCTAAATAATAGTCACTTCTACTCATAGCCACTAGAATTGGAAACATTTTGTGGAACTTTATAGAGCTTGATGTGATTATAGCCTGTTTCTACAAGCAAATATATATGCAGTGTGACAACAGGGCAGTAGAAAGGAAGAGGCAGGCCCAATGATTAAAGAGAAATGATTCAGTTACAAAAAGATTTTATAAAAATAAATTTATAAATTAATATATTTTGATGTAATATATTAGATTATAAAAATATTTTTATTAAAAAATAGATTTAATTTATCATATTAAATCATGTCAATTTATAAATTTACTTTTATAAAATTCTTTTATAACTTGCATATCTCATTACTTTATGATCAAATTAAATAGGGCAAGATAACCGAAACAAAACAAGAAAGTAAAAGTGAGAGAAATGGAATCGAGGGAATGTAAGATTGGTTTTAAGATGGCGGTTTTAGATAAATTTAAAAAAGTGGTGGAACTCGTTATAAAATTACGTTTTAATGTGAAGATTTTTAAGAGAAATTTAAAATACGATATAATAGATAAATATTTAAAAACTTATTTAAATTAAAAAGAAAAAAAAAAGAAACTCGATACCCCATGCTCCATGGTGGCTGCCAGCCTGCCCACCAAGTAGGGCTGACCACCGATTCAATAGGAGTCGGATTTGGCCTCCTTTGACTCCAACTCCGACTTTGTCGGAGGCCGAATCCGACCTCCGACTCCGATGAGTCGTCGGAGTCGGAGTTGGACTTTTTTATTGGGCTTTTTTTTAGATTTTTTTCTATGATCCAATTAACATTTCAATTTTACAATTTGTAACTCCAATCGGATTTGGGCTTCTATATCAATTTTTTTTAAAAATATAATTTGAGATTTCTAATTTATTTAACCAAAATCATCACATAAGAAAATAAAACTAAATTCAAAATCTATCACTATAAAAAATAAAACTAAATTCAAATGTGCAACCAAAATTTAAAACTAAATTAAAACTAAATACACACATTAAAAATACATAACCAAAATTAAAACCTAAAATTAAAAATACATAACCAAAGGTCCAAAATTACAATCTAAAATTAAAAATACATAACCAAAGGTCCAAAATTACAACCTAAAATTAAAAATACATAACCAAAGGTTCAAAAAATGTCATTTTTCAACTTGTGCCTGAAAAAAAAAAAAAAAAAGAACAAAATTAGTAAAGAAATAAGATACCATATAAATTTATAAAAATAAAGAAAGCAAAATTGAAATAAGATACCAGAAATAAGATTATCAATCCTCTTCACGAAGTATGCTGGCCATAGAATTGGCTAATTCTGCATTAAGATGTTAAAGTATAGGAAATTAGTATTACAAAATGTTAAAATCAACTCATATAACAACTTAAAAAAATCTCTAAATACATTACCTGAGTCTAGCTTATAGCTCTCTGCATCATCAATGGTTTCAGAATAATTTTGACTCAAGCATATGGGAGTAGATTTCAACTAATTTTGCGAGCACACGAGAGCTTCTACAGTTCTAGGAGCCAAAGAGCTTCTAAACGAATCCAGGACACGCCTCCTGTGCTAAATGCTGACTCAGATGCAACGGTGGTGATAGGAATGACCAAAATATCTCTTACCATTAGAACAAAAACTGGATACTTGGTGAAGTTGACTTTCCACCAAATTAAAATATCGAAACTCCTCGTAGGTATCTCAATGTTCTCCAACAAATACCGCTTTAACTCTGACTTACAATCCATCAAGAATGCTGTATGCTCTTTATGGAACTCCCTCAAAAAATCCAAGGGATCATAGTCTGTAACTGTACTACTACTCTCCATTAATGTACTAGCTTCACCGCTTTGAGTTTTGTTAGCACCAGTTACGCACCCACCACAAACTCTAAATATGCCTCATACAAATATTCCATATCCCTCTTGAGGAGTGCAACAAATTCATCACCCTTCTCCTCACCTAATGTTTTCTTGAACCAATATGCTTGAGTAACCAATTTGAACCGCGGATCAAGAATAGCAACAATAAACAACAACCGATTTATTTTTTCAAGATCACCCCAATATTTATTATACTTTGTCTTCATTCTGAAAGCCATTGAACTCAAATGTCGATTACTATTGTCACAAAAATTATTTAAGTGTTTATGAATGACAATAAACTCTTGGACAATTATTTGATGTGACATATAGTGTACCAGAAATGTGCAATATAACACCATAAAATATTTGAAGAAATTTCGAAAAGTTTCTTATGGTCTCCCAATCATCCGGCCCAGGAGCTCCTAGACCCTTTCTCCCATGTCCATCCTCAGATAAATAAACTCATGAGTAGGGATCTTCATCAAGGAAAAGTTGGAAGGCTTTTTGATACTTCTTAGCCACGTCCAACACAAGAAAAGTCGAATTCTATCTAGTAGGCACGTCAAGAGTCAAAAAACTAGAGCATTGAACTTTTGATCTATCAACACAAGATTTTAAAGTGGCAAGTCTTTAGGGAGAAGACTTCACATACTTAATCAAATTTCGGACCCTTACAATTGAGTCATCAACATCTTTCAAATCTTCACTCACAATAAGATTTAAGATGTGTGCTGTACACCTCATGTGAATAAACTCGTGACTTGCTATACAATCCGCACTTTCTATTTCCCTTGTTCTCAACCAATCAATAGCAGAGTCGTTAGAGGTAGCATTATCCACTGTAATTGTGAGGATTTTGTCAATGCCCCAATCAAGCATACACTCCTCCAACTCCCTCCCAATCGTTGCCCCCTTATGGTCGCTAATCCGAACGAATGAAATGATCCGTTTATGCAACTTCCAATTATTATCAATGAAGTGAGCGGTCACACACATGTAATTAATATTTTGGATAGAAGCCCAAGTGTCGGTAGTCAGGCATACTTTTTGTTTGGTGGTCAAAAACATTTTCTTCAAGCTATCCTTCTCTCTCAAGAATACTTTCATGAAGTCACGCATTATGGTAAATCGAGAAGGAATAGGAAACCTTGGATCAAGGACTTTAACAAATTCCCGAAACCCTTCTCCCTCAACACATCTAAATGGTAGCTCATCCACTATCACCATCCTAGTAAGGGCAGCTCGGATTTTTTTCTCATTATATTCGGCCATCCTTAAAGTCTTCTCCCCTTCCCCTCCTTCACTTCTTGCTTCCAAGACCAAGAATGTTTGACTCTTGTCCAATTTACTCTTACGGTTTTTGGGGCAAAGTTGGATGTGTGTTTTCATGGCCGAAGTGCCTTGCCTTTTGGGATGACATTTCCATTGCCTATGACAATGATTACAAGTAGCTATACACTCTTCGGGATCACAATCGGGCACTCTTGTGAAGTGGGACCATACCTCAAACCTATTCTTAATATTTCTACTACCAGGCAGAGGGCGAGGGGTAGAATGAAAGGCACTAGGAGTACCTACCGAAGAGCCTATTGGTCTGCTAGACTCATCAACTATTGGACTGAGAATATCAATCGGTTGTTCTGGGGCTGGAATGCCAGGACAAGATACACATGTGGATGTAGGAGTGTTTGTGCCTTCCATATCTATGATTTAATAACTAGAACTGTAGAACACAATAAATAAGATAAACATAAACAAAATAAATTCATGAACTAATGTAAAGATTACTCAAGTAACTTATATGATATACATATATAGTAGTAATGAGAAAAAATGTCGGATGTCGTATGAATCTATAAATGTGGTTGCATCGCTTGACCCTCGCTCGACACTGAGCTCGAGCGAACTCAAGTAGAGTGTGCCGCTCGACCCTCGCTCGACACTGAGCTCGAGCGAACTCAATGCTTACTGGGTTAAAAGCTTCTGCGAATCTGCTTAGTGCTTACTATAGGAATGGGAAAAAACAAGTAATAGCATTTCAGATCATCAAGGGCTACTGAAGGAGATTGATCCTAACAACATTTAGTATATTTCATAGTAGATCCTAATAACAAATTCCAACAAATTCCATATTTCAATAAATTCCTACCATTTGTACACTAAAACCCATGACCCCCATCCATCTCTCATGAAGAAAACCCATGGCCTTTCATAAATAGCACACAACAATCCTAAAATCCATAACTATCCAACGATTCCAGCACACAAACAAACATAATATCTACAACTATCAAGAAAATGAACAAAAATAATGCAAAAATAGTTAAGATATACAAATTATAGAGAGAGAAAGAGAGAGAGGGGCACCTCGGTTTTGCAAAGAATGGGCTTTCAGAGGGGTGACGGAGGTTGGAGGGGCGACGGAGGTTGGAGGGGCGACGGCACGGCACGGGTTCAGATGAGAGGTGAGGGTTCTGTCGGTGAAGGTTGAAATGAGAGGTGAGGCACTGAGGAAGAAAATGATTCAGACTTTCAGTGAAGGGGGAGGGGAGGGGAGGGGAGGGAATCGCGGGGGTTGGGGGGGGAAGTGAACTGTCGAAAACCCTAATGGGTTAGGCTGAAACGGCGCCCGGGGGGGGGGGGGGGGGCGCCGTTTCAGCCTAACCCATTAGGGTTTTCAACATTTCACTTTTAAAAAATTGGAAAAAAAAGTTACAAATACAAATTAATAAGTTAGTAAAAATAAATTAATAAGTTAGTAAAAATATATTTAAGTAACAATCTACTTTAAGTAAGTAAAAATATATCCTATTATATATATATATATATATATATATTATATATTAGTAATACACTAATACTAATACTATTAGTCTATTAATATATAGTAAATTAATAATATTTATTAACTTATTTACTATAGTCTAATAACTAAATAGTCTAGATGTAATAACTAGTAACTAATAATATCTAATAACACTAGTTACACTAGCACTAATAGATAATAACTTAAAGATACTAATTTAATATACATATAACTAATAGTATACTACTAAATATATTATATATTAGTAATACACTAATACTAATACTATTGGTCTATTAATATATAGTAAATTAGTAATATTTATTAACTTATTTACTATAGTCTAATAACTAGATAGTCTAGATGTAATAACTAATAACTAATAATATGTCTATAACACTAGTTACACTAGTACTAATAGATAATAATTTAAAGATATATATTTAATATATATGTAACTAATAGTATACTATTAAATATATTATATATTAGTTATACACTAATACTAATACTATTGGTCTATTAATATATAGTAAATTAGTAATATTTATTAACTTATTTACTATAGACTAATAACTAGATAGTTTAGATGTAATAACTACTAACTAGTAACTAATAATATGTCCATAACACTAGTTACACTAGTACTAATAGATAATAACTTAAAGATATATATTTAATATATATGTAACTCAATAGTATACTATTGAATTATATTAGTAATTTACTATATACTAATAGTCTAATACTATTAGTCTATTAGTAAGTTAGTATATAGTATAATAGTAAATTAGTAATATTTATTAACTTATTTACTATAGTGAATAGTCTATAACAAATATGTAATAACTAGATGTAATAACTAGTAACTAATTATATGTAATAACACTAGTTATACTAGTACTAATTGATAATAACTTAGAAGATATTAATTTAATATATATTAACTAATAGTATACTATTATATATATATATATATATTATATTATATATTAGTAATACACTAATACTAATACTATTAGTCTATTAATATATAGTAATATTTATTAACTTATTTACTATAGTCTAATAACTTATAACAGAATAATCTAGATGTAATAACTAGTAACTAATAATATGTGACAACACTACACTAGGACTAAATTACTAATAGATAATAACTTAAAGATATTAATTTAATATATACAACTAATAGTATACTATTATATATATTAGTAATTTACTATATACTAATAGTCTAATACTATTAGTCTATTAGTATATAGTAAATTAATAATATTTATCAACTTATTTACTATAAGTTTATAACTAATAACTAGTGCTAATTGCTAGTATATTATTGGATTTAACTAATGATGTTACTATATTTATATTTATATGATTACTATATAGAAAAACACATATTTTTTACAAAATATGTACACTAGCGGAGCTGAGTCGGAGTCGGAACAGAGAGTCGGAGTTGGAGGCGGAGGATCGGAGTCGAATCGGAGCGGAGTCGGAGTCGGATCCGATTGGACTCCGACTCCGACTTTTCTCGGGAAAAAAACTCTTACTCCGATCGGAGCTAGAGCGGAGTCGGAGTGGAGTCGAGGTCAGAGTCAGATTTGCAGATTTCTGCTCAGCCCTACCACCAAGAGATGGCTGCCTTTTATTTTATGTTTTTTAATTTTTAATTTTTTATTAATTTATCTTGAAGTAGTTTTTTGAGTTTTGGGTCCTGTTTGAAAAATTTTGAGCAGACTTATATTAACATTGTAAATATTGTATGTTTGGTAATGAAACCGTAATTTTCTACTAAAACAATGTTGACTTTGACTGCTAAGGTGATGTTTAGATTTAGAAAGTTTCATATTATCTCATCTTATTTTATCATTATAATATTTTTAAATTACAATTCAAAGTTTTTAAATATCAATTCAACATTTTCAAATTTTAAAATAATAATAATATTAAAAAATAATATTTTAATAATATTTTATTTAACTTTTATCTTTTATCTAAAATCATCTCATTTCATCTCATCTCATCTCACAACTAAATTTTTAGATAAAACTATTTATTTATCTAAAAATCTAATTTTAAGCGATTCTACACACCAATACACGTACGTATTTAACGTGATAAGTCAAAAAGTCATATTTTAATAAAAATGATATTAATTTAAATTTTAAATATAAAGACAACATTATTAATATACAGATCGGTACGTGAATTCATTTATACATAACAAAACTCTTTATTTATTATTTTAGTGTAAAATAAGATATCGACACATTTTAGTACAAAATTGAAATAAAAGAATTGAAGAAGAAGAGATTTCACTAGACTCCACTAATGAAACACGGTCATTGACAATTAATTATCTTGGTACACGTAAATGATCGTTCGTTCGTAAGGTGATCTATATATAAAATAATTCCAGAGTCTGAAATTGTCGCAGGCAAAAATCAAATGGATCAGTCACAAAGATTACAATCTGATGTGTTTTGTGATAGTCGGTCCGTTTGGTTGCAAGATTCAGCATTGAGGTCTAATTTTAAACTAAATTTAATATCTAAATATTTAATTCTCAAATTACTAAACTCATTTCAACTTAAAATCTCATTACAGATAAAACTCATAATTTTTTTTAACTCAACACATTTTTATACATAAAACCCACAACTTTTTTAAATTTTCAATAAGAGTACTACTACATCTACAAAAAAATTACGGAAAAGTAATCCTACAGACTGATATAGTTTATCTGATCTGTTAATTCTACTTTATAGTAAAAGTAACTTTTTAATCTAATGAAC